>NC_056744.1:452882766-452997766 GCF_019279795.1 Protopterus annectens | reverse complement strand
ACCTTTAACTTGCCTTACAGTACTGTGCACACTGTCACTACTGCCAGGAGCACATGAAACATCCACCATATTACTTTAGATACTTTCCATGAAAATGTAAAGAGACATACCCATATTTAGAAACACTACTTTCTACACTACTATGAGTATTCTGACAGTTGGCACTTCAGGTTACAGTAATGTTTTTTATCACAAGCAAGTCACAGGTGAAGGGAAACACACATCACATCTATAGCTTAAAATTCAGTATTTTGAAATTCAGCACTGTAAGCTTTCAGTATAATGAGATTCAGTCAAAGGAGTTTTCAGTATTTTGAAAATTAGGTATCTATATATAGATAGCTAGATATATAGATATATAAACATATAAATATAATGAAAGTTATGCTGATAACTCAAAGTTTACATAGTCAAATGTGTCTAATATTGGCAGAAGTGATACAATAATCATACAATTGCAAAATACTGGTATTACTTTATGGGAAATTTTGAGATTGTGGTACAGTGAGGAGTATGAATTTGCCATTTCCTTGTTGGTATATAAATATATATATATATATATATATATATATATATATATATATATATATCTATATATATGTTGTGGGGTTGCAAGATGTTTGCCCCTCTTCAAAAAATACTTTGTAGGAGGTTTATACCTCTCAACCTCTTAGAGCAAGAAACCTGGACAAAGCCATAAATAAAAGTGGGGCAAAGGCCCAAAAATAGGGACAATTTTTAAATATCGCTCTTACAAACCTAGAAAGTTGATGGAATAACAGGTTTTACATTAGCATGAATTTTCTGAAGGGTATGAAGTCTGAAACTCAAATGTCTGTCATTATTTTCTAATTTCAGTCTTTAACGATTTGCCACAAATTTACCAGAAAACCACAACTTTATGAAAAATGGAAAAAAAATATGAGGCAAAATCTGGACATTCTGCGAAAATCTGCACAGCTGAGAGATGTGAGGAGGTTACTATGTTAGGTTCAATGATTTGTGTGTCAGTCTTTGTAGTACAGTCACTTTGTCTTTGAACAGTTAATCCTTGATTACATGCAATACTTTCAACAGTTATGTCTTTTTCTGTAAGATTAACTTTGAACTAAGGGTGGAATTGAGAGATATTTGATACTCATTCAACCATGCTAATCCACAAAACGCATACATTTCCCTCTTAATACTTTGAGGTTGCGAGCCATACCAGAGAGGTAATTGTCCCTGTTTATGCACCTCTTATCAGCCCAACTGTAGAATACCGTTCTGTGTTCTGTAACCTAGTCACTTATCACCTGTAGAGACTAGAGAAGATACAAAGATTTCTGACATAGAGAATCAAAGGGCTGCAAGGAAGGTCTTGCATCAAAATACTACAGCAAGTAATTCCCCTCTCTGAGGCTTTTTACCTTCTTGCAGGAGCCTTATGTCCCTGCATACTGTGCAGTAAAAGACCCTTTATTATTTCTAACTTGTTGCTTTAAATGTCTCTCTGGTGATCTGAATACTTGAGGACACTCATTCTCAGTAATTAATTAATAAAATTAGCTATACTCTGAAATGTGATAACTTCATATATCAAAGACTTTAGTATTTATGTGGTAACCCCCCCCCTCTTAATTAAGCTCCTAGATATGGATCCATCAATACTTCCAAGAAAGAGCTGGATGACTACATGGGAACCTACAAATTCCAATATGGTATACAGTGCATCAGGCTTTGCAGTGAATAACAGGTCTTGACTTTGTTTACTAAACCAATGAACTATTTCCAGAGACAAAATTATTCCTTGGTATTCAGATGTCAGAGCCATTCAAGAACTATCTATTTTATGAAACTGATAAACCTTCTATGAAAAGAAACATATAGCAGACAACCTCCAAAACCTATGCAGATATGAAAACGTAACTTTTTCTATTACAAACATGACAACAATCACTATGACGTTTAATAATCATGCTTACCTTGAAATGAAGAAGCAGAACTGTATTTTGGAATATGCGTTTTGGCCACAAGAAGATGCAGGCAATATAGCTGTCAATCTTTGAATGCTTTTTCATAGTAAACAATAAAAAATATATAATTATCTCTTTTAAAGCAGACTAACACAGAAACGTAGTGGATGGAGCCCTCTGCATGGGTTTGATAAACCATATGATGTTTATGCCCAATCTGTGTTAAACTGGTCATGCTATGCTCTGGAAGGGTAGCTTATCCCATGTACTGGTGGGAGGTAGCTACAACAAGCTATGTTCTTGGGAATGAGGACTATAGGTACAAACCAAGATGTTATCCCAAAAGCTTTAAAAGATCGGCAAATCTCTAATGACTTGCCTTGCTATAGATCATCTGGATGAAACACTGATTTCTGAAACCTATTTCATCCTCTGTAATCAACGCATATGTTTCTTCATTCGTCTGTCTTGGCTTATTCTCCATTCTCCATTGTGTGTTATTTTCTCTCTTTCAGTGTGCACTAACTTAGGCAGAAGTAAAACATCCGTCAGCATGGAATGATGGCTGATATTTTTCCATTACTCTCGATGTCAATACCTGTTTGCCTTTTAGCAGAAATATAACACAGTTTGTTAGGGTATAGAACTACATATAAGTTGCAAATTACTGGCATCAGTTTGATTTGCACAGCTTCCCTTCATAAACTTTCAGCTGTCTAGAAGTTTGCAGATTGTCCCTGATTTTATCTCACATTTTTGTCCTGTCCATACCTCTTAACCTCTTATCATTAAAATTCTAGTAAAAATCAAAAATAATGGTGGCGAAGGCCAAAAAATCAGGGACATATTTTAAATATTGCTCTTATAAACACAGAAAATTGATAGAATAACAGATTTTGCATTAACTTATATTTTCTGAAGAATATGGGACATGAAACTCAAATGTCTGTCATTATTTCATGACTTAAATTTTCAGTGAATCGCTGACAAAAAATTGACATGTTAAAAGGAACAGAGCACAAATAACAGGCAAAAATCTGGAAACTGCAAAATTCTGGATAGTTGATTGGCATGGCCCTGTTGGCCATAAAATTTCTGATTTTATTGTAAATCACTAAGGATTACAGACAGTCTGCAATGCCAGACATAAGAATTTAATCATTTTCATTTTCCAGAAAACACATGTTAATATAAAATGTGCCATTCTATTAACTTTTTAAGTGAATTAGAGTAATATTTGGGCTTTTGCTCACCACCCCATTTATTTTTAATTTTGTCTGGAATTCTTGAGCAAAGAAATTAAGTGGTATGATACCCCTAGTTAGCAGTACAACACAAACAATTCTGTATATAAGGTCATCAGTAAAAGCAGGCACTTGGTACACTGAAAGCAATGATACAAATGTAGCAGTGCTGAAAGGAGGAAGCTGCAAAAAAGGTAGTGAGGTAATTAAGGAAGTAAGCCTCTACCAATATGCTTGTTCCTTGCTTCCTGTGAAAATGTGTACAGAATGCCTTCTATAAAGTTATGCTAATTAAATGGAAGCTGTTTAATCAATATACATTATGCTTGATCAGAATTTAATGTCTTCACAGAATACTAAAAATGGCCACTACAATATTTCACTTTGGGCGGGCATATCTATTGGAATATATAAATACTATCTCAGATCTCCCATAAAGACACCGTGCCAACCAAAAGAGATATAATTAACCAATAACAATAAAACAAAATACTGCTGTGAGCTACAGTAAAGCATTTTATATGATACCTCTAGTCTTTTTATGTTAATCTTTTTATGTGGCGCTTATCTCCTCGGGCCTCTACTGAAAATGGACATACATCCAGTTAGATTGCCCGGTTAACAAATGTAAAATAAATAAATAAAATAAATAAAAGCATGAGTGCATTAGAGTACCAATAAAAGATGATATTTGTCATGGCATAAAAAATTGTTATAATTTCCTAGATAGTACAACTGCTCAAAGGGTACACAATGACATAGTTGGCTTTTCAAATGTAAAGTTGTATAGAAGCACATCAGTTAACATGAGAAAATGTCAAAGGGAAAACAGAAGAAAGTTTTGTTTTAATACCACTGAATTAAAAAGGAAAACTCTTGTGTTTCATTTGTTACATGGTTTATAGGTTCATAGGTAGGTACTAGGCTATTGGCCCTAGGGCCTATATAAGCCTAGTCAAAAGGTACCCTGGCTTTCACCACCCAAGAAAATTATTTTCCTGTGCCACTGTCAAGCAGAGCCACAGAAGTGATCCCGGGGTGAATTTCCTATCTCTCATCCAATCATCATGATTTTTCTTGAAGAGTGCTAATGAGGAGCTTTGTTTGATATAGATAGGTAGTTTGTTCCAGAGTATGGGAAGTCTCTAGGACAGGAATCTATCCCTCCAGCATGTTCTGTTTATTGTGGTGACAAGGTTTAGGTCCCTAGAGCGTGTAGCTCATAGGGATTGGGATTTCTTTAAGTGGAGCATGTCTAAAAGCTCTGGGTTTGACATAGCTTTGTGTGTTAGGCAGAGATCGCCTCTGAGTAGGCGATATGTGACAGAGTAAAGCTGCAATTTTATGAGACGGTCTGCGTAGGGCATCTGTTTGAGGCCAGTAATCCTCTTTGTGAGGTATTTCTGTGGCTTTCCCAGTTGTTGTAGATGTCTTGTGAGGTACATACCAAAAGGGGCATTGTACTCTATGATGAGTCTAATGAGTGATGAGTAGAGGGGAACAATGACCTCTTTTTTCCTGGATGAGAAACCTTTTGTGATGAGGTGCGCCACGTAGAAGGATTTCCTGACTACTGTGGCGATGTGATTATCAAAGGAGCGAATACTGTCCACCTGTGTCCCAAGGTCTCTTATCACACTTTCAGTGTTAAGTAGACTACCGTCTATGTGGTAGTTCATGGGTATAGAGCTTTTACCAAAAGGGATGACAATGCACTTTTTGGCATTGAGCTTGAGGCCATGGCTTTGACACCAGGCATCTGTCTCAGTGAGGCCCTTTTGTAGGATGTCCACATCTTTTGGAGTTTTGATAATGGCTCCTAGTTTGCAGTCATCTGCGAACTTCATTAGCCAAATACCTTCTGTGTTAGCCTGTACTTCAGAGAAGTAGATACCAAACAGGAGAGGACCCAGGACTGAACCCTGTGGTACTCCACTTGTCACTGGTCTGAAGTTGGATTTGGAGTCTGCTACTTTCACAGTGTCGGTTTTGTCAGTGAGCCAGTTGGCAACCCATCTTGTGACATAGGGATTTATACCTAATTTAGTGAGTTTATCTATAATTCCAGAGTAGGGGATGGTGTTGAAAGCCTTAGCAAGATCTAGATAGGCTGTGTGAACCACCTTACCCTCATCTACAGTTTTGGTGACTGCTTCAAAGAAGTCTATCAGGTTTGAAAGACATGATCTGCCTTTTACAAGCCTGAACTGGGTGGGGTCCTGAGTTTGGAGATTACCAATATTATCGTTTATAAGTTCCATGATGATACGTTCCATAGCCTTGCAGATTAAGCCAGAATTGTGACGACACCCAAAGGAACATTCCTGCCAATAAGGTTTATGAAATTCTTCTATCTGTCTGTCTGTCTATGTATCTATGTATCTATCTTTCTATCTATCTATCTATCTATCTATCTATCTATCTATCTATCTATCTATCTATCTATCTATCTATCTATATATCTATCTTTCTAGCTATGTATCTATCAACCTACCTATCCAACCAGCCATTTTCTAAATCACTTGTCCTGCACTGGGTAACTGTGGTAGTAAACTGAGCTAGTGTAGACCACATTTCCCTATTCTCTACCTAATCCTGTGAAATATGTAGGCATTTCCATGATAGCTATCCCTTTAAACATGTTCTAAATCTGCCCAGATCCTCCCCTTCATAGGTCATTCTTGGAACACTTACTATGGAAGGCACTCAGGGGATGCCCAAATCAGCTCAACTGATTCCTTTGGATATGACAGAGCAGTGGCTATGCTGAAACAGCCTTCTGGATTAGCAATCTTCTCAGGCAGGTCTTGGAAAGCCAACTCAGTGGTGCTGCAAATGAACATTTATTCACTGCACTTATCATTGTTAACATATGATAATATCATAAGAAAAGCCCAGGAAAAAAACTGTTGACACACCAAATACATTAATTGTGCAAAGGAAAAGACAAAGAAAACTCTCTTTGCATTATTAAATTTCTAAGTTGCAAACATAGTGGATGGATATCAGATGAAATAATGATGGGGAAAATAAAAAGTAACCAAAAGAAAGCTCTTAGAGCAAGGCTTAAACTGCAACAGATGTAAGAAATGGACGATGTTGCAAAAGGAAAGGAGGCTACTATTTTTCCAAAGATAATATTATCACTACTAAAAATAGTTACTTTACATCTAGTAACCCTTAATTTTATGCAAAACAGGAAAAAACAATAAACAAACATTCATGGCTACATATCTGCTGTTCTGAGCGTTTCAGAGTTACAAAGGAAGTGTTCTACTAAAGGAATTCTAATACCTGTTTTTATTTTCCAGCCTGATTCTCAGAACCAAAAGACACATTGGTCCTTTTGGTATTATAATTGTATTATACATTATGCATTGCTCTAAAGAGATAAGAGTTTTAATGAGTTTATCATTGTTTGCTTGCTTTCGTCTATGCTAAGTACTTTTGTGTTTGACAGGGAGTTGACAGTAAGACATGCAGGCTGATTTAACTGGGACATTATAAACAGATGAATTATCAGATATGTGGGTGAGCAGATGGAGTCCATGAAATAAAGATCCTGCTTTGCATGAACATTCTTATCAATAAAAAGGACAGGAAATGTAAGAAACATATCTGCAACTCTTCAGATCCTGTTCTACAAGTATCCAAACTCTTCACATAAATGAGCTAATTATTTTGTTATCAAACTGACAGAAAAAGGTAATGTTCTAGTAAGCCTAAATGGAGGCATAACTTTTTGTGATATGTTTACTTATGTAGTTATGACACTAAATTCCTATGTGTGAAGAAGGCTAGCTAAGTCATATGCAGTTACTTTAGCTGCCCATGCATGAAAGCTTACTGAACAGGACACATTTGTGTTTACCATCTGTACTTACTATGTTTGCATTCATTATCTGTTGTAGATATCTACCGATACTGCTGTCACTTCTGTCTTTCTGTGTACATTATATATCTTTTTCTATCGTGTGATAATTTTGAGGGGACCCTAGAGCATGTTTCACAGTACTGTGTACAAATAGCCTTTAAATATTTACTTTGCATAAATATATGTCCACTCTTATTTAACTCCTTCTTATTCCTGACTTGGATATAATTTAGAATTTTTGTCTTTCAGATTTACAGAGCAGATTATATAAAGCCTGCCTGCGTGAATTGTCTAATCAGATCATTGACTGTCAACATGTCTGCACTGAATTATAAAGTTAAAAATAAACAAGTTCTGTTACCATTTTAAAACAAAGGTTAAAATTATTACAAAACGAAGGCAAACTGATCTGAGTTTTATTTCTACCTGTGATAAGCGAGAGATATAAATGTGAGAAAGTAAATACTTTAATATCCTTTATGACATATAAGCACATAACTGTGTAAGCAATATTACAAATACACTATTAAATAAAACTAAGAGTGAATCAAACTCATTCATAAACAATAATCCTTCATGAACTTTATTAATGGAAACTATTTTTTCTTTGTGTTTTTTGCCACTGCTCCCTTGCCAGCCACCAATCCACCTCCAATGAGTCTCAGCTTATCCTTTCTGTACTGGAGGCAACCTGACTACCTACCTGGGTGATACTGGTTACAGGAAGTTGTTATCCAGACAGATGTGAAGATTTTCTGGTGCTATGGTCATCCATGGACCATTACCCTTTTACAGCAATGCTCCCATCCTGAACCATCTGAACTAGCAACCAAGGGACCTACAGGGAAAGATGCTTTCAGTAGTGATCCTGTCATTACTTCAGTCCCTCCTGCTGACACATGTGCCAGTCACATGAGGATTTAAGTATATAGGTTTATAAGTAAGTACTAGGCAATCAGTCTGCAGACCATGTCAAGTCTCTGGCCTATGCTACATCACTGGAGATAAGAAACTTTCACATGGTTATTAAATGTAGTTGGTCATTAAAACTACTAGTCCCTTTCCTAAAAACATTGTCAGTTTTGGTCACTTACTCCCTTCCCTCCCTCCCTCCATCTCCTGTAATGCCTATATACCACTCAGACTCAGGTCAGCTGGGTCATAGTCAGGGTATTTAAACTGCGGTGGTGGTGCTGCGGTAGCATTGTTGCCTCACAGTTAGACGTTGTCTGTTCGATTCTCAGCTAGAGCGTCCTCTGTGTGGAGACATGCGTGAATGGGCGTACCTTCGTTGAAGGTTGTGCATCAGGGCTGGCAACTCAGCACGTAAAAATCTACTGCCAATCATTAGCGGACCGGAGTTCCGCTGTGGCAACCCTTAACCGTGAAAAGCTGAAAGACACAACAACAACAACAACGACAACTAGGCTCACAAAAAAAAAGTATAATGTAATAAATTACATACATATGACAGTACTCTCAGTAACCCATATAAGTCTGCTGATGGTCATAGGTTCTGTCATATTATTGACTTCTGTATTTATGAGTATATATCAGTAAGATCAATTTACAAATAAAGAGAACTAAAAATAGGTTGCATCAGAAAATTGATAAGATATGTGATACGTAATAAATAAAAAAGGTATAACTGGTGAAAAATGAGTGTCCGGTTACAAGGAAAGAGACAGAAAATACCAAAACTGTTGTTTATTAGTACATCAGGTTAGGCGCTTTCATCTATCCTCCATAGACTTCTGACCTTGTAATGTAAGCAAGCACAGCATTATAACACTTGGTAGAAAAGATACAAAATATGATTAAAAGTAAAGTTGTAGATTATTAAATATGGAATCTTCATTAAAGATCTTTGGATAATGGTAGATAACAGTTTAAGCTCTGATCTGTGTTAAACTCCAAAATGTATATTCTGTGTCCTTTCCAACTGTAAAAGACAAACCTTGTCACTCAAGGAAGGTCTTTGTACTACTTTATCTCTCATTAAGATGCCACTTCATTGAGTTTATTACTGTGTTGGGTAGCCTTATTCCACAGGGCTGAAAAACATGAGCTATTCAGGAAAGTTTCAGCAATTGTCAGAAAAATATATTCTGTAGAATAATTTAAAATGACTTGTTTAACTACTCCAGGGAGATCCCTGCACCACTTTATATTTCATTGATTTGGTACATTATTCAATTCGGTGCTGTACTGTGTAGGCTTTGAGCAAGCTACCTGAAATCACGTAAAAAAGGATATAGCACTTATTTACTAGAAAATCCATTAGGGTGAAAAACTTGAACCATTCAGAAAAGCTTCTGATTACAGGGAAGAAAAGTCTCTGGTTGTTGAAATTATTGAGGATTAGACAATGTAGTCAGTAAACTTTCAAAGCCAAGGATATAAAGATCAAAGTATAAAACCTATATATGCTTCATGTGACTAGACAATAGGCAGGGCTATTCATAAACATTGTGCATGGTCCTTTAACAAGATTGCCCATGAAGATGCGTGTCTGTGATCCTGACAGTAGTGCAGTTCATTAAACTAAATCATTTTGCTGTCGACTACAGGTTAACAACATCATGCACAGTTCTTGTAAAAAATTGTGTACAACACATCCTCACAACCTGAACCAACTCCTTTGGTGGACAGCAGACCAGCATGTGTTTCCTCTTTCACAATCATGTCACTTAGTGATTTATAAATATTTGCCTCCATTGCTATGACTGTGGTTCATAGGTTCATAGGTTGGTACTAGACTATCGGCCCTAGGGCCTATACAAGCCTAGCCATAACTATTCCCCAGCTATTTCTTCCGAGAATATTTACTTCCCTGATCCTCTGTCTACCAGGGTGACTGACATGATCCCCAGGGTGAATTTCCTATCTCCCATCCAGTCGTCAAGGTTCCTTTTAAAGAGGGCCAAAGAGGCGCTCAGCTTGCCATGTATGGGCAATCTATTCCAGAGTATGGGGAGTCTCTGGGTCAGACACCTATCCCTCCAGCATATTTTGTTCATTGTGACAACAAGGTTTAGATCCCTGGAGCATGCAGCTCTGAAGGATTGGGATTTCTTTAAGTTTAGCATGTCCAAGAGCACTGGGTTTGACATGGCCTTGTATGTTAAGCAGAGATTGCCTCTGAGTAGGCGATATGCAACAGAGTATAGCTGGGTTTTTTTTAGATGGTCAGCATAGGGCATCTGCTTTAGGCCTGTGATTCTTTTAGTGAGGTATTTCTCTGGCCTTTCCAGTTGTTGCAGATATCTTGTGAGGTACATACCAAACAGGGTGTTGTACTCTACAATGGGTCTAATGAGGGATGAGTACAGTGGGACAATGACCTCCTTTTTTCTGGATGAAAAGCCCTTAGTGATGAGGTGTGCCACATAGAAGGATTTCCTGATTGTTTTGGCTATGTAGTTATCGAAGGTGAGACCACTGTCCACCTGTGTCCCTAAGTCCCTTATCACACTTTCCGTGTTTAGTGTACTACCATTTATGTGGTAATTCATGTGAACATGGTTTTCCCCAAAGGGGATAACTATACATTTCTTGCCATTGAGCTTGAGCCCATGGCTCTGGCACCAAGCGTCTGTTTCTGTAAGGCCCTTTTGTAGAATAGCCATATAATTTGGGGATTCCCAGTTTTGCAGTCATCTGCAAACTTTGTTAGCCAGAGTTCCTTAGTGCTGGCCTGTATTTCAGAGAAGTAGATGCCAAACAAGAGTGGTCCCAGGACTGAACCCTGAGGTACTCCTCTTATCACTTGTCTGGAGCTGGATTTTGAGTTGGCTACTTTTACAGTGTGGGTTCTGTCAGTAAGCCGGTTGGCAACCCATCGAGTGACGTAGGGATTAATGCCTAGCTTAGTAAGTTTAGCTATGATTCCAGAGTGGGGAATGGTGTCAAAGGCCTTGGTGAGGTCCAGATATGCTGTGTGGACCGCCTTACCCTCATCCACAGCTCTGTAGACTGATTTGAAGAAATCAAGTCAGGTTGATGAGACAAGATTGGCCCTTTACAAAACCAGACTGGGTGGGGTCCAGTGTTTGAAGGTTGCAAATGTCTTTGTTTATAAGTTCCATGATAATATGTTCCATGGCTTTGCAGATCAGGCTTGTCAGACTGCTGGGACGATAGTTCCTGGGATCCAAGTTAGATCCACCCTTGTGGAGTGGGATAACTGTAGCTGTGTGTCACTCATTGGGCACGAAGCCTGAGGTGAGGCTATGATTAAACATGACACTTAGGTGAGGTACCAGTTCATTTTGTAGTTCATGTAGTACACAGCCCGGGATGTCATCTGGTCACATGAATGCTGTATTCTTAGCTTTGGAGAGTGCATTTTTTACCTGTGTGGCTGTGATTACCGGAATTTGGCAATCTTTTGGTATTGAGATGGGCCCTTTAGGGGTTGATAGGTGGGTGAAGTTGGCACTGAATCGATCATCCAGAATATTGGCAATATCCTTGGGATCAGTATATTTAATGCCATTCTGTTGTAGCTCAGAGCAGATCTGAGCATTGCTATTTCGATTCTTGACATAACTATAGAATGCCTTGTGATTGTCCTTGGAATCTTTGGCAATTTTATTTTCGTAACTAGCTTTGGAGGATTTTATGAGGGATCTCAGCTTCTTACTGAGGCTAGTAAGGGAGGTTTTTGAATCCTGGGATCTTGCTCTTTTCTGCAACAGTTTCTTCCTTCTGTTGTATAGTTTGTTTATGGCAGGGGACTACCAGATTGGGTTCCTTTTATTGGAGGAGAGCATCTTGGTTCTATTTGGGATGGCACGATTTATGCATGAGTGGATATAATCGTACAGTGCCTTAGTGTAGGAATCAGCAGTTGAACTTTCAGTTCCCGTCTGCATAGGTGTCATGAAGTTTGTCACTTCTTACTTGAGTAGCATGGCTTTGGAGAAGTTTTTTATGGAGGTTTCCCCATTGGTGGGGTGGGGTGGGATGTGGACATCAAGGGTGATTAGCTTATGGTCAGACCTGACCAACAAGGGGGTGACCACTGGTGTGGAGTATCAATCTCCCATGTTGGTAATGACCAGGTCTAGGATATTTGAGCCCCTGGTGGGACTATGGATTAGTTGGTCCAGGCTGTTGGAATTTATGAATTCCAAGAACCGTTGGGCAAAGGTGTTGGTACCTGAGTAGTTTTCCCAGTTAATGGCAGGGTAGTTGAAATCACCCAGTATTAGGGTATTTCTAGTATGTTTAGAAAGGTGTGGTGCAGGTTACATTAGCATAATGCTGGGAGGAAAAGCATTAAGTACTTCCATTCACTGAAGCATCATTGTGGGTGGAATTCATGCGTAGCTATAGCAGTAGGTTAGTTTGTTTCATTGGGAGGGCAAAAAGAGTAACATTTTGCTACTAAGTAAGATGTGCACGTTTAGCAGAAGAAAAGTTTAAAATGAGTTCAGATGAACTAAAAGTAAACTTTATTAATCTACTGAAGTGAAACATAAGTGCTTTTGTCTACTAAACTATTTTCAGGAGCTGTGGCATGTCTTCAGAAATATGTTTGTGTCATAGCCGGCTTTAGGCACCAGTGAACCCTCAGGTCACTTGGCCCCTTATTCCTGGGGGTCCCAGCTACAGCGAGTTATCTTATCTTGGCATTTTGTAACATGTCTGTCAAACCAGCCAAAGCTAGGACAGCAATCCTGCATACTTAATAAACCAGGTGGGTAATAATAACTTCTATTTATATCGCCTTTAAAATTCAAATATAACAGTAACAGTGTTTTATCAAGTAACATGTGTCATAATTCTGCTAAATATTTTAACACTGACATAGTGTCCCTAGCTTAGTTAAATCCTGCTTGTCGACATTCTCTCCACTAAAACTAACAACATGGCATGCTTTCTGTACCTGCAATATCCTTGGCTGCAGGTGGGACCGTTAATCATCCTTCACCATAGGGAAACCCTCAAAAGCTGCTGCTGGTTGGGGAAAATGAAGAGAAAAAAATGTATTAATTTTCTGATTATGCTGTTTAACCTGCACAGGGCTGTGATATGACCCTGTTTGGCTAAAGCTGATAATGAACATGAGCAAGGTAAGCTTTAGAGAGATCAGTATCCCAGAGGGACTGATCTGAGTGCAACCTTGGATTTTAAAAAGTGCTGATACTTCAGAGTTGTAGGATGGGTTTTCTCTTTCAAAGAGTTTTATAAATACTAGCAGAACACCAGATACTATAACTTTCAAGTTCTTTGCTGAAGAATTCTGCAAAATGTCCAAACCAATAGTAGAATAAATGCTCAAAATCAGGAACTCATTTTAAATATCACTCTAATTCATTTAAAAAGTTAATGGAGCAACACGTTTTGCATCAACATGCATATTTTGGACAATAAGAAGTATAAATCTCTGACTTGATTTAGTGACTGTCTGTAATCCTAAAAGGTTTACCAGCATATCAAAGATTTTACAAAGGGCAATGCAAAACTATGAGGCAAAAATCACAGAAGGTCTGTGAAATCAGGGGCAGTGACAGGTGTTCATTACTCCACAATGAGGTAAATAAAAGTGACAGTCTTGTTGCTGTTTGATGACTGGTAAACAACAGTCACTGATTTACTGTGGCAGTACCAAGTGCTGCAGAATGTATTGCTATTTGCTGTGTGGTGATTACTTTAATTTCATCACAGCCAAACCTTAGAGGTGTGCAAAGGAGATCATTATAGTTTGTGTATGGGCTGGGGACAGTGTAGTCATTGTTTCTTTTACTTTTCGCACAGACCCCAGAGTTGTACAAAGAAAGTTACTATAGCTTGTGTAGGGGAAGTGTAATGTCTAATAGCAACTAAGTAGAATACATTACTGTGATCATTATTTTTTTACTTTTCCTCACAATCACACATCAGATGTGTATTCAGGTGGCTGCCTTTGGGGATTAAGGGTGAGGAGTTAGGAGTGAGGAGGCATGCTGCTTATATACATCTCAGCAGTCACTTGAAATACATGACTGTAGCAATTTGAATCTCTGCTTTAATCCCATTATAACACCAGAGGATGCATATGCAGTGACTCTCTTTTCTGGAAAGTTATGGAGGCAGGTAGTATTCCCAGATAGGACCTGATTAGCCTCACAACAATTGGCGTGTTAGTTTATTGTGAGCTATTATTTTATCAGCTTTGAACATTAAGCCTTGGGCACAACTTATGTCTTCCTTGAAAGAAAAAATAAATAACTAAGACTGAAATTCTTACTCATAACTATTCTTTAGGCCATTGTTGGATTAACAAGTTGGGAAATGCTCTAAAATGCACCCCAGAACATCTATAACCCCTATGGCTTCTGGGGACACCGGATTAATTGAATTATTTCTTGAATGGTTAATGCTGTGCTGTCTTGGTCAGGAAAGGTGTGTTGAAAGGATACTATGAAAACTAAACCTGAAATGAAACACTGAATTTCTTTCCTTAATCATGATTTCTGTTCAAGTCATCATTGGATGAAAATATTGTGTATTAAAAGAAAAAAAAAACTTTAGAATGAACTTCAGAGCATACAGAAAGTTATAGCTTCTTGAAAAAGCCGATGAGTAAGAAAAAATGTGAGAAAAGGAAGAAATAAGTAATTTGCATGGTATGTGGAGCCCAAGATGGGAGGAAACAGGGGCAGGACTGGAGGATATGTATGTGTGGGGGCTGAAACAGTAGACAGTGCCTACAGCACCATTTCAGTTAAGTCCAGCCTATACATAGAGTTGTTGTAATGCATAATTGTTGCAACTAAATGCCAGTAACTGTAAATGTCTCTTTGTGAGATGGGTCAGCATAGTTCTGTGCATAGGCCTGTTGTAAAGTAAGAGCATTGTAGCTACAACTACATCTGTGCATATTACTGGTAAAGGTTTGCAGCATGAACTAAAAGGTCGATTAGGAGTGGTGGCAATAATAGGGTGATACTTAGAATGAAAGTGCCTAGGGGTCCCCAACTTGGCATTTTTTGGGGGACCCCAAAACGCTAACACCACCCCTGGTTAGTGCCACTGTGTGCTTAACTTTCACTTGAGTGGCTTAATAAAGCTTCCTTTTAGTTCACCCAAACTGTGTTTTATTTTGTATCATTAAGTAATATAGCACATGAGGCTTACTGCACAGAGTTAGGGGTTGCCACCCATTTCAGAGTTACTTTTAATTTCTGAATGAATTTACTTATTTGCCACAAATCATGTTGCTTATCTATGTCATATTGAGCAACATATCAACAAAAGAAGAAGCTGCCATCTTCCACTAACTTTAAAGCAACTATTAGTACACAGCTGTGCTATCATTATTTACTGGGATGAAATCATCCTGTACGCAGTTGTCTATTATAGTCTGAATCATGATCCATAGTAAGGTGGAGTCATTTGCATATTTAGTTGATGTTCTGAGTACAGATAAAATGTGCATTTGCATGTAGGGCCATAAATCATGGTGCAGCTTTCCTTATGGATCAGAAATGGCTTTTGTATGCCATTCGGATATAGACTAGCCCTACTTTGTGATATATAAAGCTTATGAATTCTGCCCATGTAAAAGAAAATAACTAAAACTCTGGAAATGCTGTTTGACCTTATCAAAGCTGATGAGACTTTGAAACAAGACCCTGAATTAATTACACTACAAGTAAGTGATTTTCAGTCAGTCAGTCAGGTGTTATTTCTCTGTATCCACTTCCCTTAATCTACTTTTTCCTGACTGCATTTTTTATGTTTCATAGGATGACTGTGAGGCCTCAGTCAGTGCACCTATTCTGTGCATCCATGATATCCTTGCAAAGTGCTTCCCCTTTCCCCATGGTTGTGTGAGAGCAGAGTTAGTATATTTAAGTAACAAGTGGATCGTGGTTATAGAGGGTTTGCCTCCCTGTAAATACAGTGCTTTTATTCTGCAGTTTAGATTGTTGGAAAATAATGTTTGTGATTATTTTTTATACAAACATGAGGTGTTCATGGTGTTACAAGTTGATTGGTCATTAGACAATGATAATAGTTAAATGTTGTTAGGGAATATTTAACAAGACTAAGGCACTAGAGTAAGATGGTGTATTAAGAAAGTGCAGTTTTGAACTACAGACAGACCGTGATATTGTTTAAGTCCAGCCAAAGGCAAATGAGCTAAAGATGCACAACCTTCGACCTCATTCCTTACAAAAATGCCTCCCTGTTGTACTAGAATACTTTCTTGGCAAGGGATGTAAATGTAAGAACATGTGCAGGATTAAGCATGGGAAGTGGGGATAACACTGTAACATGTACATTAAACAGCAGATAAAATGGTTTTCTTTGTTTCCAATAGCACAGACTACTGAGGTGGGCCACCACCTGTGTTCCCACATAAAGCACTTGGTACTACAAATTAGTCAGTCAGCACAAGTGTTTACTGGTGCCTGCAGGTATACCCTATAATTCGATTTGCCAAATTTATGTTTTCTGGAGCTGTTTTTTTATTGTTTTTGTTTTGATTTCATTTATGTTAAATATTATTTTTATTTTACTTGGCTTAGGTCCTATAAGCAAGTGCAATATAAATTATTGCAATGATATGCTGAATTAAAATTACACTATTTTAATAATTTCAAGCCCTACACAAGTGCTGTGTTCCATAGAATGACACTTCATGAGTAAGGACTGCTGAGTGTTTTGCATATCAAAGTAATGAGCAATCTTTTAGAAGGATCTAATAAAAATGTGCATCATCAATTAGTGATTTACAGTGTATACTATATTACATTATTACTTACACATTTCAACTCACTTTTTTACTTTAAAGTAAGGTGAACAAAGGGTACATCATTCACGATGTATACATCATTCACCATGTATTGTGTGTCATATTATACACCAACACTTAACATGTTTCTGGCAAGGCATGCATGCAGATACTTAAAACTGTATCATATTGCACATTAACAAAAAAAAAATCATTAATAGTCAAAAACAGCAAACGATAGATTTCATTCAGACTTTCTGAGTTTGTTTTGCTTAAGTTAAAATTTACCTTTTTCTACATTTTTTCTTGCAATAATAATAATGCAGTTCACAGTATGGCAATTGCAAATACTGGAAAATCCACAGTAATTCAAAGAGATGAGCAAAAAACATGGTATCTTGACATTCTTTAAGTCATGCATTAGTTAATCCATGAAATTCTGCATTTTTCCACACAAAATGAACTGTCATTCTTTATAAAGACAAACTGATTGCTATCACTCTCATTTTAGTTAATCATAGGTTTGGAGCCTGATGTGCTCCCACCTGTTTGGCATGTCTCCACCTGTTCTACCATTCCTTCCCAAACATGGAAAGGTATAAAAGTCGGACACCTGCTGAGAAGAACATTAGTATGTACAGGGTCCTGTGACTAGTAGCAAGTCTCAGATCTAGGCCAAGCCAAAGGGCTGAGCAAGCTTTTCATTCTTGCATCCTGCTGAGCTGGCTGTGGGGTAAGGCAGATCTTAGTTTATTATACCCGTAACCAATGAGGTGTTGTTGAGGAAGCAAGCTATGGGCTAAGGCAGGCCTGTCCTCATTCAGTCCTGCTGGGCCACATGAATACATCCACTCCTTCAGTGTCTGTCCTTAAATAAACAGTGAAGGCTCCCAGCTGAAGTACAATTACCTTCTGAATGGCAGGAAGTCCAGACTAACTAAAGGATAATGAAGGCTGTAATTGCTCATATAAAGGAAAACAGTATACCCCACTGAGAGAGGCTCCATGGATAATTATCATATCACAATATCCTGGTTTCTCAATGTTCAGTGCCTTGTGCCTCTCCACTTATTCAGAATGCTTTCATTTACTAATTTATATGTTTAAGTGGAAGTGCTAAGAAAGATTTGCTGAACTGCAGAATCATTTGAGTTTATAATGTAAGCAAGGAAGAAATGAAATACATAATTAATCATAGATCTACAATAAACTTGCAGTGACAAAGTGTACAAAGTGTACAAAAATACAATAAATACAATAAATGAAGAGTATAACAATGTACTGCAAATGCTCAGATATTGTAAAGTGTACAAAGTGTACAAAAATACAATAAATACAATAAATGAAGAGTATAACAATGTACTGCAAATGCTCAGATATTGGTTCAGCTACCCAAATCTAGCCTGAAATCCAAGAAAAGAATAGACTCAGCTTCTGTAGATGTAACAAGATGGCAGATGCATGGATGTAGCTAAAAAGTCAAAAGTGGACATGTTAGACACAGTCAGGTGTTCAAAATAAGTGAAAGGAAAAGGTAACACAGTACAAGGCAATCAGCAGTGTTACAATGACAGCGATCACTTTGCACAACAAAATGTTTCAGGTAGTTGTCCTGATAAACTAAAGATATTAAAAAATAAATAAATAAAAAAGTGACAATTGAATCACATAAAAAGTTAGCAATTGTGAAGTACATGGAGCAGGAATTAAGTATTTTAGTTTTATTTGCTCAATAGGCCAAAGGTTTTCACAATATAATGGTTCACCTAGGGGATGTGGTAAGACCTTAGACTGATAAAATGTACTTCATTGTTAAAACTGGGATAGAGAAGGATGATAGTTACACCTTGCTTTACTGTCATATTGATGCCAAATATAATCTTACAGAATATTGAAAGTTTACATTACACTGTATTTTGTATACAGATGATGAGTCAGAACAACAAGGGAGTTGTGAAGGTGAGCCTAGGGTAGATGTCAGTAGTAAGATAGACACATAATTACTTGTAACTATAACTTTTTTAAGACTGCAGAAAAATGTTTTTGTCTTGTCTCCCCTAGCCTGACCGTCTAGTACTTTGCACCCCAGTGGACTATTTATTCCATCTGTCTGGTCATTAGAAGCAAGCAGTGAGGCAAAGCCCAGGATGCATAAAGCTATTATCAGTGGCTGGTTTGAGAAATGTTTATGCCCTAACTTCACTCAGTCGCAGGAACTCAGCAACTTGCTGAGGGAAGATCTGCAATGTTGGATGACTGACACATGTTACTGTATAGATCAAACCTCAGTGATTGTGCTAAATACTGAATTATGGGCCTATGGAGCTTGTCAGTAAGATATTTCTGTTCCAACATCGCCTTGCCACTGCTATGTGGTACACATGCAGCACCTTTTTTTTTTCTTAGGCCACTTACTGCCATACATCCATCGCCACTAATACTATCCCATCTCCTCCATTACCCAGGCAAGCTAGATAATCCCTGGTCACCTGGTAGAAAGTCATAGCATCATCATTCTGTGCAACAAACCAAACAGACTGCATGAATAAAAGCGCTCTGGGGGCAGATGGAATGACCATTTTAGGTGCAGAAAGAACCATCAGAATAGTTGCTGTTACTGCTGGTTATTCACTGACAGAAGGAGAATATGGAAATGAAGGTGAAAGTCTGAGCAATACTCTGAGATTATGTTCATATTTGCAATATTCAATGGATGCATCTCATGGAAGGCAGTGTAAGAAAACTCACAAGAGCATGTTTACTCTGGAGTAGGTGCACATTTATAGTCTAGGTGACAGTCTAAAGTAACTGTGTGAAGAAGAAATAGATGCTGTCCACAGCATATATTGATGTTAGGCAATAGTATATGTGTTCTTTATGCGAACAATTATGTTCCACATGTATCATGAATAAGTGTACAGTGTGGTATATTACAAAATATACATTGTACAGGTTACAACCAAATAAAACCAGAAATATGTTAGACCACTGAGTTGTGAAACATAGAACAAATATCTAAAAAATGCAGAATAAATGCAGAATTTTCAGTTAAATAAAGCAATAAAAGTTACATTGTAGCAGTAAGTATGTGCGCATTCACTGCTTAATCTACAACTATTAATGGTTATGAGTCACATGGTCCACAAATGTCAAAAGTGGAATAGAAAGGTAAAGAAGCTATGCTTATATGTAGCAGAAAATTAGATAGCTAACAACAACTAACAACTACCATACCATGGATCACTTACAGGCTATAAATAACCAAAAAAAAAAAAATTTGAAATAATTTAAAACTTAAAGAATGGATAGTGGATCTGACTAGTCTTGGCAACAAATAAATGACCCTCCCCACCCCCCTGCCTTCTGACGCAGGTGCAATGATCCAGTGAACCACACACGCAAATATTACAATCAAGATACTAAGTAACAGTAGTTATTCGATGTAGAATTTCATCCAGCATAAATTTTAGTTCTACTTATTTATACCAGATATAATTCCAGACATATAAATTGCAACATTACACAGTCATACCAAAAATATTGTGTCATCATTCAGAAAGGGTATATCTACATGCAGCAGTGCAGAAGTTGCTCAAGTGCCAATTGGCAGAAGCACAAGTCACCAAGGTACACAGCTCCAGTCACCATTTTCTATAGGACGTCACGTTGGTGTGATTTCTAATTGTGCACTGACAGTCATTCCCATCTTTTGGCAGATTCCTCCTTTCTTTGAGTTAGTGCAGCAATGACTTTAGTATATATATGTTTGGTGGGTATGCATGGGGGATTTGCCTTCTGTAAAAAACACATTCTGTTTTTTATCTTTCTGTGTTTCTGCAATGGATTTTTCCTGTTTCTGATACTGAGGGTTTTGTGGTTTTCTGTTTTATAGTCAAACCCTCAGAAACCCCAAACAAGGGCTGCAAACCACACAGGAAGCTCCAGAGGTACACTTGAGTTATGTGTAACAGTTTTTAATGTTGTTGTTGTGTCTTTTGGCTTTTCCCGGTTAGGGGTCTCCACAGCGGAACTCCGGTCCACTAATGATTGGCAGTAATTTTTATGTGCTGAGTTGCCAGCCCTGATGCACAACCTTCAACGAAGGTACGCCCATTCACGCATGTCTCCACACAGAAGACGCTCTAGCTGAGAATCGAACAGGACAACGTCTTACTATGAGGCGACAATGCTACTGCAGCACCACCACCGCAGTTCAGTTTTTAATAATGGTGCTAAAAGTATCGGGTACTATAGAAGTCTCAATTTTAAAGGGACATAGGTGAATTTCATATGGAATGGAAGCCAACAGACTGCATTAAGGATCATTTTATTTTATTATTATTATTTTTTGTTCGATTTATATGTTAGATATGCCCACTGGGTATTAATACCTGTTTTCAGATCTACCTTGGAAACAATGTTTAGTTAACTTCCTTCTCTGTGACACAGAATGCAAAGAAAGAATAAGGGAATCAAAACCTGCAATGTAGCATGAATCATAATAGAATCTCAGTCTTTAAAGTTCCGTGTTAGACAACCAAGATTCTAACAGCCAGCTCAAAGGCCTTATAAACACAACTGTAGGGCATAATTCCTGAGTACTCTCCTGCAATAGATTTACACAAATTACATGAGTGTGAATTATGTTTACATCTACTTACAGTATCCCTATAAAAAGTGGCTGGCTGTATTGTCTAATTTTTCTGTTACTGTACTGTCTGGGAAATAAACACAGAAGTTGAACAAGACCTGGTTTAAGGACTTATCTATGATGTAGGCATACCTCTTAACCTCTTAGAGCAAGAAATTTGGACAAAGCCTGAAATAATGGGGCCGGGGGGCAACGGCCAAAAAAATGGGAAATATTTTAAATATTGCTCTTATAAACTTGGAAAGTTTTTAGAATAAAATGATTTATGTTAGCATGCATTTTCCAAAGGATTTGAAGCCTGAAATTCAAATGTATGCCATTATTTGGTGACATCAGTCTTCAGAAATTTGACAGAAAATCGCAAATTTTATAATGAACAGATGAAAAATATGAGGCAAAAATCTGGACATTTGAAAAACATGGATGTAGGTATTGTTAGTTATCCTCGGGGGAGGGGAAGGAGGTATCTGAAATGAAACAGCAACAGTGTCCACAGCTGTTTCAGTCCATAAGGCAGGACTACAAAATAACATCTAAAAACAGACATTTATTTCATATATTTTTTGACTAACTTGAATAAATGTCATCATCAACTGCTTGTAACTATAAAATGTATGAATAGATAGGTATGTCCAGTGACTAATCACTATAGTAAACAACCATTTTCCGTGGCTATAGAGACATATTTATTACCTTGAGCAACAAACAGCTATGTAGACCATGCTAGACTGGAACTAAGCTTAATGAAATGTCTAGTTGCAGATTAACTATGTAATTTTGTGACTACATACAGGACCAAGTGCAGTAATTCTTGTCAGAAGATCCTGGCATCACTTGAGATTGCAATCTTATTCTTTTAATTAAGCAAAGCATCTATATATCCTGCTTAGCTACTTTCCACATGGTATGCATTCTCCTTAAATGTTTTTTTTTTTTTAATTATGTTGCTAGAACTTTGACAATGCACATGGCAGCCATTGAATATACACGGGAATTGTACAGCTTAATTTGGACCTTATAGTACAGTTTCTACATTACAAAGGCAGTTCAAGTTGTTCCTTTGCATTCATAATGAATTGCAAAGCTGGAATAGCATAAAATAAACCACAATCTATTGGTGCAACATCTTCTGCCAAAATACACATCTTTGAAACATAGCAATATGTACACTGTGTACTGAAAATTGTATTTATTTCTTCCAAAATTTAGTAAAGAAAAATAAATACTTCCCTTTACCTCATAGGCAATTAGATTAAGTAACCAGAGTGTAACAATGCAGCACCCCCATAGAATGTGAGTGGGACTTGCCATCAGGATGAAACCCTAATTTTGGACATTTATCTGTTTGCAAGTCATCTGATTGCAGTTAGGCACATATGAGGAATAGTCTTGAATATTTTTAGGAACATATATTCCAGTCTGTCACTGGCAGCAAAATGCAAGTGCACCTTTCATCTAAAAACATATTTGGACTACTATTCTGGATAATCCTAATTTTCTAATACTGTTATATATTTCAACAAATTGCTTAAATGGAATGCGTTCTTATATGAAATAGTAAAAGGAAATTATGCTTTCAGGGTAACTTGTTTATTCACTTGGACCACTGCAAATGTAATAATGTCTGATCACTGATTGCATTAAAATATCCAAATCAGTATGTTTAAACATGCAGTTGCTTAAACAAAGGTGACATGCTAAGAAATGTTCACATTCTCTGGATCAGAGCTCCTGGTCTCATAGAAAATGCTTAGCTATATTTTCTGTATGATAGATGACTACAAACAAGCATCATTTTGCAATAGTATTTCTTATACAATAAGTAATTACCTGAACAATAGTCTACATATGGTAGTAAGTTCTTTCTAGTAAAATATTGTTTTTAAACTACAACAAAGCTCACTGAGTGATGTCTGCTTGTAATCCTGACATCCCCAGCTGTTCTTCAACCTTTCACGTCTGCTGACTGGATAGCTCCTCCCATCATGGTGGATCCATATGGTTCATCCAGCTGAACCTCTTCTCCAATACCTGTCTCATCATCTTACAATGCAATACTTCCACCTGAAAACCATACTCTCCATCATGAAATCCAGCAGTGATTTCTTACCTATACACTTTGGCCACCTATCTTATTTACTTATTTGGTTACTGGGAATGTCTAAGTGTGCCACTCAAAACTCTTTTTTCATCAAAGGACTGAAGAGAAAGGCATAGCAACATATTTAGTGAGAGAAAAACATACAAAGAAATTATAGCAGACCCTATCTTGAGTACAAGCAGTATCTGAATTATTGTGATTACAAATTTATCATAGAATAGGTGACTAGATGTGTGTGACAGTAGCAGTTGTCAAAGAAGGAAAAATAAAAAATGGGGGGGGGTTGCAGTAGAGGAAGGAGTTAGGGTATACCAGTTGCAGAAGAATGTGGACAGGAGAACAAGAAAAGAGACTTGTAAATCAAAGCAATGTTACTCACCCAGATAACTCTCTGTATGTAATATATTTACATGTAAAAACTTAAGTAAATTTTGGACCAAACAGTGTATTAATACTGTTTATATATTATTACATTTTTCTTGATAGCATTTAACACTCCAGTATCTGGTACTGTGCTCTTGGATCTAATTTCCAAGTTAGTTCAAAACTCAGTGCTAGTGTCTTAGCAAGTACAGCATATGCAACAACAACAACAACAAAAAATTCCATGGCACTTATAAAAGAGAAAAAAGAAAAATGAAACATTACTTGGTGTCAAGTGGGGAACTTTACTTGGTGGCCTGGCCAGACTACACTCACTCACAAATACCTGTTTCGGTCATCCCTGCAAAATGTCCTTGGTCCTAGGTGGTCCAGCCTAGTCAAACAAAGTAGATAAAAAGAAATAAATATATTAATCATTAAACAGAAGTATTCAGAAATCATATTCAGACAATGAGAATGTAATGAAATATTTAGGTAAAAACACATTTAGAGAAAGTGAAGAATTCCCTTTTCCTCAGTGTTGTTCACCTTCGGAGTGGTTATATTTAGGAATGGGGAGGGGTGTAGGGTGTCATGAGGAAGATTTGCTCCTAGGTTCCCTGAGGGTGTTTTTGCATAAAATGCCTTTGTTGAAAGTGTTGTTGCTTTATCAACATGAATCCCAAGTTTTATTTATTTATTTATTTATTTAACATTTGTTGACTGGGAAAGTCCTACTAGGACAAAGCCTATTTTCAGTGGAGGCCCATGGCGAAAAGATCCAGACACATCTTTGGAATGTGGTAGGAAACTGGAGTACCTGGAGGAAACACATGCAAACACAGGAAGGACATACAGACTCCGCACAGAAGGCACCCTAGCCGGGAATCAGACCAGAGGACCTCTGATGCCAAGTGAGGTGATAATGTTAACCGCTGCATCACTGTGCTGCCCGAATACTTGACTGAAGGTGCTTTTTTTTGTTTTAGAGAGGGCAAGCACCTTTACATTTCTGGCGATGCGCTCTCTTTACTTCCATCTTTTATATTCTCATTCTGTGGTCACTCTACCTTGGAGAAAGAATGAAAAGGATTACTTTAGAATGAAATAAAGTCTTCATCCTTTTCTCAGTGTGTGAAACTTCAGTGGGGAATAAAATAGCAGGGGAGATAGTAGCACAACATGAGTGCAGGGGAGGCCTTGACTCCTGCAATAACTGGGGCTTAGTTTTTTATTTTATTTGGAATAGTTTCTGTATTTGCTATAATTTGAGCTGTCAGGATTTGTGGCTTGGCAATTTCTATTTATGGTTAAGCTGCATCAGTTAGGTAAAGCAGAGCCATTGTGCACACTTAAATATATACCTAGCTAAGAATAAATTAATAATATTGTTAATTGTTGCACTGTTCTGCTGTATTAACATACTGCATTACAATTTTGTAGGAGCAGAAATCTTATAGGTCACACTATGAAAGTAACATACCTTCCTTGTTGTACTTCCATTGATACCGGCAGGGTAATTAAATAAACAGGTATAAACTGGTATCCCAAATAATTTCCATAGGACTGAAAAATGGATGTCCCTATGAGATTCCTAAATTACTATCTGATTAATTACAACTTCCAGATAGTTTTAAGTATTAATACTAGATTTCATTTAAACATATTTGTATTATTTTTTCCTTTTGCCTACATTTTGTGGTAAACATGGGAGATAAGGGATTTCTAAAATCATGTTTTCTTCTTATATACTTATTAATAACTTATTACCCATGCCTGAAAATAAGAAATAAAACCAAAATCTACTAATATGCTCTTAGAGGATAAGTATCATTTCAGATAAATAAAATTATAAGATCTTTGCCTGAAGTAAAAAAAAAAGATAAACATTAATTTATAAACAATATAATATTCATTTATAAACAATATGCTAAAACAAAAAAAAAATGTCTCTGAAAAACACATATGTAATTCTATTTTGCAATTTACAGGTAAAGACAATAAAGTAGAGACACGTTGTTTCCCAGCATTCCCAGAAGTATACTTATTAAGTGAAGAGGTGGTGTCTAGCATCTTCCTGCTTTACCTGTTTTGCTCAGAGGTGAGAAGGTAACAAAGGCTAACTCCTACTGAGATATACGTTAGTAATATCAGACCTCAAAGTGGAAAGAGCAAGTTTTAGACGATGCCAGGCCACAGGCTAAGGCAGGCCCTGTCATTCTTCTGTTCTGATGAGCCCCATAAATACCTGCCATCCTCTCCCTGCTGTGCTTAAGTAAACACATCACTCTCCCAGCTGAAGCACAATTAATTCCTAGAAGACTTGAATAGGGAAGAAGCAAAGGAAATGGTAGGGGGTAATGGTTGCCTAAAGAGATGCAATAGTTCCCAGGAGTTCCGACTTTGATGATTACAAGCCCTGCTCTTTCTACAACAATATTCTGCTGACTACAGTTTCCTCACAACATGAAATAAAATTATCCTTTTTTTTCATTTCACTTGTTTAAAATATGAACTTGTGGTTTAATTTTCACATTTTAAAGTCCACAGTTTCTGAACGCAGTTATCATTCAGGAAGTTTACCTCAGACCATTATATCAACTCATTTTATCACTGGCAAACTAGCAGGTGCTGTCTTCCATAGGAAACACTGCTGAACACAGAAATGATTTGTTTCTATAAATGTTCCATTCAGAGTCCAGATTTCCCTTCCCGTATTCACCAAGATTCAATTTACAGAAGTTTGTAACATGTGGCACCATGTCACCATTTGAATTTACAGCACATCACCCGCAGTTTCAGAATGATGGAAAATAGTACTACTGTATCACAAAAGGACTGTGATCATTATTTTTCATAGGTTCATAGGTAGGTGCTACGCTATTGGCCCTAGGGCCTATATAAGCCTAGCCAAAAAGGTACCCTGGCTTTTGCCACCCAAGAAAATATTTTTCTTGTGCCCCTGTCGAGCAGAGCCACAGAAGTGATCCCAGGGTGAATTTCCTATTTCCCATCCAATCATCAAGATTTTGCTTGAAGAGTGCTAATGAGGAACTTTGTTTGATATAGATAGGTAGTTTGTTCCAGAGTATGGGAAGTCTCTGGGACAGGAATCTATCCTTCTAGCATGTTCTGTTTATTGTGGTGACAAGATTTAGGTCCCTAGAGTTTGTAGCTCGGATGGATTGGGATTTCTTTAAGTGGAGCATGTCCAACAGCTCTGGGTTTGACATAGCTTTGTATGTTAGACAGAGATCACTTCTGAGAAGGCGATATGCGATGGAGTAAAGCTGGAGTTTATTGAGGCGGTCTGTATAGGGCATCTGCTTGAGGCCAGTAATCCTCTTTGTGAGGTATTTCTGCGGCCTTTCCAGTTGGTGTAGATGTCTTGTGAGGTACATACCAAAAGGGGCATTATACTCTATAATGGGTCTAACGAGTGATGAGTAGAGGGGAACAATTACCTCTTTTTTCCTGGATGAGAAACCTTTTGTGATAAGGTGTGCCACGTAGAAGGATTTCCTCACTAATGTGGCAATGTGATTATCAAAGGAGAGACTACTGTCCACCTGTGTCCCAAGGTCTATAATCACACTTTCAGTGTTAAGTAGATTACCGCCTATGTGGTAGTTCATGGGTACAGAGTTTTTACCAAAAGGGATGACAATGCACTTTTTGGAATTGAGCTTGAGGCCATGGCTTTGACACCAGGCATTTGTCTCAGTGAGGCCCTTTTGTAGGATGCCCACATCATTAGGAGTTTCGATTATGACTCCTAGTTTGCAGTCATCTGTGAATGTCATTAGCCAAAGACCTTCTGTGTTAGCCTGTACTTCTGAGAAGTAGAAACCAAACAGGAGAAGACCCAGGACTGAACCCTGTGGTACTCCACTTGTTACTGGTCTGAAGTCAGATTTGGAGTCTGCTACTTTCACAGTGTGGGGTCTTTCAGTGAGCCACTTGGCAATCCATCTTGTGACATAGGGATTTATTCCTAGTTTAGTGAGTTTATCTATAATTCCAGAGTGGAGGATGGTGTCAAAAGCCTTAGCGAGATCTAGATAGGTTGTTTGAACCACCTTACCCTCATCTACGGCTTTGGTGACTGCTTCAAAGACGTCTATCAGGTTTAGCAGACATGATCTCCCTTTTACAAACCCAAACTGGGTAGGGTCCAGAGTTTGGAGATTACCAATGTCTTTGTTTATAAGTTCCATGAAGATACGTTCCATGGCTTTGCAGACCAGGCTCATTAGGCTAATGGGGCAGTAGTTCCCGGGATCCGTAGTGGATCCCCCTTTGTGGAGTGGGATAACCGTCGCTGCGTGCCATGCAGTGGGAACAAAGCCTGAGGTGAGGCTATGATTGAATGTGGTATTTAGGTGGGGTGCCAGTTCGTTCTGTAGTTCATGTAGAAAGCAGCCTGGGATGTTGTCAGGTCCCATAGATGCTGTGTTCTTGGCTTTGGAGAGTGTGGATTTTACCTGTGCAGCCGTGATTACAGGAACTTTGCATTCTTCCGGTATAGAGATGTGCCCTTTAGGGGGTAAGAGGGGGTAAAGTTAGCTCTGAACCTGTCTGCCAGGATGTTGGCAATATCAGTTGGTTCTGTATATTTAGTGCCATTGTGCTGTAACTCAGAGCAGATCTGAGTGTTGCCATTGAGATTCTTGACATAGCTATAGAATGCTTGGTGGTTGTCTTTGGAAACAGTGGCGATTTTGTTTTTGCAACTAGCTTTGGAGGATTTTATGAGGGATCTCAGTTTCTTACTGAGGCTGACCAGGGACTTCCTCCAATCATGGGATTTTACTCTTTTTTTGCAGCAGTTTCTTTCTTCTGTTGTAGAGTTTGTTTATGGCAGGGGACCACCAGATCGGCTTCATTTGTTTGGAGGATAACATCTTGGTTCTGTTAGGGATAGCATGATCCATGCACTCGTGTAAGTGCTTATAAAGTGCATTTGTGTAGGATTCAGCAGTCGTTCCTCTATTGTCCTTCTGCATGAGTGTCGTGAAGTTTGCCACTTCTGTCTTAAGAAGTGTGAAGCTGGCTTTGGAGAAATCTTCACAATCTAACAATTTAAAATGTCATGACATAAAAAAAAATGAAACAGGTAATATGGTCAATGTGGGCAATGTATACCATTATGTTTGTAGATACACTGTTTATTTTTGTGCTTGCAAAGTAATTTCTATCAAAATTATATGATTTATACGATTACTATTCACCGTATGCTGAAATATAAACAATGAACATGTGATTCATAATTATAGATGGTAAAATGTAACATAAGTCAGCAATAAATGTTTATTACACTGTCTATTACTGTGTAATAGTCTTGAAAGGTGTGTCGCAGACAATGCCTCCTGCCATGAAATGTTGTTTAAAGGGATGTCATGTTGGTAACCTGTGCATTTAACAGATGAAAGATTAAGCTGCAGTTCTTTTTACATTCATATGTATTCTCAGCATAGAAACATGCTAAGGATATTGCAGAGAAATGTTGATGAACTACCACTGTGTCCCAGACAGACTTCCTAAATTACAAAAGATAGATGGTGAAGTTGTCCAGAAAGCTGGATTCTACATCCTCAAATGCTTTTTTCCATTGTCATAGTTTAATTTGGGCAGGTGTGGTTTATAATGGAGGTCATCCTCAGAAGGTTCCTTCGTTTCACAGGGTTGGATCATATATTTAATTACTGTAATAAGCTGCCAGTTAACCAAATGATGTTGAACTGAGTTTAAGTTCCTCAACTTCTGCAGTAAACAGAGGATTTTGTATGCGTGTGTGTGTGTGTGTGTGTGTGTGTGTGTGTGTGTGTGTGTGTGTGTGTGTGTGTGTGTGTGTCTGTGTGTGTGTCTGCTTCTAATTTTACCCATTACACTTGTATATTGAACTGTTTAAATAAATCAAAGATAAACAAATGGATGAATGAAAAATAAATAAAAAATGCAAGATTGGTTCATCTGAGATAGAACTCCTCAATACACCAGTGGGATGCAGGCTGAATATTGTTGTTTAAACAGATATTCTCTATATTCACTTATCAATGTCTTGTTAACATAATATTGCTTTCATTTATGTTTCTGTGCCATTGTACAGTCTTTTCACTTGTTGTTTTGTAGTGCAAGGGTGGAGTGAGATGGTTTTGTATATAGCTATGCATTGCACATGACTTGTCTTGGTTAAACATTTTTTTAAATTTGTTCTCTGACATACATGATTTATATTGTACAAATTCACATGCAATACAAAATGATTGCAAGTTGTATATTCTTCTGTTATGGCAGTGCAGCTCCTGGTCTGTCTGAAAAGGATCAACTGACAACCTCAACTACGCAATTAGTGATCAAGAAATAGATAAAATAAGGGTTTGTGCCCTATCTGAAAAGGGTCCCAAGATTAAATAAGGGTTCATATCTTGTCTGAAAAAGGTCCAAGATTAAATAAAGGTTTGTATCTTGTCTGAAAAGGTTCCAAGGTTAAATAGGGGTTCATGCCCTGTTTGAAAAGGGTCCAAGATTAAATAAGGGTTCATATCTAATGGTGGTCTGTAGAATGACACTGGTGATCAAGAAGAGCAGGTGGAGTGTGAAGTCAGCACCAAGGATCAAATGGTGGAAATTGAAAAAGGGTGATTGTAAGGTGGAGTTTAGGGAAGAGTTAAGACAGGCACTGGGTGGCAGTGATGTATTACGAATAGCTGGGTAACTACAGCAGAGCTAGTAAGGGAGACTGCTAGAAAGGTGCTTGGTGTGGCATCTGGACAGAGGAAGGAGGACAAGGAGACCTGGTGGTGGAATGAGGAAGTACAGGAGCGTATACAGAGAAAGAGGTTGGCGAAGAAGAAGTGGGATTGTCAGAGAGATGAAGAAAGTAGACAGGAGTATAAGGAGATGAGGTGCATGGTAAAGAGAGAGGGGGCGAAGGCTAAGGATAAGGCATATGAAGAGTTGTATGAAAGGTTGGACACTAAGGAGGGAGAAAAGGACCTGCACTGATTGGTTAGACAGAGGGACAGAGCTGGGAAAGATGTGCAGCAGGTAAGGGTGATAAAAGATAATGAGGGAAACGTACTCACTAGCGAGGAGAATGTGTTGAACAGATGGAAGGAGTACTTTGAGGGGCTGATGAATGAAGAGAATGAGAGAGAGAGAAGGCTGGATGATGTGGGGATAGTGAATCAGGAAGTGCAATGGATTAGCAAGGTGGAAGTAAGGATAGCTATGAAGAGGATGAAGAATGGAAAGGCTGTTGGTCCAGATGACATACCTGTGGAAGCTTGGAGGTGTTTAGGAGAAATGGGAGTGGAATTTTTAATCAGATTGTTTAACGAAATCTTGAAAAGTGAAAGGATGCCTTAGGAGTGGAGAAAAAGTATTTTGGTACCGATTTTTAAGAATAAGGGTGATGTGCAGAGCTGTAGTAACTACAGAGGAATAAAACTGATCAGTCACAGCATGAAATTATGGGAAAGAGTAATGGAAGCTAGGCTAAGAAGTGAAGTGATGATTAGTGATCATCGGTATGGTTTCATGCCAAGAAAGAGTACTACAGATGCGATGTTTGCTCTAAGAGTGTTGATGGAGAAGTACAGAGAAGGTCAGAAGGAGATGCATTGTGTCTTTGTGGACTTAGAGAAAGCATATGACAGGGTGCCTAGAGAGGAGTTGTGGTATTGTAAGAGAAAGTTGGGATTGGCAGAGAAGTATGTAAGAGTGGTACGGGATATGTACAAGGGTAGTGTGACAGCAGTGAGATCTGCAGAGGGAGTGACAGATGCATTTAAGGTGGAGGTGGGATTACATCAAGGATCAGCTCTGAACCCTTTCTTATTTGCACTGGTGTTGGACACGTTGACAGACGAGATCAGACAGGAGTCCCCGTGGACTATGATGTTTGCAGATGACATTGTGATATGTAGTGAGAGTAGGGAACAGGTTGAGGAGATCCTGGAGAGGTGGAGATATGCTTAGAGAGGAGAGGAATGAAGGTCAGCTGGACTAAGATGGAATATATCTGTGTGACTGAAAGGGAGGATAGAGGAATGGTGAGGATGCAGGGAGTACAGTTGTGAAGATGGATGAGTTTAAATACTTGGGATCAACAGTTCAGAGTAATGGCGAGTGTGGAAGAGAGGTGAAGAAGAGAGTACAGCCAGGGTGGAGTGGGTGGAGAAGAGTGTCAGGAGTGATTTGTGACAGACAAGTACCAGTAAGAGTGAAAGGGAAGGTCTACAAAAGGGTAGTGAGACCAGCTATGTTATATGAGTTGGAGACAGTGGCATTGACAAAAACGCAGGAGTCATAGCTGGATGTGGCAGAGTTAAAGATGTTAAGATTTGCACTGGGTATGATGAGGGTAGACAGGATTAGGAATAAGTGTATTAAAGGGTCTGCCCAGGTTAGACAGTTTGGAGACAAAGCCAGAGAGGCAAGATTGTTTTGGTTTGGACATGTGCTGAGGAGGGATGCTGGGTATATTGAGAAAAGGATGCTAAGGATGAAGCTGTCAGGTAAGAGGAAAAGAGGAAGGCCTAAGATAAAGTTTATGGATGTGGTTAGAGAGGACATGCAGGTGGATGGTGTGACAGAGTAAGATGCAGAGGACAGGAAGAAATGGAAACAGGTGATCCTCTGTGTTGACCCCTAACCGAGAAAAGCTGAAAGAAAAAGAAGAAGAAGAAGAAGAAGAAAGAAGAATCTTGTCTGAAAAGGGTCCAAGATTAAATAAGGGTTCTTGCCCTGTCTGGAAAGGGTCCATGGACCACCTCTGCTACCTAATTAATTAATGATAGATACGTTAAATAAGACATTGAAACCATTCAGCAATTTGGAATGCAAGGGTCTTAAGCAAAATATTAATAGCAGATATGGGTGTATGTTTTAATTAAGATGTCATTTGTAGCAATATGTTTACAGTTTTTTTTTTAAGCCTTCTGAATGTATAAGACAGTGAACTCTTCACATTGAACTGAGAAAATGACATATACCCTTACTTGTGTTTTTCTTTCTTTTTTTTTTTTTTGCAGCAACTACTGGGTTATCCCTTATAAAGACATGTAATTCTTATAGTCATTCTGGGCTAACCAAATAGTAATATAAAGTGGCGTGGATGAGTTCAGCCCTCTTAAAGTAACAGTTATTAACATTACTCCAGCTCTTGAAAGTTTGTACTTTAAATACTACAGTGAATTTTGTTTATTTTCATTGATAAATTCTACAAGACTATAAATGAGTGCTGCATCTCTGGGAGAAAGAAAACAATAAATTATATGAACAAATACATTTATGCTGATTTAATGTAAGCATAACTAATTAGGAAGTCCAATAAGTAACAGCACAGATAGAAAACAGCACTGTAATTTAACATTGCACACAGTCAAAGCCTCAGAAACTCTTTATGTGCAGAAGACATGATACTCAGTGAAAAACAAGTACATCACACAATGAAGCACAGTATATGCAATTGCCAGCATATGTTAGCATTACAATGACCCAAGCAATTTTTAGTGTTTTACACAGACACACATACACAGACAGATAAGCACAAACACAGACATAGATGCGTGCACACACGCACACACACGCACAACACACACACACACAAACACACACTTACATATAAATATTCACGCACACACACGCACACACATGCACACACACACACACACACACACACACACACACACACACACACACACACACACACACACACACACACACACTCACATACACTTACATATATACATTCACATACACACACACATACAGATGAAGTTCAACATCAGCAAGTTCACCTTTTCAATATTGGAATCGCTGATCTTTATTCTCCATATGAAATCACTGCCCCTGTGATTTCTGTATACCTGTTGCTAATGATTCCTATTGATTGTGACCATGGAGTTAACTTTTTAAAGTAATGGTCAGAAAAGAATTTTGCTTACCTTCCAAAAATAAACCAATTTGGCTAATCAATCAATTTATTTCATCCAAATGAAGTTACTGGAGATTTTAGTTGGGGAAATGCTCAGGAAACTTCCATGTTCTCAGCCTTGACCGTCTTCTGCCTGACTATACAAGTATAGTTTGTATAACAGCAATGACTGACCACAAAATGTATGTAACACTCATACCTGGTACCTGTCTGCACCACATATTTTAAGTCACTATGCTCTTGTATGTATGTATTAGTTATCACTCTGTTTATAACATCTGTCTGTTTTAACAATCTACCTATGTGCTGTCAACATGTCATTTATATCATATGCACATGTGTAACAATGTACATGGCACTATGGCCAGTCACCCTACCCTGAGCATACTATGTGACGCAAATAGCATTTTTTCATAGTGTTATCAACTTGCAGCCATAACGTCAGATAATGTGAATGTGCTTCTACAGTTTCCATCATGAATATTACTATACAATTATCAGACAAATGTGAGAGATTGCATATTTAATTAATAGCACATCTAGAACATAAAAGAAAGTTATAAATGGTCCACTACATGGTATAAAGGAAAATACATACCAGAAATATGAAACTATAGCTGCCTTTTCTGTAACCTTTTTTCTTGACATACAGCTATCGACAACCATATTCTTGATAATGCAAAGGTTCATAGGTTCACAGGTAAGCACTAAGTAATCAGTTTGCAGACCATTAGCAAATGTAGTCAATAGTTCATGTTCTAAATCTTTAGCCTCAAGGAGTACAATACAAGACAGAGAGGAGAAGAAACGGAGGCTACTTATCCAATTATCATGTTTTACCTTGAAGGTGGCAAGGGTGTTACTCGTTGACATGTGGTGGAAGTTAGCTAGAGTGGTGCATGATAGATTGGAATATGAATCTCTAAATCCTAGATGTCATCAAAATATTGTACAGTCTGCAAGTGAAATCCTATTAATATGCAAGTCTAGTAGGTGTGTCTTAAGCTGCTTGTTTTTTTTTCATTGAGGTCTGTTGCTGCCATTTTCATTGTTTGGGTGTCTCCTTAGAGGCTCCATTCTATACTTTATAGGTGTTTGGTGGGTTCAGTCATGCAAGATGAAACTGCTGGGAGTCAGACACATACGGGTGATAAAACAAAAAAGGAGGAGAACCAGAAACTGATGCACGGCACTTTATTATCAGATTTACCACTTTCATCCTGTTACAGTGGACTTCATCAGAATAAAATCAAGTCTGGAACCACCCAGCTTTATACCATTTAACAACCACATGGGCAGAACTGTTAGTAAGTTAATCAATACATTTAAAAAAAAATTTCCATTTAATAACAAGTACACAAGGAACACGTTTTTAGAAAGCATGAAACACGTAACTAAAATCAAAGTGATAAAAACCCATTTTTTAAAAAAAAATTGGCCCCTTGAATAAAGCAGTTCCAAACTAAGTATAGGTTCATAGGTTCATAGGTTGGCACTAGGCTATCAGCCCTAGGGCCTATACAAGCCTAGCCATAACAATTCCCTGGCTATTTCTTCCCACACTATTTACTTCCCTGGACCCCTGTCTAGCAAGGTGACTGACATGATCCCGGGGTGAATTTAATTTCTCCTATCCAATCTTCAAGGTTCCTTTTAAAGAGGGCCAAAGAGGCACTCTGCTTGACATGTATGGGCAATCTATTCCAGAGTATGGGGAGTCTCTGGGTCAGGAACCTATCCTTCCAGCATGTTTTGTTTATTGTGATGACAAGGTTTAGATCCCTGGAGCGTGTGGCTCTGAGGGATTGGTATTTCTTTAAGTGTAGCATGTTCAACAGCTCTGGGTTTGACATGGCCTTGTATGTTAAGCAAAGATCGCCTGTGAGTAGACAATATGTGACATAGTATAGCTGGAGTTTTTTAAGGCGGTCAGCGTAGGGCATCTGCTTTAGGCCTGTGATTCTTTTACTGAGGTATTTCTGCAGCCTTTCCAGTTGTTGCAGATGTCTTGAGAGGTACATACCAAATGGGGCATTGTATTCTATAATGGGTATAATGAGGGATGAGTACAGTGGGACAATGACCTCCTTTTTTCTGGATGAAAATCCCTTAGTGATGAGGTGTGCCACATAGAAGGATTTCCTGACTGTTGTGGCGATGTGGTTATTGAAGGTGAGACCACTATCCACCTGTGTCCCTAAGTCTCTTATCACACAAAAACCTGGTTGCCTCATGGTTTTGGCATTTTTTCAGGCTTGTTGGCTGTTGGTGAAGCACCCACCAGGAGGAGAAAATGCTGAGAGAAGAAAGAAGCCACTTTTGAGATTTTAAGTTTTTTCCTCTGTTTATTTGCTAAGTTTTTCTGCATAGCCGTCTATTTTGAGCATTTTCTGGCTTATTAAACTTGATTTCTGCATTAGTAACTGTATTTAGAGCACAACCTAGAGCTGTTTACTGAATTTCCTGTTTGCACTTATTTTTAAAATCGTTTTTTTCTCAAAACTTGCATTTTATCTGTCTTTGGCCTAGCACACTTGTGTGGGGTCATTTACTGCACTGTTATAACTTGTTCATACTTGTGAACCTTTGCTACCTCTGAAAAAACAAAAAAAAAAAACAAAAAAATCTTGCTTTTTTCCCACTTTTCTGAGATTTAAAAAAGTTCAGTTACAGGCTTGCTGTTCTTGAACTGTTTGTAAGTTTCTGTGAGGCCATTTTTTGCTTGGGCTAAAGGGAAGTCTCTCTGTTGATCAGTGGCAGTGAAAAACATTGAGCAGCCTGTCTGCCCCTGTGGGAGTGGTTACTGACTTGAAACTGTAGTTTTATTGTCAATTTTGGGTCAATTCCAAAACTCATTCATCTTCCTCTCTTAAAACCTGGTTGCCTCGTGGTTTTGGCATCTTTTCAGGCTTGTTGGCTGTTGGTGAAGCACCCACCAGGAGGAGAAAATGCTGAGAGAAGAAAGGAGCCACTTTTGAGATTTTAAGTATTTTTCCTCTGTTTATTTGCTAGGTTTTTCTGCATAGCCGCCTATTTTGAGCATTTTCTGGCTTGTTAAACTTGATTTCTGCATTAGTAACTGTATTTAGAGCACAACCTAGAGCTGTTTACTGAATTTCCTGTTTGCACTTATTTTTAAAATCGTTTTTTTCTCAAAACTTGCATTTTATCTGTCTTTGGCCTAGCACTCTTGTGTGGGGTCATTTACTGCACTGTTATAACTTGTTGATACTTGTGAACCTCTGCTATCTCTGAAAAACAAAAAACAAAAACCCCAAAAATCTTGCTTTTTCCCACTTTTCTAAGATTTAAAAAAGTTCAGTTACAGGCTTGCTGTTCTTGAACTGTTTGTAAGTTTCTGTGAGGCCATTTTTTGCTTGGGCTAAAGGGAAGTCTCTCTGTTGATCAGTGGCAGTGAAAAACATTGAGCAGCCTGCCTGCCCCTGTGGGACTGGTTACTGACTTGAAACTGTAGTTTTATTGGCCATTTTGGGTCAATTCCAAAACTCCTTCATCTTCCTCTCTTAAAACCTGGTTGCCTTGTGGTTTTGGCATCTTTTCAGGCTTGTTGGCTGTTGGTGAAGCATCCACCAGGAGGAGAAAATGCTGAGAGAAGAAAGTAGCCACTTTTGAGATTTTAAGTATTTTTCCTCTGTTTATTTGCTAAGTTTTTCTGCATAGCCGCCTATTTTGAGCATTTTCTGGCTTGTTAAACTTGATTTCTGCATTAGTAACTGTATTTAGAGCACAACCTAGAGCTGTTTACTGAATTTCCTGTTTGCACTTATTTTTAAAATCGTTTTTTTCTCAAAACTTGCATTTTATCTGTCTTTGGCCTAGCACTCTTGTGTGGGGTCATTTACTGCACTGTTATAGCTTGTTGATACTTGTGAACCTCTGCTATCTCTGAAAAAAATAAAAAAAACAAAACAAATCTTGCTTTTTTCCCACTTTTCTGGGATTTAAAAAAGTTCAGTTACAGGCTTGCTGTTCTTGAACTGTTTGTAAGTTTCTGTGAGGCCATTTTTTGCTTGGGCTAAAGGGAAGTCTCTCTGTTGATCAGTGGCAGTGAAAAACATTGAGCAGCCTGCCTGCCCCTATGGGAATGGTTACTGACTTGAAACTGTAGTTTTATTGGCCATTTTGGGTCAATTCCAAAACTCCTTCATCTTCCTCTCTTAAAACCCTCTTTTGCGCGGTTTTGCATTTTGAGCATAGCGCAACAGCGGCAGCGCCTAATTGGGTTTAAACTATTCCTGGCTCCACAAAGTCTGCTCTTCACTTTTTCCCTTAGAACTGCTCTATCTCTCAATTTAAACACCATATTCTCATTCTAAGGCCCTTCACTGGTCCAATTAAGTAATCCTACAAGTTAGCACTATTAAACTATAAGCACTACTTACTCTTATACTCTCTACGATTACCCTGTCTTCTATTGGCCCGTCTTAAATTCAGTTTCCCTATATTACTCTAGCGTGTCCAAAGGTCAGTCAATGGTTTCCTCCCCAGTCCAGCTGGTGAATCTGGGAATTTTGAGGCAATGTTACAACTGTCTCATGTACACGGATAACCCTCTCCTCCTCCAAACAGGTTCAAATATATGTGAGAGATGCAACTATTTAGCTAAACTGGAGGCTGAGCTCTCTCATCTCAAAACTGGTGTAACCAGTCAGGAGGAGAAGGTAACCTCACACAACACAATTCCAGTATCACATAGTCCCACCACATCAGCGAACCCAACACATAAATACACAAAAACATACTCGGAGGCTCTAAATAAAAATCTACCTAAGCAACAGAGACCTCCAAAGCAGACATCCAAGCAAACGCTACCTCAAAACAAAACACGCACAACACATAACCCACAAAGTCAGTGTGCCAAGCAGCCACAGCCCTTAAGGCTGAATAACACACCTGATACTCTTGTAATAGGTGACTCTATTGTCAGACACACTGACGTCCTGTTCACCAGGCTGAATAAAGAGAAGATCACGGTGAGCTGCCTGTCGGGTGCTAGGATCCGCCACATAATGCAAGCACTCAGAACACTCCAAAGCAAATACAAATATGACTCAGTCATTGTACATGCTGGTGTGAATGACCTGAGACGTACCTCCCTGGACTACATGAAAAGAGACATAGAGGAGCTCTCTGATCATGTAGCCCAGGCTGGTATGACCCTGACCTTGAGCAGCATCTTACCCTCACCTAGAATGATGCCACAGTACAAAGACAAAATGATCGATTTTAACAATTGGCTAAAATTTTGGTGTCATTCAAAGGGGATCCAGTGTCTGTCAGCCTGGGATGACATGCTCGACAAGCCACATTGCTTCACTAGGGACGGCTTGCACCTGTCACCACTGGGCTTTCGGATATTGGCAAAGGCTCTTGCCACCCCATAGTGCCTTTTTAGGCAAGGCTCAAAAGTCAAACCCACCCCCATAGACAGCACAAGGAACAAGAAACTAAGGGTAATGCTGCTAAACGCCAGAAGTCTTAACCTCAAGATGCATGCACTCGAAGCTCTCCTCAGTATGGAGAACATCGATATCTGTGCAGTGACAGAAACCTGGTTCAAGGCTCCAGAGAGCACCCCAGCACTACCAGACTATACCTCATATCATGCTTTTCGCCCCAAAACCCAGACCGAACCACAAAAGGAGGGGGAGTTTCCATATTTATCAAGGATATCCACACCTCCAGGTTAGTGGCATTGCATGAAGTATCGGAGACCATCCATGTGCAACTAACATTGGGCAAGACTACTTTTCAGTTTATAGCATCCTACAGACCACCCTCTCAAAGTCAGGAATCCCACTCGGCTTTCCTGAAAACATTGGAGAACATGAAGACCTCTCCGAACACCATTATATTGGGTGACTTCAACTACCCAAACATTGTCTGGGAGTACTACTCAAGCCCCAGCACCTTAGCCCAAAGGTTCCTGGAAATTATAAACTCAAATGCTATGGAACAACTAGTCACCACTCCCACAAGAGGGGACATCATAAAAGACCTGATCATTACCAACATGGGGACTCTATGCTCCACACCAGAAGTATATCCCTCATTGGTAAGATCAGACCATAAATTAATTTCACTGGATGTCCACATCCTGACCCCACCCCAGCCCAGAAAACCACAGTGAAAAACTTCTCAAAAGTGAACTTCTCACTTCTCAAAACTGAAGTGGAATCCTTCAAGGCCCCAGGACCAGTGGAAACTATGGCCCAAACTGCAGAATCCTATATAAACACATTCTACGGACATCTCCAGGAATGCATGGATCATGCTATCCCAAACAAAACCAAGACCCAATCATCCAAAGGCAGGCGTCCAGTATGGTGGATCCCTGCCATAAATAAACTGTACAACAGAAGGAGGAAGCTACTACATGATAGAGCAAAATCCCTAATAGGGAAGGCATCTCTGATTAGTACTAGCAAAAAATTACGATCCCTCATAAAATCCTCCAAGGCCAGCTTCGAGAGAAAAATTGCACAAGACACCAAAGACAATCATAAGGCTTTTTTCAGTTATGTTAGAAACCTGGGATGCAACTCCCAGACTTGTTCTGAGTTGATTCTAAACGACAAAAAATACACTGAACCCACAGACATCGCCAATATCCTGGCAGACAGGTTCAGTGCAAACTTCTCCACCCCCCCCCCAAAAGAGCAAGTATCTATCCCGGCAGAGAGCTGCCTCCCAAACATCTCTGATGCTCAGGTGAAGGCTGCCCTCTCCAAAGCAAAAAACACTGCTTCCATGGGACCAGATGGCATCCCAGGTTGCGTCCTACATGAACTCCAAGAGGAACTAATCCCTCAAATAAAACAGCTATACAATCTCAGCCTCACTACAGGATATGTGCCCACAGAATGGCGTACAGCAACAGTGGTCCCACTCCACAAAGGTGGAGCCTCTACGGACCCTGGAAACTATCGCCCCATAAGTTTGACTAGCTTAGTCTGCAAGGCTATGGAGAGGATCATCATGGAGCTCATAAACAAAGACATTGGGGACCTACAGACACTAGATCCTACCCAGTTCGGCTTTGTCAAGGGCAGATCCTGCCTTTTGAACCTGGTTGACTTCTTCGAAACAGTCACCAAAGCAATAGATGAAGGGAAGGTAGTCCACACAGCCTATCTGGACCTTGCAAAGGCATTTGACACAATACCCCACTAGGGCATCATAGATAAGCTATCCAGCTTAAATATAAACCCCTATGTCACAAGATGGGTCACAAACTGGCTCAAAGACAGAACCCACAGAGTGAGAGTTGCTGGAGCCATGTCCGACTCATTAGCTAGAGACCTTCTGTGTTAGCCTGTACTTCAGAGAAATAGATACCAAACAGGAGCGGTCCCAGTATGGAACCCTGTGGTACTCCACTTGTCACTGGTTTGAGGTTAGATTTGGAGTCTGCAACTTTTACAGTGTGTGTTCTGTGAGTGAGCCAGTTGGCAACCCATCTTGAATGCATTTGCAGTCATCTGCGGACTTTGCTAGCCAGAGTACCTTAGTGTTGGCCTATACTTCAGAGAAGTAGATGCCAAAAAAGAGCGGTCCCAGGACCCAGCAGTCTCACAATTCCAAACCACAATGACAGGGGATTTTTTGTACGGGTGTGACCCATGTGGACATTGCACACATCATGTTAGGATGGTTAAAACTAAAGAATTCAGTAGCAGAAACAAGGGCATGGTCTATGACATTAAATTCTTAGCTAATTGCAGTAATGAATGGGTCATATATTTGGCAAAATGCTCATGCTCAGCCTTTTACGTTGGACAAACCTCAAGACCAGTCAGACTTTGGATAGCTGAACATAAGTGATATCAGGCACAAAAGAATGAGCAATGCTTTATATATACATTCTTTGGTACACCCAACAGCAAGCTTCAGATTCTGCATTATTGATAAAATCAGTGGTGGCAAGCTAAATAAACTCAGTTAGCACAATATATTAAATAATAAAAAAAAAAGTTTATCATTAAGCTAGGGGGTTTGTTCCCACCAGGGCTTAATGAACAATTGTAGCAAGCCAATCAACAGGAGTGTTTCATTGACTATTTTGCTATATAAGGGCTTTTTGTATGTGTTTTCATTACACTGATGAAGGCTTTTTGAATCTGCCGAAACCGGTCTGTTTTGCCATGATTTAATGGAATAAAGGATTTATCGATTTACACACTACTATGTGCTGGTGTTTATTTTTTCAATTACTTTTGGTTTTTTGAGCTGTGCACTTGCCGTACTTGCAGGGACTGTTTATTCTAAGGGAATTTATACTTTCAACAGTGCTCATTGTGACATGAAGCAGCTATGGAGTACCATGTGCAACAACAGCATTTGCAGGTATCATCACTGACTTTCATTACACTCAGTATGTACTGAATACCCTGGGCACGTCACTCCCTTACCACAGCATATCACTTCACCCACAAGCATGCTCCGACAGGATCAGAAACAACAAAGGAAACCAGCATGGAAATGAGGACATCTTAAAAGTGATCAGGAAGATGTAGATCAGGTATATACAATGGGAATCATGCAGAAGGGAAGACTATGTCAGAAATAATCTTGGCAATCTGAGGAAGAATATCTAAGAAACAAAATGTGTGTGTGTGTGTGCACCCGCATGTGTGTTTTTGTATGTGTTTCTGTGTGTCATTCTTCTGAAAGCTACCATATTAACATGCTAGTTAAAAAATAAGTAAAAATGTATATATAATATACATGAACATGTGATTTTATTCTGCTTGGTATACAGACTGTATGGTATATGTCTACCCTGGATCTTCAATTCGCTCCTGCGCATTAAGCACATTGGGCAGCAAGTACTCTTCAGCACTCATTGTTTCGATAGTAGGTTCGGCTTTTACAGGATTGGGTTACTAGCCCATGGCCCAACTGTCTTCAGAGGGTGTAACACACATACCCAGGGCCAATTTAGAGTGCCCAAGTAACCTATTGCATGTCTATGGAATGTGGAAGGAAACACACGAATGCAGGGAGGACATGCAGAATCCACCCCACCCAAGAATCAAACCAGAGAATTTCTTGCTGTAAGGCAACAACCGCCACACCACTGTGCCATCCGTATAACTACCCTAGCCTACATAAAATATTTACCAAACACAAATTTACACTCATTGGCCTGCATTTCTCCTTTGACTCAGTATAAATGAAGGCATTTGGCTTAGTGGGATGTTTCCATTTAGCATGATGTAAGTGAATAAAAAGAAACAATAAATAAAAAGGAAAAGGAATATCACATATTGCACACAGCACATTCCACTAAATAACAACACTGTCTACGTAAATTTACAGACTAGAAATTAATTTCATTGATATTTGAAGGAAAATATTAAAATAAAATAATAGAAAAATAAAGTAAAAATTTGACTGTTACTATTCAATTTGAAAATGGCTCTAAAATACTTAAAAAAAGAACAGACCCTTAAAAATAACCCAGAAGTAGAACAGAAAGTCACATGACAATACTCATTTCATGGAAAAAAATAAATAAATAAATTGTCTGAAAATTTACAGCAGTTAATAGGATTCTCTATACTCTGTCATAAGAAAATATAGAAAAAAGGAAATATGGAATGCGTGCATGAAAGGTTTGTGTTATTCATGAAGTGCCTTGTACTATAGAGTTAGGAAACATTTCATGCTTTGCCTCTTGTTATGAAACTTTTTTCCCAAAACAACTCCCTATTTTGATTTAAAAGACTCGTAACTGCAATGGAATAATGAAAAAAAATTACAGCTGAATAGCAAATGCACAACATTTCTGTTCTACTTTGACATTTTTTGCTTTTTTTTCAGAGGTACAAATCCCCTTCTCACCCTCCATGTGGAGGGTAACCCTGCCCATATCTAAATTTATATATACCAACTTCTAGGTATCCATACTTCGGAGAAAAGGAAATCTCTGAGATATGGTGATCTTGGACTTGATATCTATAAGTGCACTTTCGCTTATTCAGGAGTGCTTTTTTAGGAGACCCAAAACTAATGGGACCAGCTGTTTCATGTATTATATACCATATCCCTATGACTCCACATATAGCCTGTCCACACCAAGCAGAATAGAATCAGATGTATTTTCATCATTGATAACAGATTTTTTTCTGGAAGGTATACAAATTATTATAATTAAAAAAATATATTACTCCAGATTCCAGTTCAAACAAATTTTGTATACACCGACCTCCAGCTATAATCAATAAAAAATAAATAGGACATTAAAAATGCATGTTTTCTAGTTTATGTGGAAATGATAGCAATGCTTTTTTTGCTCTGCTTGTTCTTTGTTATTTTTATTTCTATAGTTGTACAGTGCTTAACATATCCAATAGTACTCAAATTATTGGCATTGCGAATCTGTATATATTCAGACTGAATATACTGCAGATAATAAAATACATAGCAGAAACATGTATCACATTTTTTAGTAATGACAAATCACTAAGCTGAACATCTACATAATATGTGACCTAAGCAGCTGAAAGGGAAAAGTGAGGGTTATCATAAAGCAGCCCAGTAGGGTCTCCATAACATAACATAACATAACATAACATAACATAACATAACATAACAGGAGACAGGGAAGCTTACTACCTTTATAATATGCTCATAAGCCACAGTATACATATATAACCTGATGGCTGTACTAATATAATGGTATTTCAGAAAAATGTGGGAATATCTGTTTTTTTTCCAGTTTATGTGTAACTGCCTTAAGAGTGAATTGAATTTATAAAATAATATTCTTAAGGTGGCTCAAAGCAGGTTGAACATCTGAATATCAGTTGTATATAACAAAATAAGAAGAATGCTATGATGTATTTCTAGTGATTGCTTGTTCATCTTCATTGATATTTGCAATAAGGCCAAGAAATATTGCTTTTCAAGCAAATAGCATCTTTAATGGCAAACAAAATGGCAGCACAGTAAGAAGGATGTTAGTGACTTCATATCTCATTGATGAGTCAATAGCAACTGAGAAATGGCTTGTTAAAGTTAGTGTGATAACACATATCTGGAGTACACACAAATATGGAGCTCTATACATTTCTTATTGTTACAAATATGATGAGCACTGAGTATCTCTCATGGGAGCACTCACCTTTCCCTAAGATACCAAAGTAAGTCACTTACACTGAGAGCAAGTCTTCTGGAATCTTGTCCTTTATTATATACCCTTCAGAATCACACAAAAATTCTGCATTGGTATTGGTCCTCTGTGATTGCATATTTTTCTTGTGCAGTCATACATGCTGCAGTCGTTGTTTATCTTTTCAGCACAATTTACACCAGACATGAAATGAATCAAACATTAATTTAAAGAAAACAACAACTCTGGCTTAATATTGTAGAACATTCTGTCAAAGACATTTCAGTTACTAAAGTATACAGGGAAATACAGATGCAAAGTACTGTTAAAAAGATGTTTAACCAAAAAATGTTTATGAAGTAATTGCATAAAAATATAACCCACTGCATGCATTACTATAGAATAAACTTAAGTATAAAAGTAAGTGCATTGCAAATACCTACAGCTCCTATAAGAACTTGACGAATAATGCTTTACCATTAGAAAACAATACAAACAAGTTTATAAGCAGCCTGGAATATGGGAGGGAGCAGTAACTATAGTTTATAAGTTATTGGAAACTGTTTACTATATATTTCTAATGAAGAGACCACAACCTCTGCAGAATAACTGCATGTCTACAAGTCTTCCAATATTTAAGAAACAGCACTACAGTAGTAAGACATGATAAAACGCAGAAGTGATGCACGGATTAAACTCCAGAGTTTTGGTGATAGTGAAAATGCTCTCATGTTTTATACAATAATATAAATTAAGTCTTTCTTTTGTTATTTTGCAATCTAAATAACAAAATAAATAGGTAAATAAATAATCAAAGGAACAAATAAGTATATAAAATGGACATAGGTTTACCTCTTGTGGAAGAGACTTCTATTTAATTAATCTTATTTTGCAGAAGTTCTGTGAAACACCCTCTAGTCAACAGAATTAGAACCACATATTTCAAACACAGACAGTTCTAGTCCGTAGGAAATGTTACAGCTTAGTAGCTTTACTATACATAATACACAAATAAGCTGTTCACTCATAGCAGGAAATACTGCATCTTAATTGCTTTACTATTCAAAATATTTGAATAAACTATCCAACCATTGCATTACAAGTCATAAAACAAGTATATTTCATTCCTATTTATGCAAAGATAATTAGAGTCTAATAATGACATTTATAAAATAAGCTTCAAAAGTAAATATCTACCTGGCTGAAACACATCAAGTGGCTGAGTCCTTAAATTGTTACATTTATATACAGTCAAAATGAGCCTAAATAATATTCTGGTGAAAATGAACCAGTCCTTCTGTGATCAAGACTACATTGCATTGGCCAGAATCTTCCATTGCTGTGGCAGATGCAGCATCCAATAAAAGTTGTTACTTTGTAACCCTTGCATAAGTGTTTTCAGATAATCATAAAGCTGTTTTTTTTTCAAGTAATTTTATTCAATTTTTTCAAACCAATAATTAATAAACTTTACAGATCAAGTAAGAATAAATTGAATGAACTATTTACAAAATGTACAATGGCCTCAAATCAAATAATGACAAAAGGAACACAATCGTAGATACACAGACAAATATTACACATTATTAAAAAAAAGAAAAAAAATTGACTTTATGCTTCTTCTTCTCTTATGAAGGTAAAGTTGTGTCTGTTTTAAGTGTCTCAATAAGGGAAAGAACTTTCTCCCAAGGATTATTAATCCATTTCCTAGGAAAGATTCTCATGTCCTTGACTTTTATTTCCAACAGTGCTACATCTTTCAATAGAATTAGAAAATCAAGAAATGTTGGGATGATAGAGGACTTCCATTTCCTTGTGATACACTTTTTTGTGACTGCCATTATAGTCCAAAGAAGATAAAGGTCTTTGCTCTTCATAACAATGGTTTCATTTATATTCAGGAGAATTAGTGACTTTGACAAAATGAAAGAGTCAGTAAAAATGGCTTGCCGAAATTCACCAATATCTTCCAAGAATTTCTTAATGTAGGAACATTCATACATAATATGAGACCAATCAGCATTATATTTTGAAGAACACCTCCAACAAATTATTTCATTAGAATTGTTGGGGGTATAAAAGGTTGCATGTAGAAACGTCCATGCAAAAATTTTCCAACTTTGCATATTTGAAGTTAAATTAATAGAATATAATCCACCAGTTTTAGTCTCATTTGATAATGGATATTCTTTAGTAATAAAATTCCAGAATTTCTGGTTAGAATTTATTTTGCAATTAATAATGATTTTATATAACTTTGAAGTTAAATTTGTCAAATTAAAGTCTCTATATATTACTTCATGTAAGCAAAATATAAATTTAGGTATGGATTTAAAAGAAGGATTGTCTATTGTTCTACATAAGTCTTGTGCATAAGGTATTAAACTGTTAAGAGCTAACCAATCAAAGTTTGATAAATTAAATGTATTAATTAACTGATTTACATCCATAACTATCAGATTTTCCATACATTGGTACCAGCATCTAAAGTTTTTTCCTTCCATAAATTAACAGTATTTATAGGAATGTTATTGAACAAGTTTCTAGCAATTTTGAAGGGAGTTAATAACCGAAACCATAATTTAATGTCAATATTATTGTTTACAAAGCTCCGGAAAGTGTTGTAAATATAATTTATATAGTTTAGATTAGTAGGTTTGGAAGAATTATATTGCAAGTTAATACAAATAATATGCCAAAGTTTATTATTTTGTTCATTCAGTAGTATGTTTTTTGTTAATTTACTTTCTTTTAGGAATATAGCAGTATGTAGAGTTTTCCATGCAGAGGAGAATTTTGGATCTAACCAATTTATTACCATTTTGAAAATGGATGCTTTAATATAAGATTCTAAATCAAGAAAGTTAATTCCTCCCATTTTCAAAGGCCTAATACGGTTTAGAAAAGCTATCCTGTTCTTTTTTGGGTACCAAAGGAAGTTTATAAGGATTTTATTTAATTATTTTAAGATTTTTTTTACTAGGAATTATAGGGATAGCTAGTGCAATGTAATTTACTTTTGGGTGAAGGACCATCTTTATTAGCTGCACTCTATCTTCAAATGTTAAATGCAATTTATTCCAATTCCCCACTAGTAATTTAAAGGTACTCACGATATTATTATAGTTTGTAGATAGAGTTAATTCTTACTTTTTGCATAAAACAATCCCTAGGTAATTTAAAGAGAACACCTGCTTTCCAATTATTTGATTTATGTTAGTATTGGAGTTATTTTTTTATTTAACAATATATGGCTTGACTTAGAACTATTAATTCTTAAACCCGAGATATGATAGAATTTTTCAGCTAGTGAATTTAATTCACATAGTGACTCATCTGAGTTTGATAAGGTGAGTAGAATATCATTGGCAAAGAGCATTATTTTGGAAGTAAATTGATTTAAAATGTCAATGCCTTTAATTTTGGGGTTAAAATGAATTGCTGAGGAAAAAAGTTCAATTGCTAGTGCAAACAATATTGGAGACATGGGGCATCCCCGTTTGGTACCCTAAGTAATTTTAATTGCTTCTGATGGGAATGGGCCTAATTTTACATAGGCCAAATTGTCTTTATAAAAATTCTTTATTAACATAATGAATTGTATAGAGAAATCATAAATTTGTAGAATTTTAAAGAGATAATTCCAATTTAGTGAATCAAATGCTTTTTTAATGTTTAATGTGATTATTAGAGCTTCATATTTGTCTCTGTTTAAAAAGTCTACAATGGTTAAAATTCTTTGTATGTTATCATGGGTGTGTCTATTATGAATAAAACCCATTTGATCATCACTAATGACATGAATTAGAGATTTTTTTTATTCTATTAACCAGAATAGACATAAGAATTTTATAGTCATTATTAAGGAGTAAAATAGGTCTATATGAACTACATGAGTTGGGATTCTTGTTTTCCTTTAGAATAGGTATAATCAATGAATATCTCCATGAAGGTGGAATTGTGCCTTGTGAATATATTTCATCTAGTGCTTTTTGCATTCTTGCTATGGTAGCAGCTGGAAATAACTTGTAAATTTCTATAATTATTCCATCTATACCTGGGGCTTTCTTATTTTTACTTTCTTTAATTTTTTCATTAATTTCTTTGAGAGTAATTTGTTTTTAAATGTTTATGCTTAGGCTCTCTGGTATTTTGTTTAAATTTGAGGAATCCAGGCACAAGTCTATATTGTTATGATGAGAATTATTATTATTGTAATGTTTTGTAAAATGAAATTTAAAGGCTTCCAAAATGTCACATATCTGAAACATTTTTATTGTTTTTCCCTTCATGAATTATTTTTTTAATATTGTTTCCATTGGAATGTCTTTTTAATCTCATTGCTAAATTATGCATATATTTGGGGGAGACAGAGTAAGAATTTAATTTTAATTTTTCCAAAGCCAAATTAGTTTTATGCATTAAGAGATCATTGTATTTTTTATTTAATTCCCCTATTTCTTTATTTATTTATTTATTTATTTTTTTTGCAACTGGATCTTTCATGTCCTTTAGGTTAGTTTCTATGATTTGTTTTTGGATATTAACTAGGTCTGATTCCCATTCCTTTGTTTTATTGTTACACCAAGAAATAATTTTGCCATAAAGATATGCCTTTAGGGAATCCCATAAAATAACTATATTTATGTCACTAGTATAATTTGTATCTAAGAAGTATTGTATTTCCAAGACCAACCAGGGTTTAAACTATTTTAATTTAGTGAAATATGTCAGAATTATTTTGCTAAATGTCAATCTCTTAAAATCCATTTGAATTTTAAGAATGAGTGAGTTATGGTCAGATAAGGGGCAGGGGGATTATAGAAGAATGTGATGTTTTCATTTTTAAATCTTGGGATACAAATATTTTATCAGTTCTTGTATGGGTATTGAATCTATAGTCACTATGAGAAAATAATAATGAATTATCTTTTTTAAGACTAAATGAGATTAAATAATTGCAAACTATCTATCCATTTTTTAAGAGTTCTCCTTGTAGAAGTAATACGGAAAGGTCTTTTATTAGTGGTCTCCTGACTGTTTAAGATGCAATTAAAATTCCCTCCCAAAATTAAATTGCCTTTCGAAGTTCTATTAATAAGATCTGTGTGCTTTTTAACTTTTCCTACTCCTATATCCAGAAACCAATATAAATTCACCCTGGTCCAAATTCTGTTACTAACTCTTATTATTACAGTTGATAAAAGACCATCTTTATCTTCATAGTTATAAACAACTTAAGCTTGGTAACATTTTTATTCCATAATATTAATACTCCTCTGTTTTTTTTACTATATGATGAGTTAGATAGCCTTAGGAATTCATTTGGATTCCAAATGAAGTTATCATTAGCTTTAAAGTGAGTTTTCTGCAAAAATACCACTTGCACTTTATTTACTTTTAGATATTTAAGTAAGTTGGATCTTTTTCTTGGGTTATTTAAACCATTTACGTTTAAAGAGACTAGCACTATATCCATCCTATTAATTTATTATTGAAGAGTATTTGATTGGATATAGTGACAAGATATTTTATTTATTTGCTGTGTAACTTCCATACATTTATTAAGTCTAATAAATAGGTTATTGATTCCTTTTGAATTATAAAATTTAGAACTTAATAGAGGCCAAAAGAAAAAATAAACATGTGCACAGTAGATAATCTCATACATGTGTACAAACAGAAGCTTAAAATAACATTTTAACAAACATGGAATGAATAACATTCCCAATCTGAGAGAACTAAAAGGTTCAATCAGATTAACTCTCATTACTAAATATGAACCAAACATTAATGAGAGGTTAGAGGCTCTATTGTATGTTACTCTGGAAATTGTAAAGTAAATCAATCCAAGCATATACAACTAGATTGATCAATGACACACATGAATATATGCTTGTTATGTAATAACACAATATAGAATTCTGACATTAAATTGTTGTCACAATTTACATTGTATGTGGTATTTACTTATTAACACAATCAGATCCAAGATAAGGGAACTGCTTTTTCCGAAGCCCACTTCCACTGGAATGTTTGTATAAAGGGTTCAAGAATTGTGTGTTACTAAATTGTGCTTTTCATTTTTTTAAAAAGATCATTTGAGAATGGATATTTAGAAATAATAACTGCTACTGACTATGACGTATCCAGTACAATGATAAATATGAGTTTTCAAACAATTCTTACTTTATACAACACAATTTGAAATAAGAAAATACTATAGTCACTCTCCCCATTAACAGTGAATCAAACCAGTTTATATAATCTTCATTCGCTCTAGTGAGGTAGTTTAAGAACAGGAATCATAGTATTCTATGTATATAGAAACTCCAAGGTATATACAAATGCTACTTAGAGCTATGTTGTACAAAGAAGTTACATGTAAGAGAACTTTACATCATACTTATTACATTACCCTGTACTGCAATGGAGAACTAGTTTGCCATTAGTTTGAAGTGAACATTAAATAAGTTATTGCATGTGATAAGATGTAAAAATTTCTATCCAAAATAGGCAAAATTCACAGGTTATTGGTTCACAGACATACAATATCAATTCGAAAAATCAAAACAATTTAATGCTGCTTCACAATAACTGAGCATTGACAGTAAGTGGACTTTAAATTATGACAACTATTAAAAGGTAGGTGAGATATCCATTCTGTCAAGTTCCTAGTAATGGTGACTTTACAAGCTAGTCTATTCTCAGCAGAGGAAAATTACATTAGGTGTGCAGTCCTGAAGCATAGTATGGCTGTCTAAATTAAGTAACATGTTAAAGACTATTCATTGTTTGCAGTCTACATCTGCAGTGTCAAAATATAGTTTAATATTTCTGGTGTAAAGTTTCTCATAGTATATGCCTTAATAGAAGACCAAGTACCAGCTAATACCTTATACATTATTTTCCCATCTAGTCATGTAGATATTTTTCAATTCCTAACGAATCATTCCTTGATACTTTACTGACTATGATAACACACAGGCGTCCTAAGGGCTCATTCTTATTTATTTATTAACTAAGTTATGCATAATCATGGGAAACTTTAAATATATCTAATAAATGGGGCTAATGTTAAGTGGTTCAACTTCACTCTCTGTGTTTAAATGATTCCAGATGCATATACCTTTTTCGTTTTATGTCTTTTCATCTAGGTTCCCTAGTTGAATTATTTGTGTATAAAGACCAATAATTGTATGTGTTGTCAATTAATAAACTAAACACATTCATTAAACTTGAAATTTCCTTACTATCCTATCCTTTAAAACAACGTATGTTCAACTAAGTATATCATTTAAAAGAACTACTGTCCTTTTAAGGAATTGAGGAAGTGTGTTGGGCATGTACAGTTACATCCCTAACTTGTATTCTTTTCAACTCATGAAAGAAGTTTATGTAGGACTTTTACAGTGTTCCTTTGCTATTTTATGATCCTATTCATTAAATGGACAGAAAGACAGCTTGGACTGCACAACATGTTATGCTACAGATGGTTTCTTAACATATGTACAATAAAAAGGAAGGTAAGTAAATTTAAATAATATATCATCATATCTTTTAAATATATCCCTACATGTTTAATCTAACTAGAAAGTTGTGGTGACACAAACAGAACACTTTAATTTGGAAGTGGTGCATTTTAAAGTTTAAGGTGGGAAACGAGCATTCTATGTATCAGATAATGCACACAGCACACTAGCAAGCTCGCGAAATGTAAAGGGAAGATTACTCGCATGTCTCGAGTACTGGAAGAGCTTTTCTATATATTGTTTTTTTTTTTTTTTTTAAATGTCATTTAACCGAAATTCAAGACAATGCTTGACACAGTGACTCCACAGAAACTATGCATAGTCAGGAATAAGCTAAATCATATTTTAATACAAAAATTAAATAAAACATGCTTAAAACTTGTATGTCACTTAGCGACCAAAGCTAAATGGAATCAAAGTATTTTATGTATAATCAGTGTTATATTTCAAAGTATGGTGTGTGTTAACTGGTTTCTTCCCTATACATTGTTTCCTATACATTCACATCTCAATTAAGGGTAAAATAGTTAAGTCAGTTAGACTGTTGTTATTAAGCTGTTGTATATAGATTAACAATTAAAGCTAAAGTATGTATATGGAATTTTAATATTAGTGAGAGGAAATTTGTAAATACTTGAAAGAGTGAATAGACAATACATATTTTATAACCTTTAGCATGGATTCTTAGTTTTAGTTGAATCTTTGAGAGAAGCAGATGAGGGAATACTTTTTGAATCAATTCTTTGCTTTTTTTTCTTCACATTAGTCCAGTTATTTTTCTCAGGGGATCTTTTCAGTGAAGTAGTTAAAGACCAATCCATCTCCTCTGGACCTGTCATTATATTGTTGTTTTTAATGAAGGTATTGCTTCCTCAATGTCATTGAATGTCCTTATTTCATTTGAAATAAAAATCCTTATTTTTGCAGGGTATGCTAGTTGGGCTTTTATTTTATTTTGCTTGAGTAACTTCACAAGTGACCAGGCTTTCTTTCTCATTTCTAAAACTCTGGAGGAAAAGTTATTGTCAAATCTGATTAGATTTTGCTTATACTTCAGTGGAGCCCACAGTCTAAGTATCACCCTGTCACTGCCACCACTTCTATCCATCTTTTTAGTTCATGCTGCAGGCTTTTAGGAGTAGTACACACAGACTGACCTTTAGCTACAATGATCTTATTACAACAGGCATACATACCACACGGTGTTGGCCCATCTCACAAAGGGACATTTACAGTTACTGCCATTTAGGTGTAACAAGGATACATTACAACAACTCTATGTACAGCACAGACCTAATATGCAATGGAACCCTAGGCACTGGTTACTGTTTCAGCCCACGCCAAAACACACACACCTTCCAGAGTTCCCCTCTGTTTTCCCCATGTTGGGCTTCCCACTTATGCATATTACTTTTTTTCTTCAATTTCTCACATTTTACCTTTTTTCTTCAGCTTTTTCAAGAAGCCATAACTTTATATATGCTCTCAAGTGCTTTTTAAGTTTACCCAATGATGTCTTGAACAGAAATGATGATTAAGGAAAGAAATTCAATGTTGCTGTTCAGCTTTAGTTTTCCTTCTGTCTTTTCGATATACTTTCTTGACCAAGTCAGCATAGTAATAACCATTTAGGAAATAACTCCATTCCCAGAAGCTAGAGCATTTCCCAACCTTTTAATCCAAAAGTGGCCTAAACAAAAATTGAGAGCAAGAAAAAAGAATTCCAGTCTTTTTTTCTTTCATTGAAGACATAAGTTGTACCCAAGACTTAAAATTAAAAGCTAACAAAAATAGAAGCTCCAAGTAAATTAAAAAGTCAATTGTGAGGATACATGGATCCTGTATGGGAACACTGTCTGCATCACTAATCCTCTCAAAAAGAGGGTCACTGCTTATGCAACCTTCTGGTGTTAGATTGGGATGAAAGCAGAGGTTCAAATGGCCACAGTCATGTATTTCAAGTGACTGCTGAAATACATATATATATAGCATGCCTACTAACTCTTCAATCCTAACCCCAAAGGCAACCAGCTGTATATGTGTCTGATGTTTGATTGTGAGCAAAGTGAAAATAAATAATGACTGCAATAATGTATTCTGCTTTGCTGCTACCAGGCAGTACACTGCCCCTACAGGAGCTAAAGTAACTTTTTTTGTATACCTCTGAGGTCTGTTAGAAAAGTAAAGGAAATGATGACTACACAAGCCCCAGCACCCACATAACCTATGGTAAATTTCTGTACACAAACATCTGAGCAGGGATGTTTTAGAATGTTTGTGGTTGAGGACAGAGGCTATCATCAGTTTTATCCTAACAGGGTCATATCATACAACTCCATCCAGGCTAAAGAGTGTAATCAGAAAATGAAATAATTTTTCCCCTCATTTTTTCTCAACCAAAAACAGCTTTTTTGGGGGTCCCCACAGTCAAGGATGATTAAGAGAGCCCCCTGTATCTATTTATACCATCTAGGGAGTGGAGGCCACCCGATACCTAGAAGATCTAAGTGTCTGAATGCCTATGACATACATTATGCCTTACTTTTGAAATATAATCACTTATTAGCTACATTTTTTATTGATACCCAGAAGAATAACATGTGTGTTCCAGCATTATTGGATGTGTGCATTGATAAAAATCAGTGATATTTTACACACGCTCGCGCGCGCGCACACACACACACACACACACACACACACACACACACACACACACACACACACACACACACACACACACACACATCACAGCAATGTTAATTTTGTACTTATTTCAGCAAATGCTGTTTAGCAGTCATCAAACAGCAACAGGGATAAGACAATTTTATTTACCTCAGTAAGTAGTAAATTAATACCTATCACTATCCCTAATTTCACAGATATTCCTGATTTTGTCTTATAATTTTATTCTGTCACACTAAATCAAGTAATCAGAGTTTTACACTTATTGTCTAAAAAATGCATGTTGATGCAAATGTGTTATTCTATTAACTTTTTCAAAGTGAATTAGAGTAATATATAAAATGTGCCCCTCATTTTGAGACTTTATTATGCTATTATTTTTATCACTGAACAGAATTCTTCAGCAAAGACGTTGAGAGTTATAGTATCAGTTGTTCTGCCAGTATGTATAAAACCCTGAAAAAGAAACCATCCCTGAAGATTAGAAGCATCAGCTCTTCTTAAACTCCACAGTTTGCAATGAGATCAGTCACCCTGGGCTGCTGATCTCTCTAGTGCTTACTTTGCTTATGTTCATTACAACTTTGTCCTAACAGGGTCATATTACAGTCCTGTTCACGTTAAAGAGTGTAATTGAAAATTAATACATTTTTTTCTCCTTATTTTTCCCCAGCCAACAGCAGCTTTTGTAACTGGCTATCTTGTTAATTTTAGTGATGAGGATGTCCACCAACAGGGCTTAACTAGGCTGGAGCATTATATCATTGGTAAAATATTTAATGAAATTGTAAAGTTTGTTACTTGACAAAATATTGTTACTATAACTAAAGATCTTTGAATTTTGAAGGAGATAAATACGAGTTATTGTTACTTACCTGGTTTAAGTATGCAAGCTTGCTGTACTAGCTTTTGTTGGTTTGACAGACATGTTACAAAATATCAAGATAACATAAGTTGCAGTGGTTGGGGGCCCCCCGGGACCAGGGGGGCCCCATTTCCACAGGGGCTGGTGCTCTAAAAAACCTATATGGTGGAGCCTTTCTTCAAGCACATTACGAACTAGATCTTTGTCAAGATAAGAAAGAAATTTAACTACAATAGATCTAGGTGTGGATGTTGATGATGAAGGAACATGTTTCCCAATAGCTCTGTGAGCTGTTTCTATACCATATGAGAATCCTTCTTTTAGATCTAGGATGTCAGGTAACCAGGAATGAAGAAAACAGATAATATCATCACCTTCAGACTTCTCAGGTAACCCAAAGATTCTCACATTAGTTCTCCTTTCTCTATTTTCCATATCATCCAACTTGTTGGTGCGCCACTTATTCTGTTGCTGAAGAAATTCACCCTGGATTTCCTCCTCTTTAAGCCTTCAATCTATATGAGATAAGGACTCTTTGATGTTTAATATTTTGGTATGATGTTGCTGAAATAATTCTTTAAGGGTTTCAGTTTGATTATGACAACTTTCTCTTAAATTTTCTAAGTTGTCCTTGAAACCGTCCATTTTGAAAGATAACTCTTGTAGAGTTGTAGACATCAACTGGATTTCTTTCCTCAGAGTAGTTTCTGCATGTGAATTCTTTCCCAAATCAGTTTTAAACTCCAGATATTTCAGACAGGAAAGTTTTGAAGAATATATTCCAAAATTGGTATGATGATAGTAAAAATGTTGAAGAACGATTTTTAACTATTTTTTCTAAAAAAAATAATTATTTTGCTGCTATTTAAAGTAGTTTTAAGGAGCTCTAAAAAGTGTTGCTTTCAGAGTGCCATCTAGGCTCTGCCCCAATCATTAAGCTGTTTGGTATAGCTGTGATTATTAATTGCATCCACCAGATGTACAAATACAGGTTACACATGCCTACACTGATACTCGAGTTTACTGAGGGGAAATAAAACAAAGCAATATATAGTCCGTATAGTGATAGGTGGAAAAACAGAAATTATATTTGAAATAGTAGCCATGGGTATCACCGCATCTTTTCTCAGTTCATTAGTCAAATAGTTTTGTAAAGTTGCTTTAGCTTTGTCAATAATATAAAAATCAGAGAAACTGCAGACATCATTTCTACATTTCATGGTATACAAACAACTGGGGTATAATTTTTACTCTTCTGTTGACAAAATTGCAGATAAATAAAATAGTTTACTTCTCTTTATCTGCTAAACTGAATGGATGTCTGCCCAAGTTGCTTATTTTGCACCAGTAAAATCAAAAAGCAGAACAATCTATACACTTGGTAGCGGAAAGTGATAAAAAAAAAAACTTTTCAAGAATGGCACTAACAAATGTCACTTTCTTTCCCTCTTTCATATTAGCAGACAAAACATTTGCAGCAATAAACAAATGAGCAAGAGATTATCTCAGGCAAATGAGCTCTGAGGCTCATTCTATGAGGATACAACTAGCACTGGGAATCGCAAACCCCATTTTAGAGCATTCCTCCTCATTCTGTAAACCAGACATCTCAGTTTCCTTCCATTTTGGCTCAGGGGGTCACAGAACTCATGCCATCGCATCAGACATTAGGAGTCTAAAAGAGTCCAAAAAGGTCTGAATGACTATTTGCCTCTTCTATCCCCCCCCACCCCCCAATTCAGCTTTTCCACCATTTCCACTGATATCTCGAGTTCTAAAAATACTCCTCAAAGATATTGGTGGTGACTCCCTTTCGGCCCAGGCAACAGTGGTTCTAGCTTCTTTAGAAATTGGCCAGGGGTAGTTATCACAAGATTCCTCACAGATTTGAATTTTTCTGGATTGGCTCTCCAGTCTTTGTGAACATATGGAGAATACTATATATTTTTTAGAGTCTGCATGTCCTCCCACAGTCGAGTGGCATTCAAAAGACATGCCTGTATGGGCGTGCCTTCGTTGAAGGCTGGGCATCAGGCTGGCACCTCGGCACCATAAAAATCAACTATCAATCATTAGCGGACAGAAGTTTAACAAACTGCTCTAGTTTTTGCCTAAAACTTTCAGAACCAAAGTTTCAGGTTTAAGAGCTGACTGCTTCACCATTCCCACTGGAAATGTGATTCCCAGTTGTTAGTACTTTCATGGCATACCTCTCCTGAGCTAAGCATGCCATCTCTGTCTGCCTCTCTCTTGAACCTCCAAACTCCTCCAGGCACTCTACTAAATCTGATAAAAGTGTTTCAGACCCACAAAACTCTTGCTCTGCTATTACTCAACTGCAAGCCCAATAAATAGGCAGCAGTCCTATGTTACCTGCCAAACAGGTGTAATCTGTAAATGGATAGATATGTATCATATTTTAAATACCCTTAACTTATTTGCCTAGAGGCCCTACATCTTCTGCAGCTACCAGCTTTTATGCATAACCATCATGCTGTGTTACAATATATATCTACATACTTTTAGCTATCAATCAATATATATATACATATATATGTATATATATATATATATATATATATATATATATATATATATATATATATATATATACACATACATATACATATATATATATATATATATATATATATATATATATATATATACACAGGTGTATTCACTTTAGTCGAGTAGCCCATATGTGGATCTCTAGACTGTTGACTTCACCAAAATGTCAACAAACAAAATGTCAACACACTACCATGTATGCACTGAGAAAGAACCTCAGTATGTACAACAAACAACATACATTTTTGCACCCCCACATGCCCCTGTAGTTATATATGCTAACCTCGACATTGCAATAGTCTCTGCTAAAGGAGCTATTTCCCTAGCTGTGGATTGTCAATCTCACCACCTGTTGACCACCAGTCTGTCCCGATTGAATGGTGTTGGTCTACTGAGTGTCAGCATTCTATTGTTTCAACAGGATGTTTGACAGCTATATGTGCATAGATATAGATATAGATATAATATATGTAAAAATCAACATAATGAAATGCAACTGGTCGACTGCAGTTCATTGAACTGATGCATATCAAAAATAAGAGTAAAATAAAAAGAAAAATAGATTTTTGCAGGTGGGCAAGTGCCCCTGCACACCCCACACTCCCTGCTAATTATACATACCAGCTCTGAGATTGCACTACAGTGGGGAAATGCCAAATTCCATGATCCCCACTGTACTGCAATCTTGCACAGAAAAAAAGTCAGCTGCTTTTTTTTGGTTCGACAATTTGTCTTTCAACAACTTGTGTGTCTCATTTATACATATATATATATATATATATATATATATATATATATATATATATAGACAGATAGATATAGATATAAATATATTACTGGATATATACATATAACTATAGGTATGAAACTTGTTATTGCTGACCAGCTCAATAGTAAATAACCACAATATATTTTTTTATATTTTTATGTTACAGGAGCTTTTCTTCTCACATCCTTTCTGAAAATAGGCTCTACTGAGTAGCCTTCACAATAAATATATATATATAATTAAATGAATAAGAGATTATTGTTTTGAAAGTAAAATCAACTGGGCTTCAACATTTTTATGAATGCAATGAAAGTATCAGTATCAATGCAATGAAAGTAAAATTAGTTTAGTTAAAAACATATAGCTATTGTAGTGTAGTTACATGAGAATTATGAATGCAGAGCCATTTTATTATTTTATTGCAACAGTTGCTCGTATAAAAAGACTAGCACTTGGGAAGTGCTGGTATTTAAAGTAAGGGACTTCATTTTCATTTGTACTAACTACCTGTAAGTTTTTCTATCAGTGTGTATTATCACCATAAATACCACATTAGGCATACAGTGTCAACCTCACAGTGATTTCTGTCAGTATGCTTTTATTACTGTTACAGATTAAAAACAGGGAATAAGATATATTAATAAACATTAGTCACTTCTCACTGAAAAGTGATGTTTCACTCAGTTTCTATTCAGAAAACAACATTGTGAGGATTATACAATTCAGGGAAAATATGAATCTACTGACTGATGATTTCCCTTCTGTTAAATGCTGCCAGATGGAGAATATACTCTGTACTAAAATATGCATGCTCTTCCTCAGTGATCCTTTCTGAATCACTGATGCCCTGCAGGCTGCACAAACTGAGATGCTGAGATGTGTGATTAACATGCTAAGCTTGCCAGGCATCTGTGAATCCCAGGCCAAATCTTTTTAATGTAAAATATATGTCAGTGCAATACTAAATGGTAATAGATACACTAAGCAAATAATTACTCAGGCAAAACAGAACTAAAGCATATTATCAAGCTAATATTAGAATGAATAGAAAGTGACTATAAAAACAAATAAAAGTAAAAACAAAATAAAGCAAATAATGAGTGCAAAGATTTAATTCAAACTGTTGGACACCAGACTCATTGAGTCAAGCCCCGGGATTCATGAAGCTCGGCGCAAGGCCGGTGTAAGCCTTGCGCCGGCAGTGCAGTGTATAATCGGCGTAGCAGCGCCATATGCATAGTAATGAGTGCGCGCCGCAACCACAGACACGAGCAGAGGGCACGTGAGCGAGCCCAAGTAGGATGCGGCCGTAGGCGTGGCCAAGCCGGCAGGCGATGAGCAACCTAAAGTGCTGACTTCCACAGGCCGCCTGCAATAGTAACCGCACCAGCCAGGGTCCGTGGATAATGAAACGTACGCAGAGTATGCAACATAGTACCCGTCCACACAAAACGGAGAACCAAACATTAACCCACGAAGTCCAAATTGTACCCGTCCAAGGAACAAAGGATACGCGTAATACGGTGTCCGTCACGCAATGCACTGTCAGTGGGCATACCCAGTGAAGGTGTACCGCAGCATGTCAGCGTGCCGCACCTACACAGAACTAGCCACATGGGCATGGTCACCAGCAGTAGTGAGAGTACACAGCCGGGTAGCTGTGTCGATATAACAACAAGAAGGAAACCAGATACCCTAAACACAGACAAACATGTGCATAGCAACATGTACTACACCCAGCAATGTGCCCGTCGCATACACATAGGACGGCGTATGCCTAAGCGTAATATCCAGAAGCAGAACCCATGCATGAAAATGTAATACACAACAGCCCCGGCATAGCATGTAACCCGCACCCATGTACGACCGTGCACCCAACCCAGCTAGCAGTCTTGCACAGCTGCACACCTACACACAACGGGTATACTTGAAATGTAGTAAGAAGTATTGTCCTAGGCAGTGCCACGAGGGCAAATATGTACCCCACATGTTAACATCCCACCTCAGGTACAGATATCCAAATGGCTGCATGTGAATGTGCCGGCAGAATGTGTACATCCCGCATGTGGTATGGACCAGTCGAAACCCCATAGGCGTGCACACGCCACGGTGCCCATAACTGTACACATCTGGACAAGGCAGTATGTTCAGCCACCATACTGATGATTAGCTATGCAGACATGTCAAACACAACACATATGGCGGAACATCTGCCCACCAAGCAGGACACCCCAACAGGGTGCCACATGCACAGAAGGTGAAGGTGGGACATCACATGTTGAGAATAGCGTTGCCAGATGGCCAAACACCCACGGCCAACGCAAAGGATGAAATAACATGTATATGCCTGGATGAATGGGTATGTCATAGCATGGGAATAGGCCAAGCTATCCAACATAATAGCCATGTGTACCAGATACAAACTGCCAGTAACACACAGTAGTAATGCAGGAAGGCATACACGATTGTGGGAATAGCACAGGACATATGGCATGTGCCAAGTGTTGACGCATGAAACAAATGTCCAGGATGGGGCTCCCCGCAAAGAGGAACATGTGCCAACCCCACCCCCACAGATGTACCGGCAGTGGAAACACATCCCAAACACACACCAACACTAATGTCCATCCCACGACAGCAACGGAGGCAGGTCAAAGACCACCATGATGCGTGCACAAACAGAGACACGTGTAACCGTTGCCCTAACAACCCCCCACAGGCCAACGAATAATAGTATGGACATATGCATGTAATGCTGCGAAGGATGTGTGGTAGTCCTCAGTATCACAGAGGTAGGTACACAGATACACTGTAATCAACCGTGACGTATGTGCACTGTACACATCATACCTGCAGGTAATACATAGTTCAATCATGTGCCACAGAAATATACACATACGAATGAGGATAGGGGATAGACAAGTGTGAATGGGACAAACTATGAACATAGGTTCATAGGTCCATAGGTACATAGTAGGCTATCTGCCCAAGGGCAGCTATAACCCTAGCCCATAGTTATGTTGCCTTTGCCAACCCTCCAGTCCAAAGATAACAATGCCTATTATACTGCTGTACCTCTGTCAAGCAGTGACAATGAAGTAATCCCTGGGGTATATCTGCAATCCCCCATCCATTGGACAAGATCCCCCTCGAACAAGGCCAGCGAGGCGCTCTGCCTCACATGTACTGGGATGTTGTTCCACAGCATAGTGAGTGTCTGGGTGATGAATCTGTCCCTCCAACACATTCCATTAATGACCGTGTCAAGGTTCACGTCACCTGCCCCTGTGGTTCTGAGGGATGTAGATCCATTAGGTGAAGCATAGTCATCAAATATGGGTCGACATGGCCTTGTATGTCAGGCACAGGTCACCACTGAGCAAGTGGTATGTGACTGAATGGAGCAGGAGTCCTGTCAGTCGGGCAGCATAACACAAATTCCTGACACCCTGCATCCATTTGACGATGAACCTATGGGGCCTTCCCAGCTGCTGCAGGTGTCGGGTCAGATATCCTCCGAACGGGGCAATGTACTCAATCATAGGTCTAATGAGTGATGAGTACAAGGAGACGATGACCTCCCCTGATCTAGATGTGAATCTCTGCACCATCAGGTGTGCAATGTAGAAGGTCTACCTAACTACGTTAGCAACGTGTGTGTCGAACGAATGGTGACTGACAACCTGGGTCCCCAGATCCCTGGTAACTCCCTCTGTGCTCAGTGGATTGCCACCTATATGGCAGCAAGGGGTAACCATGTTCTTCCCGAAGGGTATGACTATGCATTTCCCTGCATTTAGCTGTAGGCCATGTCCCTGGCACCAGATATCCATATCTGTGAGGCCCTTCTGAAGGATATCTGTGTCAGATGTCCGTCCCACTATGGCACCCAGTTCGCAGTCATCTGCAAACATTGTCAGCCATAACCCCCCTGTGATTGCTTGTACTTTGGAAATGTAGATGCAGAAAAAGAGTGGACCCAGGACTGAGCCCCGTGGGACACCGCCTGTGACCGGTTGTGAGTCTGACATGGTCCCAGCAACTATGACCATGTGGGTTGTGTCACCTAGCCAGTTTGCAACCCATTCTGCGATGTACGGGTTCACATCCAAGCCGATGGGTTTATCAATGATACCTGAGGGGGGTATTGTGTTGAAGGCCTTTGCCAGGTCGAGGTAGGCTGTATGGACTGCCCGACCCTCATCAATGGCCTCGGTGACTGTTCCTAAAACGTCAACCATGTTTTAAATGCATGATCTGCCTTTGACCAAGCCAAACTGGGTTGGATGCAAAGTATGCAAGTCCCCTATGTCATCATCTATGAGTTCCATTATGATCCTTCCCCATGGCTTTGCAGATAAGGCTTGTCAAGCTAATGGGATGGTAATTACCAGGGTCAGTGGAGGCACTGCCCCTGTGAAGTGGGACTACAGTCGCCATGCGCCACAACTTGGGTACGTTACCTGAGGTGAGGCTAAGATGAAACAGCCGTCCTAACTGTGGGTCTAATCCCTCAATGAGTTCGTGGACTACACAGCCGGGACACCATCTGGTCCCATGGATGATGTGTTCACTGCCTTGGGGAGAGCATGTCCCACCTGTGCATTACAGAAGTTTCGAGGGCCACAATCCTCTGGCACAGACATCTCTCCATGTGGGGGGGTGGGGGTGGGGGGAGATGTTTGCACCGAACCTGTCAGCCAGTATGTTGGCAATGTGTGTATGTTTAGTAAACTTCACATCATCCTGAGCCCAGTCCGAGCATATCTGGGAGTGTCCTCCCAGGTGTCCAACATAGCTAAAGAAGGCCGTATGATTGTCCGTCGAGTCCTTGGTGATATATCTGTCGGATTTGCCCTGGATGATGTCATGAGAGCTTGTAGTTCTTCACATATAATGAGCAAGGGTGTCATACCTTACAAGGATTCTGCTCTGTTTTGTAGTAGCTACCTCCTTTCGTTGTAGAGCTTGTGTATGGCTGGGGCACACCAGACTGGATGCTTGGCATTGGTACAAAGACTCACAGTTGTGTAAGGGATTGCCTGATCCATGCAGTCCTGTAGGTGATGGTAGAAGGCATATGTAAGTGATTCAGTGGCTTGAGTAATGTTTACCACTGGCTCAGGGGCCTTAAAGGAGACCACACTAGTGTTTAGAAGTGTGAAGTCGGCTTTTGAGAAAGCCATATGTATGGTAACCGGCACCACCCACAGCATTGTATGCCAATAGCAGAAGCTATTGTCCAAATAACATATTATCATTTTGATTATTAAATTATTCATTATTATTTATTCAGTTATTTGTTTTAGCTACTTACACTTGAAAATGCCCGGTAAGACCGGGCGAAAGTGCTCGTGATCTACTTGTTTTGGTGGTGTTATTTTGACAATAAAGTGGCGATTCTTTCCTATTGGGATTTCTGAGGATGATTTAAAGCAGTTGCTAACCTGCATCTTTGGATGTACACCATTTGGTTTCAGTTCTGAAAAACCTGGTTTTCGTAGCACTACATAATATGGGTAGTCAAACAGACATCCGCGATTGGGGAACATACAGCAGCAGTCAAAACCACTGGCCAGATGGACACAGTCCAACAAGTTCTACACTTTACATATGCACATTGGTGTCCATTGTAGGACCCCAAAAATTGATCCGTATGCTATATCATCCAGCTGCTACCGTTCCACCCAGAAGAAGCGACAGCCGTGACTACGGCACAGCTAGACATATGCATCACCAGCGTGTTTAAGGTTGATGACAAGTGTCCATGAAATGCAGGACATATGAACAGAAATCCCCAGATTGTCGAGTCCATAGAAGTGCGTCCACATCCCAGTCCTGCACACATGAAGGATGTGTAATGGGTACCGTCGAGGGTTGCAGCCATGGGATCGTGGGTATGCAGAAATGGGGCTTGGTGTTGTTTGGCAGATAATCTGTTGTCCCGCCCCGTGGGAGGGATGTGGGTATAGCACATGCCTTACTCCCCACTAATAATGCAAAGCATCCACCGGATAATGCTAAATGCAGGTGTGAAATGTGTACAGCCCTATACCAGTGTCCAGTAGGCAATTCCCATGGATGGACAAGCATATGACCAAGATGGCACCCATAACTGCAAACCTGGTGGAATTACACAGCTGCAGTAAGGCATAACACAGGAAATACAGATAGGGACTACAGTAGACACTCCCCATACAAAGTCAGACCGCCGTGCGAATACCAGCGTACACAGCACTCAATCTGCCAGCAAGAATATGGGGATCACTCGCTTCCATACTGCGGAACAAATGGGCGACCTGCGGAACACATACTAATGGCACACCAACAACGTCAACTAGGAAGGTCATAGGATGGTTAAACTATGGCGTTCCCACTTATAAAGAACATCCTTCAATGAATTAATAGGATCTACATGTTTTGGTGGTGTTAATTTGACAAGACAGTGGCGGATATTTCCTATTGAGACTTCTGAGGATTAGTTAAAGCAGTTGCTAACCTGCATCATTAGATTAACACCATTTGGGTTCATTTTAGAAAAACCTGGTTTTCGTAGCACTACATAATATGGGTAGTCAAACAGACATCCGCGATTGGGGAACATACAGCAGCAGTCAAAACCACTGGCCAGATGGACACAGTCCAACAAGTTCTACACTTTACATATGCACATTGGTGTCCATTGTAGGACCCAAAAATTGATCCTTACGGAATACCATCCAGCTGCTACCGTACTACCAGAAGAAGCGACAGCCGTGACTACGGTACAGCTAGACATATGCACCACCAGCGTGTTTAAGGTTGATGACAAGTGTCCATGAAATGCAGGACATATGAACAGAAATCCCCAGATTGACGAGTCCATAGAGGTGCATCCACATCCCAGTCCCGCACACCTGAAGGATGTGTAATGGGTACCGTCGAGGGTTGCAGCCATGGGAGGTATACAGAAATGGGGCTCGGTGTTGTTTGGCAGATAATCCGTTGTCCCGCCCCGTGGGAGGGATGTGGGTGTAGCACATGCCTTACTCCCTACTAATAATGCAAAGCATCCACCGGATAATGCTAAATGCAGGTGTGGAATGTGTATACAGATAGGGACTACAGTAGACACACCCCATACAAAGTCAGACCGCCGTGCGAATACCGGCGTACACAGCACCCAATCTGCCAGCAAGAAAATGGGGATCACATGCTTCCACACTGCGGAACAAATGGGCGACCTGTGGAACACATATTAATGGCATACCAACAACGTCAACTAGGAAGGTCATAGGATGGTTAAACTATGGCGTTCCCACTTATAAAGAACATCCTTCAATGAATTAGTAGGATCTACATGTTTTGGTGGTGTTAGTTTTGACAATACAGTGGCGGATATTTCCCATTGGGACCTCTGAGGTTTATTTAAACCAGTTGCTAACCTGCATCATCGGATTTACACCATTTCGGTTCATTTCAGAAAAAACTGGTTTTCGTAGCACTACATAATATGTGTAGTCAAACAGTCATCTGCGATTGGGGAACATACAGCAGCAGTCAAACCCACTGGCCAGATGGACACAGTCCAACAAGTTCTACACTTTACATATGCACATCGGTGTCCATTGTAGGATCCCAAAAATTGATCCGTACGCCACATCTACCAGCTGCGATCGAGCGACCTAGAAGGAGTGAACAGCCATGACTACAGCACAGCTAGACATATGCACCACCAGCGTGTTTAAGGTTGATGACAAGTGTCCATGAAATGCAGGACATATGAAGAGAAATCCCCAGATTGTTGAGTCCATAGAAGTGCATCCACATCCCAGTCCCGCACACATGAAGGATGTGTAATGGGTACCATCGAGGGTTGCAGCCATGGGATCGTGGGTATGCAGAAATGGGGCTCGGTGTTGTTTGGCAGATAATCCATTGTCCCACCCCGTGGGAGGGATGTGGGTATAGCACATGCCTTACTCCCCACTAATAATGCAAATCATCCACCGGAGAATGCTAAATGCAGGTGTGAAATGTGTACACCCCTATACCAGTGTCCAGTAGACAATTCCCATGGATGGACAAGCGTACGACCAAGATGGCACCCATAACTGCAAACCCGGTGGAATTACACAGCTGCAGTAAGGCATAACACAGGAAATACAGATGGGAACTACAATAGACACTCCCCATACAAAATCAGACCGCCGTGTGAATACCGGCGTACACAGCACTCAATCTGCCAGCACCAAAATGGGGATTACTCGCTGCCATACTGCGGAACAAATGGGCGACCTGTGGAACACATACTAATGGCACACCAACAACGTCAACTAGGAAGGTCATAGGATGGTTAAACTATGGCGTTCCCACTTATAAAGAACATCCTTCAATGAATTAATAGGATCTACATGTTTTGGTTGTGTTATTTTGACAATACAGTGGCAGAAATTTCCTATTGGGACTTCTGAGGATTAGTTAAAGCAGTTGGTAACCTGCATCATTGGATTTACACCATTTGGGTTCAGTTTAGAAAAACCTGGTTTACGTAGCACTACATAATATGGGTAGTCAAACAGACATCCGCGATTGGGGAACATACAGCAGCAGTCAAAACCACTGGCCAGATGGACACAGTCCAACAAGTTCTACACTTTACATATGCACATTGGTGTCCATTGTAGGACCCCAAAAATTGATCCGTACGCAATGTCAACCAGCTGCGATCGATAGACCCAGAAGAACTGACAGCCGTGACTACGGCACAGCTAGACATATGCACGACCAGCGTGTTCAAGGTTGATGACAAGTGTCCATGAAATGCAGGACATATGAACAGAAATCCCCAGATTGTCGAGTCCATAGAAGTGCGTCCACATCCCAGTCCCGCACACATGAAGGATATGTAATGGGTACCGTTGAGGGTTGCAGCCATGGGATCCTGGGTATGCAGAAATGGGGCTCGGTGTTGTTTGGCAGATAATCCATTGTACCGCCCCGTGGGAGGGATGTGGGTGTAGCACATGCCTTACTCCCAACTAATAATGCAAAGCATCCACCGGATAATGCTAAATGCAGGTGTGAAATGTGTGCAGCCCTATACCAGTGTCCAGTAGGAAATTCCCATGGATGGACAAGCGTACGACCAAGATGGCACCCATAACTGCAAACCTGGTGGAATTACACAGCTGCAGTAAGGCATAACACAGGAAATACAGATAGGGACTACAGTAGACACTCCCCATACAAAGTCAGACTGCCGTGCGAATACCGACGTACACAGCACTCTATCTGCCAGCACCAAAATGGGGATCACTCGCTGCCATACTGTGGAACAAATGGGCGACCTGCGGAACACATACTAATGGCACACCAACAACGTCAACTAGGAAGGTCATAGGATGGTTAAACTATGGCGTTCCTACTTATAAAGAACATCCTTCAATGAATTAATAGGATCTACATGTTATGGTGGTGTTATTTTGACAATACAGTGGCGGATATTTCCTATTGTGACTTCTGAGGATTATTTAAAGCAGTTGCTAACCTGCATCTTTGGATGTACACCATTTGGTTTCAGGTTTGAAAAACCTGGATGTCGTAGCACTACATAAAATGGGTAGTCAAACAGACATCCGCGATTGGGGAACATACAGCAGCAGTCAAAACCACTGGCCAGATGGACACAGTCCAACAAGTTCTACACTTTACATATGCACATTGTTGTCCATTGTAGGACCCCAAAAATTTAACCCTATGCAATATCTACGAGCTGCGAGCGAGCGACCCTGAAGGAGTAACAGCCGTGACTACGGCACAGCTAGACATATGCACCACCAGCGTGTTTAAGGTTGATGACAAGTGTCCATGAAATGCAGGACATATGAGCAGAAATCCCCAGATGGTCAAGTCCATAGAAGTGCGTCCACATCCCAGTCCCGCACACATGAAGGATGTGTAATGGGTACCGTCGAGGGTTGCAGCCATGGGATCGTGGGTATGCAGAAATGGGGCTCGGTGTTGCTTGGCAGATAATCTGTTGTCCCGCCCCGTGGGAGGGATGTGGGTATAGCACATGCCTTACTCCCCACTAATAATGCAAAGCATCCACCGGATAATGCTAAATGCAGGTGTGAAATGTGTACTGCCCTATACCAGTGTCCAGTAGGCAATTCCCATGGATGGACAAGCGTACGACCAAGATGGCACCCATAACTGCAAACCTGGTGGAATTACACAGCTGCAGTAAGGCATAACACAGGAAATACAGATAGGGACTACAGTAGACACTCCCCGTACAAAGTCAGACCGCCGTGCGAATACCAGCGTACACAGCACTCAATCTGCCAGCACCAAAATGGGGATCACTCGCTTCCATACCGCGGAACAAATGGGTGACCTGTGGAACACATATCAATGGCACAATAACAACTTCAGCTAGGAAGGTCATAGGATGATTAAACTATGGCGTTCCCACTTATAAAGAACATCCTTCAGTGAATTAATAGGATTAATGTCAATTGACCATGGAATACACCTAATCACCATCAAAGAACCGCTGGCACCTTATGGCACACAATCCAAAACACACATAGGTAGATGAAACAGTCAACGTAGACATTGTCCAGGACAGGTCACAAATGGTATACAAAGGTTCCTTCATAGACATGTAAGCGCTTTCACCCGTAGGCTCCGTCAGACTTACACATAACATCAAAGCATCCAGGCTTTAAATATCCCCCCTTACACTTTCATTGGTCAATTTCTCAGCAAACAATGAACATTTAACCACAGCATATAAAGCACAGACGCAATGTTAACTACACACACATATATTAACATCTCCAAAAACATCCTATTAACACATGTATTATATGATATTGTACTATGCCTAATACTCATCAATCAAAGATCTAACAATATATATAGAAGATATGTATATCATATCAATGTAATACAGTGGTAAACAACTGAAAGAGTGGACTAATGTGTGTTAACTGTATATCTGAACCTAAACTACATTCCTGTTACGGGGGTTTAAGCCACCTGCTTCTCAAAAGAGGCTTCATCAGTGTTTCATCAGTCAGCCCTGGTGTGTGGTCAACCCTCCACCTAATAATCCATCTAAATCCGCATTCTAAAGCATAGTTGATGAGGTCCCCCCTCTGGTATTATAACCTAGCCTTCATAAAACACTGAATGTAAACGTATGCCTTGTGATGTGCTCATAGCCGACCGTAGGCATACGCCAATCCTGCGGCTGCCTGGGGCGCCGCACTAGTAGGGCCACCTGTCTAGTAGGTATGTCATGTAGGTACACCAGGATGGGGGCACCATGTGTTGGGGTGGTGGGCGCCATGGAGCCCTATAGCCTGGGGCAGCGGATGATCTAAGGCTGCTGCCGTAGGAGGGGTAGTACGGTCTGCAGGTATGTGCAGAAGTGCACATGAAACAGCGGTCCACAAGGATTACCCATAGTGGCGACACCTGCACAGATGGCTATAGCGGGACACACACACGACCATGCATACAGCACAGTTAGACATACACACACCATAAATAGGCAATTATACACAAGGTTTATGGCATGTACGGGTACAGTGTCAGTACAGCAAGGATAGCTGTCTGCCACGATATCCAGCAGATGTCTCTAGGGTGTTCTGGAATACGGACGTTGCATGGACAATGAGTGGATATACATCGTACCACAGTTCTATGTGTCAGCCATGCAAATATGCGATACATGGGACAGACAGCTGTCCATGCAAGAGCAGCGCTATGGGCACAACATAGGTATGTAGATATACAACGACAGAGATACAGACGGACACATGTGGCAAGGCCATGAGTGTAACGTACACAGCACCACCCCACCACACCATAGCAGGGTGCACGTGGAGAACATGCTACGGAGGTCGCCAACCACAGCAGGCACACAGGCAGTCCACGAGCTGCATCTCACCATCCACAAACACAGGGATGGCGGCAGGATATGAGTGTTCTGCGGAAACTCTAAAGCCATACCCTATGAACCCATGCGGCTGGGAGCATAGACACACACACACATCTGGCAGGCATGGTGATTGACCACACCCCCACATACCCAACCGCACAACAGTATGACACAGGTATGGAACGCGCTACATGAACCACCGAACACAGCAGCGTCAGACGCACATGTCCAGGTGGGTGACAGCATCCGTAAAGGAATAGCCGCCGATAGCCAAGGTATGTGTTGCCAAGCATCTAAAATAACTACACTCTACTAGGGAAGCTGTGAACACACACACCCCACACACGGGGAAGGGCCGGGAATCGAACCTACGCCTACCTACATATACTCACTACAGCATGATGCATTTACAGAACGCGCTACCGAGATTACTGAGCACAGTGCTGTCAGAGGCATACTTCTAGGCGCGTGACATTATCCGTAAGGGAATAGCTGGCAATAGCCAAGGTATGTGTTGCGAAGTGTCTAAAAGCTTGTTCATCCGCAGAGGCAGCTGGAAACACACACACACACCTCACACACACACGGGAAAGGGCCGGGAGTCGAACCTACGCCTACCTACATGAACTCATTACAGCATGATGCATTTACAGAACGCGCTACCGAGATTACTGAGCACAGTGCTGTCAGAGGCATACTTCTAGGCGGGTGACATCATCCGTAGGGGAATAGCTGACAATAGCCAAGGTATGTGTTGCAAAGTGTCTAAAAGCATGTTCATCTGCAGAGGCAGCTGGAAACACATGCACACACACCTCACACACACACGGGGAAGGGCCGGGAGTCGAACCAACTCCTACCTACATGAACTCACTACAGCATGAAGCATTTACAGAACGCGCTACCGAGATTACTGAGCACAGTGCTGTCAGAGGCATACTTCTAGGCGGGTGACATCATCTGTAAGGGAATAGCTGACAATAGCCAAGGTATGTGTTGCGAAGCGTCTAAAAGCATGTTCATCTGCAGAGGCAGCTGGAAACACACACACACAGGGAAGGTCCGGGAGTCGAACCTACGCCTACCTACATGAACTCACTACAGCATGATGCATTTACAGAATGCGCTACCGAGATTACTGAGCACAGCGCTGTCAGAGGCATACTTCTAGGCGGGTGACATCATCCGTAAGGGAATAGCTGACAATAGCCAAGGTATGTGTTGCGAAGCATCTAAAAGCATATTCATCTGCAGAGGCAGCTGGAAACACACACACACACACCTCACACACACACAGGGAAGGTCCGGGAGTTGAACCTATGCCTACCTACATGAACTCACTACAGCATGATGCATTTACAGAATGCGCCACCGAGATTACTGAGCACAGCGCTGTCAGAGGCATACTTCTAGGCGGGTGACATCATCCGCAAGGGAATAGCTGACAATAGCCAAGGTATGTGTTGCGAAGCGTCTAAAAGCATGTTCATCTGCAGAGGAAGCTGGAAACACACACATGCGCACACACACACACACACACACACACACACCTCACACATGGGGAAGGGCCGGGAGTCGAACCTACGCCTACCTACATGAACTCACTACAGCATGATGCATTTACAGAATGCACTACCGAGATTACTGAGCACAGTGCTGTCAGAGGCATACTTCTAGGCGGGTGACATCATCCGTAAGGGAATAACTGACAATAGCCAAGGTATGTGTTGCGAAGCGTCTATAAGCATGTTCATCTGCAGAGGCAGCTGGAAACACACAGACACACGGGGAAGGGCCGGGAGTCGAACCTATGCCTACCTACATGAACTCACTACAGCATGATGCATTTACAGAACACGCTACCGAGATTACTGAGCACAGTGCTGTCAGAGGCATACTTCTAGGCGGGTGACATCATCCGTAAGGGAATAGCTGACAATAGCCAAGGTATGTGTTGCGAAGCGTCTAAAAGCATGTTCATCTGCAGAGGCAGCTGGAAACACACACACACACCTCACACACACACGGGGAAGGGCTGGGAGTTGAACCTACGCCTACCTACATGAACTCACTACAGCATGATGCATTTACAGAACGCGCTACCGAGATTACTGAGCACAGGGCTGTCAGAGGCATACTTCTAGGCGGGTGACATCATCCATAAGGGAATAGCTGACAATAGCCAAGGTATGTGTTTTGCGAAGCGTCTAAAAGCATGTTCATCTGCAGAGGCAGCTGGAAACACACACACACACACCTCACACACACACAGGGAAGGTCCGGAAGTCGAACCTACGCCTACCTACATAAACTCACTACAGCATGATGCATTTACAGAACACGCTACTGAGATTACTGAGCACAGCACTGTCAGAGGCATACTTCTAGGCAGGTGACATCATCCGTAAGGGAATAGCTGACAATAGCCAAGGTATGTGTTGCGAAGCGTCTAAAAGCATGTTCATCTGCAGAGGCAGCTGGAAACACACACACACACACACAGGGAAGGTCCGGGAGTCACACCTACGCCTACCTATATGAACTCACTACAGCATGATGCATTTACAGAACGCGCTACCGAGATTACTGAGCACAGCGCTGTCAGAGGCATACTTCTAGATGGGTGACATCATCAGTAAGGGAATAGCTGACAATAGCCAATGTATGTGTTGCAAAGTGTCTAAAAGTATGTTCATCTGAAGAGGCAGCTAGAAACACACACACACACACAATGGGAAGGGCCGGGAGTCGAACCTACGCCTACCTACATGAACACACTACAGCATGATGCATTTACAGAACGCGCTACTGAGATTACTGAGCACAGCACTGTCAGGAGGCATACCCCTAGGTGGGTGGTATCATCTGCAGAGGCAAGGCAGCCGATAGGGAATGAAGACAGAGTGCGCAGTCACACAGCATGTTACCATCCCAAGGTGGCCGTACAGTAACACGGTAGTGCTGCAGTCGGGAATACCAACTAACTACGGAGCAGTACATCACGACATGAATACGGGATGCACCACATACAGTATACCCTATGAGAGGGCATCCGGCGTGCAGGATGTAGGCAGCCATTGTGGCGTAACAACCACATATGAGTCACCTGGATGGTCACCATGGCTATGCAGGATGTCATTGGCCATGGCTACACGCCTAGTAGCAGACATCGGTGCCGACTGTAGTGTGTACCCCCGAATGGTGTTCTGGCCATGCCTCTCACACCTAGCGGTTGCGAAGGGGAGACAGACATGCTCACGGGGTATCAACGCAGACGGGCGCAGTGTGCACTGTACTGTGTGTCCATCTACACAGCTGCTTACTGGGCATGCTCAGACACTTAGAATTGGCACAGTGCAGACATGCATACACATGGGACGACGGCATGGGAGGCAGAATGTGGACCGTCGTGTGTGTCCACCCACACAACAGCAACCCAGCCATATCACAGACGTGGCAGTTGCGAAGGGGAAACAGGCATGCACACGAGGTATCAATGCAGACGGGCGCGGTGTGCACTGTACTGTGTGTCCATCTACACAGCTGCTTACTGGGCATGCTCAGACACTTAGAATCTGCACAGTGCAGACATGCATACACATGGGGCGACGGCATGGGAGGCAAAATGTGGACCGTCGTGTGTGTCACCCACACAACAGCAACCCGGCCATGCCACAGACGTGGCAGTTGCGAAGGGGAAACAGGCATGCACACGGGGTATCAATGCAGATGGGCGTGGTGTGCACTGTACTGTGTGTCCATCTACACAGCTGCTTACTGGGCATGCTCAGACACTTAGAATCTGCACAGTGCAGACATGCATACACATGGGGCGACGGCATGGGAGGCAGAATGTGGACCGTCGTGTGTGTCCACCCACACAACAGCAACCCGGCCATGCCACAGACGTGGCAGTTGCGAAAGGGAAACAGGCATGCACACAGGGTATCAATGCAGACGGGCGCGGTGTGCACTGTACTGTATGTCCATCTACACAGCTGATTACTGGGCATGCTCAGACACTTAGAATTGGCACAGTGCAGACATGCATACACATGGGGCGACGGCATGGGAGGCAGAATGTGGACCGTCGTGTGTGTCCACCCACACAACAGCAACCCGGCCATGCTCACACACGTAGTATGTGCTACGCCGTCCGGCATGCAGACGGAGTGCACACACTGCAAGTCACGGCCAGGTAAACCCGTACACACGCACAGGGTGGACACACATGCAGTCACACGTACACACACAGATGACAGCACAGGCGTCACGGGTGCAGGCTGAACATGTACACACTGTAGTGAACACTGTAGCTGCTATGCCAGCACCATGTCATCGGTGCAGCAGTATGCCTCACGGTCCAGCAACTGCATGTGACATATGTCCAGAAGACTATGTGGCGGTGTACGTCCGTCGTGCAGAGTACACATGTACCATCAATGATCCCACAGGTGTGATGTAGTCCACCCATACAGGTATACATGGACAGGCGTGCTCCACACATACCACGGGCCTGACACAGATATGACACATGACTGCAGCAGTACCACAGTGAAGCAATGTCCGGATATGTCACATATGTGATTTCCTGGCTGTGTGCATGGACTGCACACAGGACACATACGAAGCCTGTGATGTACCACATGCATAACACAGGCGTACACGGTAATACACACACGAAGGGAAGGAGGACACATGTCTGTGGTATGCACCCCCTACAGGGTGTAGCGGTGTTCACTGGGACACATACCCTTGTACAGTTTGCCTGTGACAGCTGTGATACCATACCACAGTCCATGTTCCATGTATGTTGACACACATGTCACAATGTAGCAATGCATACACACATGGCAACAGGGGATACATGTGACACGTGTACTGTGCACGGTGCAGCCGTGCATGAGCGGTGTCCGGTGTCCGTAACACAGTTGCAACCCCCTACCACATGCATACCCATCATGGGGCCATCATATGGTGGCATAGTAACAGCACGCATGGCAGTCTGTGTGTACACCATGTGTTTAAACACCTGTCCACATGCATGTGTGCAGGTGCTGGTCACAGGTGTGTCACACACCATCCTACCCTGCCATGTGCATACAGTCTGCTATGTCGCCTTTACATGACAGCGCTGCCATGATGCATACCCATCGGCCATGCGTGATCGACCATATGTCACATTGCCACTGTACCCCCTACCACCTCCCAAGTGCAGATATTGGCACAGCTGCCAGATACAGTGGTAGTACACAGGATGCACCACATACCGCTGCACGCCTGCACATATCCCATGTAGAGGGTGTGGCATTCCTAGCACCAACATGTGTGCAGGAATGTGTGCCCATGTATGCCACAGATCGGGGGACTATGTGCCACGTGCCACACATCACTGTACACCATGGTAGAGATCTGTACCTACCTCAGTGTGGGGTGCATCGATGTGGATGGTGCAGTACATGCAACACGTCATCCCTCCGTATAGACATGTGTGGCCACCACCATGTCAGTGTGTCAACATGTGTGTATGTCTGCTGCCTGTTGTGAGGGTGTATGCAGATATAGTGTTGTGACTGGACACTGACCACACAGGGTGACCATCCCGTACTGGTGCTGCATTGTACAGCCCTGTCAATGCCATACCTGTGAGCCTTACTGGCCACCTGTGCAAGACCACCCCCTGTGACATGGCGCGTGGGTGCATTGTCTTGTGAGGGTGCTGACCACACAGACAGGTGTCCCCATCTGCACACAATGGTGTGTGTGCCATAGAGGTGTACGCACCGCGAATGCGGGCATATTCCTGTACCGGTACAGCATCCGAATGCTGCACACCATGCACCACAGCTGACAGGTGACGCCTGCTGTCAGTAGCCAGCACACTGCGTACGACACCTGCAGAATGTCACCATACCTGTACTGTGTCATGCCATGTATGTGATGTCTCTGTCCACCGTAGCCTGTGGCACCGACCACAGGCATCAGGTGCAGTATATGTGTGGACATGTGTGTCATGTACCGTGTAAGCAACGTTACACTGTATCTGGCTCCGTGCTCCGCAGGTTTATGTGTATAACCTCTCTTCTTGCAATCCCAACTGTCTGTTCTCTATATCACAAAAGCTCTGCACCTGCTCCCATAGTATTCCTACATAGGTAAAGTACATGTATACTAAATGGAGTACTACACTGGCCTAGAATCCCCTTGTGTACCCACTTCCCTATAGGTGCCTTCTGACCCAGTTACACAGCAAATGCATTCACGTTCTCTGGCATGTCGAAGGGTCAATTGCTAGCGACCTCTCCTGTTCAGATGGTGAATCTGGGCGTCCTGGGCACTGTTACAGGTGCCTCATGGACACGGACAAGCCGCACCTCCCCCAATGAACATAATACATGTGACAGACGCAACTATATAGCCAGACAGGGGGCTGTGCTCTCTCAAACCATGACCGGCAAGACCAAGCGGTAGGGGAAGGACACCATGCACACCACAAACCCAGTGTCACATGTGACTATCGCAAATGCTAATCAAACACATGAACACAATAAGACATACCTGGAGGCACTGTTAAAACATGTCACGAACCTAACGAGCCCTCTGAAGCAGACACACAAGCAACTGCCTCCACAAGACATAGGACATGCAACACATAGTTCTCAACGTCAGTGTGCTAAACTGTCAGAGCCCCAAAGGCAACACACACACTGCCAGACACACTTGTAATGGGTGACGCCACTGTCAGACACACCGACGTCCCACCCACCAGACTGAACAAGGGAATGAGCACAGTCGGCTGCCTGCCGGGCGCTGGAATCCGCCACATAACACACGCACTCAGGTCACTCCGCAGCATGTACAGGTATGACGCGGTCATTGCCCATGCTGGTGTCAACGACTGGAGACATACCACCCTGGGATACATTAAAGGAGACATAGAGGGCCACTCAGATTGTGTAGCCCAGGCCGGCATGTCCCTGACCCTGGGCAGTATCCCACCCTCATCAAGTATGATGCCACTATACTGGCTCCAAGTGGTCACCCTTGATAATGTGCCTGGTTACCGGTGTCAGTCTGAGGGGATCCAGATTCCTCATACCTGGGATGACATGCTTGGCACGCCATGGCCCTTCGCAAGGTATGGCTCGCACCTGTCGCCCCTGGTCTTCAAGGGTTTGGCTAAGGCACCTGCCACCCCCACAGTGCCCACTGCAGGCAAGGCTGGAATGATAAACCTACCACCCTACACTACAAACCTGGAGAACAGACAGGGTAATACTGCTCAGTGCCAGTGGTCTATGCCCAAGCTGCACACCCTCAAATGCCCTCCTCAGTATGGAGGACATCGATGTCAGTGCTGTGACTGAAACATTGATCAGGGCTGCTGAGAGCACCCCAGCACTATCGGGTCATACCCTATATCACGCGTTCAGGACCATAACCCGGACCTAACACAGAAGGAGGGGGAGTCTCCATTTCCATGAAGGACACACACACCTCCAGGTTGGCAGAAATGCACGTAGCAGCGGGGAATATCCAGGTGCAATTAACCATGGGTAGGACTGCCCTACAGTTTGTTGCATGCTACAGACCACCCTCCCAAACCCAGGATACCTGCACAGCCTTCCTGAAGACACTGGTGAGTGTGAATGCTCTCACAACACCGTCATATTGGGTGACATCAACCACCCATACATAGACCGGGAACATTACCCAGGACACAACACCCTACACCAAAGGTCCCAGGTGTTCATACACCTGAATGCTGTGGAACAACCATGCACCATACCCACAAGGGGGGGAAGTATACTAGTTCTGATCATCACACATGGGGACGATATGCTCCACACAGGATGTACATCCCTCAATGGTGAGGTCAGACCATATAGTGAACTCACTGGAGATCCGCATCCTGCACCCAACACCGGCATGGGAGACCACAGTGACGACCTCTCCACAGCGAGCCACACACATCATACGACCGGTGTGGTACCCCACAAGGCCTCCAGGCCACACTGATGAAACCCTTACAAATGCCTTCTATGAGCACTCCCAGGAATTTCCGCACCAAGCGATCCTGATAACATCAGGACCTTGTCCACCAAAGGCACGCACATGGTCTGGTGGACCCCAGCCATTGACAAACCGTACAACAACAGTTGAGAGCTAATACATGACAGAGCAATATCAGTACCAGGGAAGGCATCACTGATTAATACTGGCGTTAACATACGATCACTCATACAATCATCCAAGGCCGCCTGTGGGACTGGTACTGCAAAGGACACATAAGACAACAATAGGGCCTTCCTTAGCTATGGTAGGAACATGGGTGGAAGCACACAGTTATGCCCGGAATTACTCCAGAATGGTACAATGATCACTGAACCCACAGACATTGTCAACAAACCAGCGGACATGTTCCATGCATACATCTACCCCCCCCCCCAAGAGGGGACGTATCCATCCCACCAGAGTCTAGCCTCCCAAACATCCCGTATGCCCAGGAGAGAGCTGATATCTGTTAAGCAGTGAACACAGCATCAATGGGACCAGATGGTGTCCCCGGCTGTGTGCTACACAATCTCATTGAGGCCCTCACCCCACACATAAGGCTGCTGTTTCATCTTAGCCTTACTACGGGCTACGTCCCCGATGGATGGCATACGGCAACTGTGGTCCCACTACACCAGGGTAGTGCTCTTATGGACTCTAGACATCCCTGCCCTATCAGCTTGACAAGCCTTGTCTGCAAAGCTGTGGGGAGGTCCATACTGGAGCCCATAAATAAAGACATTGGTGTACAGCAAATACCGGAACATACCCACAGCGGCTTAGTCAAGGGCAGATCCTGCCTCCCAAACCTGGTCGACCTGTTTGGAGGAGTCACTAAGGCCATTGATGGGGGTACGTCGGTTTGCACAGACTACCATGACCTGGCGGGAGCGTTCAAACCACACTCCATGTGGGCATCATAGAAAGGCTCACCAGCGTAGATGTGGAGACATATGTCACATGATGGTTTGCCAACTGGATGGAGGTCAAACCCCACAGGGTTTGTGTTCCTGGTGCCATGTCAGACTCCAAGCTGGTCCCGAGTGGTGGCCCACAGGGCTCAGTCCTGGGCCCCATCCTGTTCGGCATTCAACTTTCCAATGTGCATGCAAACATAGGGGGATTGTGGCAGACAAGGTATGCAGATGACTGCACACCGGCCACCATACTCAACACCCCATCAGACACGGACATCCACCTGGGGTCTCATAGAAATGGATAACTGGTGCCAGAGCCATGGCCTGATGCTACATGCCAGGAAGGTATAGACCTACCCTTTGGGAAAGACATGTTCACCCGACTTACCATATAGGTGGTAATCCATTAAACATGGTGGACGTGATCAGGACATGGGTACCAAACCTGTCGGTAACCTCTCGACACTCACATTGCCAATGTGGTTGGGAAGACATTCCACTGTGCCCACCTGGTCATGAAGGGATTCACATCCACATCAGGGGAGGTCATTGTACCCCTGTACTCTTCACACATCAGACCAATGATTGCGTACAACGCCACATTTGGAATGTACCTAACCTGACACCTGCAGCACTCGGAAGGACCTCAAACATTCCACAACACAGGGATAAAGGTGCTGAGACATATGTCACACACTGCCCGACCGAGGGGACTCCGGCTGTATACCTTCTCAGCCCGTCTGCTCTGTGGTGATCTGTGCCTGACATACACGGCCATGTCCGACCTGGGTGACATGGACATGTTCCACCTCCTAGGCTCCAAACAAACACGGGCACAGAAGCAACTGACAGAAACCTCAACACGGACATAAATAGGACGTGCTGGGGGGACAGGGTCATCGCCCAGAGACCCCCTACAACATGGAAAAGATTCCCAGCCCATGTGAAGCAGAGCCCCTGACTGACTTTGTCCAAGAGTAATCCTGACGTGTGGATGTGTGATCGTAGGTATGCGCCAGGCATCATCTCTGTGTCACTGCTGGACAGAGGGACAGCGGACCGATGGATGTAGTATCCTCATCCTAAGGGGTGGTGAAAGCCACACACACTCTGACTAGGCTTACACATGCCGTAGTGCACATAGCCTGGTATGTACCTATGCGCCTATGTACCTATGTAGGGGTCCATGCAGGTTGCGGGTACCTGTGGTATGCTGATATTGCCAGATGTGCCTGTGGGTAACCCACAGCTACACGTAGGGGACTGATAACAGTGCTCCCAGTAGGCACATGCAAGTACACCATATTTGGCATACAGGTTAACAGAACCAACATGGTGCTACACATGTAACCGTCATGCATACCGTGTACACAGATCAATGTATGCTGCACCTGCACTACATGGTATGTCTGCTGCATGATGTCAGTACACAACCCACGTCACATACGCACCTGTCACCTGTCATACACAACCACTGCAACATGCACATCACGCACTATGCGGACACAGGTATCACATACACCTCTCACTATCTTGTCCACCCTGTGCATCAGAATATGTTTGCATAACTGTGCACCGACGGTGTGGATGACAGTGCTGTGGCAGAGGCTTCATCATATGCACAGGGTGATATGTGTGCCAGGGGCATAGGCTGTACCAATGGATGACATCATGTGTGTGTGTAAGGGCCAGTGCATTTACTGGGCATGACTGTGCAGAATGCATGTGGATGTGGTGGAGCCCTACAGTTGTGTCTGCTGTTTTTGGGTATGTGTGTACACAGTTCAGCCATCTGTGATGCCTACACGGGGTATAATTGGCAGCCCCAGACTGTACAATGCAGGTTGTACGGCTCACTGTGTCCGCCTGCGGCCACGTGACCCGTGCCTGCCTGGGGTCGCACGGGCACTACCGGGTGGAGGTATGGAGTGGCCACTCTCCGATGACACATGTCCGCTGGAACCGTGTCCACGCTGAGACCGGCCAGGGCCACGTCCACGTGGCCTGCTGTGTCCTGGTGTGGTTGGTGTAGCACCAGCTGCACTGCTGCTGCTACCAGCACTGTGTGAGTGGGCATGAGAGGTGGCATGCACACGTCGACCTGCACTAGGTGGTGTTGCTGGCCTATGGCCACATGTCCTACGCCTCACCCCTACCAGGTGTTCCAGCACAGACAGCTCACGCTCGCGGATTGACATGCCTCGGTCGAGGATTCCAACCATCTCACCTAGTCGCCTATCCAGAACATCGGCGAGCTGCTGTTGAGCATTCGCAAATGACTGGATGTTCTCATTTAGGGAATGGATTGCGGCCCTCTGCAGCCTCTGCCCTTCTTGGTTCTGCCGTTCAGCACATGCCTGTGCCGCCATTACAGTCTGGAACATGCGTCTGGTGATACCAGCTGCTGCACCCTGTATGGCAGGTGCATGTCTACCAGAGCTCCTCCTACGAGCAGCACCAGCCACATGCCCGTGTGGCACATCACCAGTCATTACACTGGCAACATGGTGTGTACCCGCACCTTCTGTAGCCACCACACATTCCTGCTCAATGCCAACAGACGCTGACTGTCCTTCCTCTATGGGCAACGGTGCTGTGGTATGTGTCGGCATCTGAACCGTGTGCGGAGATGAAGGGGACATAGGTGGGATGTTAATCAATGGCACAGCTTCTGCCCGTGACGACCCTGCCTGTGCCTCATGCATATGGTCATCACCGCTAGTATCTGTGGGGACACTAGCATCAGATGGACCACAGGAGGGGAACGCACCTACAGCACCTGTGAATACAAAGACATACTGTAAGATACATTACACACATGCAGACACACACACACACACACTCAGACACACACACAGACACACACACACACATACGGAGACACACACACGCTGACACACACACGCAGACACACACACATGCAGACACATCATGCATGTGATATTGCAGATGGCATGCAGCATTCCCACACCACAGCTCAGTGAATGCAGGCCAGACATTAATAGTGGTAGTATGCATACTGCCCTGGGGTGCACACTACATCAAGCAGGTGTCATTTCAGTAGGCATGCAGTACACACATTCATGGTAGTTTGCATGCATCACTGTGATACACCGTGTGGCCACAGGCGGGTTAACAGTACACATGGCTGGCGTCACTTTGTCATGTACTCCGCCAACATGTGCGATAACATGTGGACATGTGACAATGGTGTCCCACCACATGCACCACATCAAACTGGATGTCACAGTGCAGTGTTATGTGTACAGGCTACAGATAGAATGCATGTGTAACAAGGATGTCTGTGCAGGTGTGGTTGGTGTGAGCTGTGTACATAGCTGTACAGTGGGGAGTACGGGCACTGTGCCACTGCATGGCAGCAAGACACAGGTATGTTTCTGTGCGATGCGTAACATGGACGCATTGCATTGCCATGTCTGCAACACAGTCATGCTGTTCCACAGCACGTATATGGTAGACATTGGTGGCACCTCCAGTGGCTGCAGACAGGCATTTCGTTTGTCTGGTGTACCACATCAGATGTACAGGGGGTCCACTACAGCTATGATCGCACTATGTGTGGACAGGGTGCAACGGTGACTACCCACTGCAGATGTACTGTGTGGCAACATGCCTGTGGGTATCACCCATGGCCATGTTTGACTGGGTCATGGACAATTGTGTGTGATGGGCATCGTGTACACATCCCTGTGGTGGCCCATGTGACATACACCCATACTAGTCTGAGGTGTCACAATCCCGAAGGCTATGCAGACATCGTGGATGTCTGCTATGTCATGCGTAGGTCATGTCATGGTGTGACAATGTTGCAGACAGAACACCACGTGCATGGGACATGTCATGTGCCATGTCACAACATGTGCACACAATGCAGGGGCATAGGTCAAATTGGTAACACCTGTGTGCTGGCCAGATCACAGCTCACTATGTGGTACTGTGTGCGTACCGCAAATGGCATTCCGATGCATACTACACATGCAGCCATTGTAGAACACCTCCACCATTGTATGCATAGCTGACTGCACATATCACACCGATGGGTTATGTGGTGTCATGCCGGTGTATACTAACGGTTGTATCTACTGTACATGGGTGGCGTGTGTGTCGGGTGGTGCAACCTGTATACCGTGACTGGAGCAGACCCAGGTGTGCATGTCATACCTGGCCACATGGGGAATATCTATACACTGTAACATGCCTATTACTAGCAACAGTCTCACCTGCGACGGACCCATGGCTGTGCGACACTCCAGAGGTACCTGTATAGGGGCGACACAACAGTATACACATTATCCATTACTGTAGCCACAGTAAGCACTGTGCATGTCACATCATGTACCTGTGTGGTAGCATGTGTTATGCACATGTCTGCAAACACAACGTAGCATAGTGTAGTATGCAGCTTGTGTGGCCATATACCTGGCATGTGTTGGTACATTATGTGGTATACTATGACACCCACACCTATGTCAGTTATCATACACACATGCAAGACTGACTTACCAGGCAGCTCCAGGCTCGTTGGTTGGGAGACACCCACCTCCACGATGGCAGCGAGTGTTTCTGCATGTTGTTCTCTGGGTGTCCCCAGACTGGCCAGGAGCTCCTCCATGTGTGTGAGTGGGTGCTGGGTTGGTGGCCCACCACCTGTCCCACCTTGTTCTCTGGCGATTGTGGCGGCACGCTGTTTCGCGTGCCGTATTAGGTCTGTGCAGTGTCGGCGGATCTGCTGGTAGGTGCGGTTGTTGCCACCCATGTTGTTCACCCTCCTGCGCATATCCTGCCACACGTCATCCCGCTGCTGTGCTTGTTGTGGCACATGGCTGAATAGTAGCTCGTAGTTGTCATGGAGCAATGGTATAATCACGTCATCCTCCTGGCGGCTGAAGGCTGGCAGCCAGGAACGTGGCATTATCTGTAAGACATAATGATGGTGACAGGTCACATTTACACTGATGTACTGGCATACTGCTGGACATACATTGCTATGACATGTACAACATCTGCACAGTAATCTCTGCGATGCATCATGGCAGTGACACAGCTGACGTGTTGCCATCACACCATTAAGCAGTGGGTTTCATATCATATCTGTGTGTCAACTCATCACACTGTACACACCATGTTGATGGTAGCCTGCTGTGGACATGTGTACCTGCCTGCACCTGTGTTCATACCAGTTGGCACATGTCCCAATGTGACAACAGTTCTACTGTTCACCTGAATGCTGTGTATATGTCACTAGGCATCACGTACGCGGCCATTATGAACGTCAGCGGTGGCACTGCACACATACACATGGACACCTGTACATCTACACAGCACTGTACGGGTGTTGGCCAACCTGCCACGGCTCACCTGTATTGCACATGTGATACACATGGGACATTGTGTAACCATGTGACATTAGCAGGAAAGGTCATGCATAGCATGTGCGCACGCACGTTGTTCACACCAACACACAGCACCTGTGACACCACAGGGTGCATCAGTGCCACATTACTGCTGTGGACGGTTGATAGTGCAAGTGCCATTTGTCCATCGCACCATGTAGGACTGTGATAGCATGTGCAGCCTTGCTGGGCAGGGCTGCATGGTATGGCAGGGTATGTCACATACATGGCACTGGGATGTGTCCCACCTGGGGGGGTACTGATATTGGCAGGGTGGCTGTCCATTCCATATGTCATTGCTATGTGTATATGGACATTACACATGTCTATCATCATGGTGTGGACAATGGCCTTCTGCAAGGTAGGCTGCATGCTGCTTGGTGGGGGTGTGTATGGTGCATGCAGGTATTGCACATCCATGCATACACATTACCCCTGACAGGTGCTATGTGCTGCGATATTGTTCAACACAGTGCTGTATGTGCCCACGCACTGCTATCCCGTGCACATGGATGGTTGCCTGGCCTGACATGGGTACCACATATGTCTACATCCAGTGCCTGCTGCCACCCCCATGTCAGCTGGTGCACCACACAGTGCCATCCCTCCCACAGGGAGCATGGTGTTGGGCACAGCATAGGTATCCATGTATGGGGACAGGGATGTTCACACAGCAGGGGCACTGATGGTATCATCCATCGGACAATACACATATGACGCACACCTCACACACACAGCCCATTCAGTATGTTGTTCGCAACACTGACACAGCTATACTGCTAGGCCAGGGACATTCCCAGACGTACATACACAGATGCGTGAACATCTGTCTGCGGCATGGGCTACAATAATGGTGGGGTTCGACACATAACGTGTTTGAGTGTGGCTGGCGCAGACCTTCTGTGCACATGTCTACACAGTAAGCCTGTTCTACAGTAGCCAGCAGTGATGTGCTGTGCACATGTCAATTCTGCACATTGTGTTGGTGTCTGTCTGCCCACGGGCCAGTGGTGGGACACACAGGGGTATTAGTGAACATATATGCATGCCACCCTGTACTCCTGTACTGCTAGCTTCTCGGGTGCTAATGTGTCATGGACATGCACACCTTACCCGAACAGGTGGTAGTGGGTTGCCACCCGTACCCATCTCCTCTTGTGGGTTGCTATGATCCAACACCCTCTTTGTATTGTATGTTCAGGCTATGCACCTGTGTGGGGCTTGTGGGCATGCAATGCACTACTGCGTACCTTTGCACCCATTGCAGAACATGTCACACAGGTACACTGGCAGCCATACACTTCACAGCTTGATGACGGTACAACACGTGTTGTACACACGTAACACATATCCTGTGGGACATGGTCATATGTATAGGCATGTCCAACAGTCACGTACCACTGCTACCCCTACATGACGGATATGCAGTACATGTGGCGGTACAGCAACTGTCACATGTAGTCATGCAATGCCCCCCTACCTACATGGCGTGGTACTGCCTGTGGGGGATATGCATCTGCATCCATGTTATGGCCATAGCTGACAGTTGTACATCGATATGTGCAACATACCTCATTTGGTGTTCTCATGGGTGCATGTTCAACATGGCTCCGCATTGTTTTTGTCTGTCACACAGTCATTGTTGTACATGGTTTACATGCCAGCCATGGCGTACTGTGTGTGATTCCATGTACTTCATTGGGATACCAGCATTATACATTATAACGGCGTATTCCAGCCATCACATAGCCTTCCTAGATGACATTGTTAGCCAGCCAGTAGGAGATGTTCCCGCCATCTGCACATAGGTCACACAGTACGAGGGCGGCTGACACCCATTCTGGGGACAGGGTTCTGACAGCTGTGGATGGGTGTGATGCTGTCGACAACCATGACTGCGCCTGATGGTCACATCTGGATGGGTAACATTCAGAACACACACCTACCTTCACGTAGCAACACATCATCCACAACAATGGACATTCCTGCCAGAACAATGTGTGCAGTATGTCTGTATGACCACTGCAGGCACCACTGGTGGCCCCCAGCATGGCAGCCAACAGCACCAGTGTATATCCCATGGAACCATAGGTTACACCATTCACAACACACCTGTCTCAGATGACCCTGTTGTGGATCACAATGCAGTTCCACACATCATGTTACACTAGGCATCATGCACTGATATGTTGCGGACGTGTGAATGGCTGTGCAACTCAACATATGCGCACATGACACATCACCTGGTACAACATGTCTGTCATACCACATGTTATTGTGACCGCCCTGTGATGGCATTATACAGGCTACGTGTACTGGGACATGTGATGGCTCACCGGTATATTCACCCTCTGGGTGTGTGTCTAGCCAAGTGTACAGTATGCAGTGGTCTGAACACAGGGACACTGTACATTGACCTACTCTGTCACTGCAAGTGTTGACTATGCTCATACTGTACTTATACAGGCATGTGGTATCTGATCACTATGACAGTCCTGGTCGACCACACTGCTGTGGCACACATGACCTGCAGACATCTGCCTGGGGTGTGGAGCACACATGTACATCTTCACATGCTATACTGCCTCTGTGGTGGTGTCACATGACTGTCTCCAGCAGGACTGTAACAGGCAGGCATGGCATGGGGTCATGTGGGACAATGCTTGCACCTTCCACTGTGCTGCACACAAGCAAGGCACACACACTAGTGCACGACTCACATTTATCTGCAGTGCCTGGGACCTGCCTCCATGCTCTGGACAGCACACCTGCAAGTACAGATTGTACACAGATCATACCTCCCAGGCACATACCTGGACTGCAACACACACACAGGTGAGGGGATCCCACATCACACAATGTTTTGCACACATACTGGATATTTGCCAAACACAATGCATCGTAGGTGCTCCATGTTCAGATACCCATGTTTGTGACCGCTAGACACATTGTAACACACAACAGAGCTTACACTGTACACCACAGGTTACATGCTGTCTGTGTTGCCATACTGTACATTGGGCCTCGGACAGCTGCTACTGCCATGTGCTGACAGCAACCCACACTTCCCTAGAATGGACACCCATGTACCCACACATGCTTGGGCATGCACTCCACCTAGCTGGGTGACACATTACACAACACATACCATACCTACACTACCCTCAGCATGCACGATACCTCCATGTGTCTGGTGTGTTAAACCTGGGGTTATCCCCCCTTTGGTAAATGAACATATATGCTTCACGGCCCTGCTAGCCACACCCTGGACACACACCCATCACAGCATACATGGTACATGTGTTCTACAGCCAGTACTACTGATGTCTGCTGACAGGGGTTGTTAATGGCATGGCACCCCGGCAGATGGACAGTGTACATAACTATGCTGACACATATCACAGTGCACTTCCGTAGCATGTATGCAATGGTAGGGACCATGCTATTCCACACAGAGACATGGCGGTACTGGCCTTTTCACAGACACCACGGTGGTGGTCATGTTCCATGCACATCTGCTGTATGGGCACATGTGCAGGCTGTTGCACGGTGGGTATATTCACATGTGTGGGGTGCATCACTTGACAGCCATGGTGGGTCCTCGTGGTCCATCCCATGCTCCAAGGCTAGCTACCTACACATGACTGCCGCACATTGCAGTGTGGGTCCTCAGGCAGTGTGGTGGTATGTCTGTGTTGTTTGGCTACATCCACATTCGATGTCGCATACAACAGTCACCCAGGCATTGCAGACTGAGATAATGTTGGCAACATGCCAGGCAATGGTGTACCTACCAACAATACACACTCTCACTCACTACAGGGTTGCAATCCATACATGGGCATCGTAGTGTCCCTGTGGACACATACATGGTACTGCCATGCACACGTTATGTCCTAAGACACTGTCCCAATGTCACCTTCCGATCTCCCTAGCTGTTATGTCCCGCCAACCTGTTTGGCATGTGTCTCCACACCAGCCCAGTAAATTCACTGCTAGCCTGTTGTCGGACATTGTGTACCTTGACCGTCACACTGCCGCATCTATCACACTACACATGGGTGGCACTGCATTGCACGTGTGGGACTGCATTCGTACACCCATGACTGGACCATTCTGTATGGCACTGGGGCACATCCTCACAAACGTGCTTCACGCACTCATTGATGACCTCCATGCCTTTACTGGCACCCTTGTTGGGCTTCTGTGTGCCACAGCACACCACATACACATGCTGGCCACCTGTCATACCATTGCATGGGTGGTTGGTGTGGTACAGAGGGCAACAGATCAGACATTGTCCTCACATTGCCCTTCAGCACCATTCCACGTTCTGGTATTGGCAATGTACACATCCACCATCACATCATACCCTGTGTCTCAGGATGTTAGGCTATATGACTCCTGGACAGGACACACAGTGGTGCAAGCATATCATGCTACCTACTACATGTCAGGTACATGTGGCATTACACAGTCCTCAGTCATGGGGCCCCTCATGTTCACTATTTGCTTACATACACAACATGCTGTCACAGAGTACTGTCCATGCCTAGATATCCCACATCTACATACCTGGCACCATTATAGCTCCACCAGCTCATACTGATAACAACCGTATGGGTGTCGGTGTGGCAGATACATCATGTGGGTGTCATGGCATCAGGATGCATGACACATGGTGCATGCACATCACCTTTGCATAGCAACATTCATCCACTGAGTATCACATGGATACTGTCCCCAGACATGCATATCAAATTGTACATGGTTGCTGTACACACACATGCCCCACATGGTGCTGTGGTTACCGTATTCCACTGTGGCATGGGTACACATCTGCAGGGCCACACCTATCTGTACTGTGTGTGATGCTGGTACATAGGTAGCCATTGTACCTGTGGCATACACACATCTACACACGGGCAGGGTTACAATACCACATTCGTGGTGTACCTTCCAGAACGGCTACGACTTTACATGGCACAGCATTATCATGCCATGATGTGTACCAGGCTCAGACAGTTTACATATGCGGCTGACAGACGGGAAACACATCTGTACACATCTGCATACCACATACACAGGGGTGTCTTCTGCTCTGACATGAACCATGTCCTCCGCATTACTGATGCATGTAGTACTCATACATGGCAATTGCAGTGGGCAGTGTGAACGGACCACTCATGGATATGTGCACACATGCCACATTGCATGGGCTGGGCTTCTGTGTTACTTCCGCAGACACAACACACATCATGCTGTGGAACATAGGTCCTGTGCACATCCCACAGGGACACACAGTGGCACTGTTCATGTGATAGCTCCCTTGCTGTTTGAGTGACACATAGTCATGGTACCACCACAGCAGCAGTACTGTGTAGACATGCAGTTGACACCCACCTCTGCTGTTCACTGGACACTACCATGGGGAGGTGACACTACTGTGTACACTGCACATGTGTTTACACATGGACCTGCCGGACTTCATTGTTGCCCACATTTTACCTGCTACAGATCGTTTGGCCATGGTTACTTGGTGTTCCTTCCGTTTCGGATGGCTATTATGCTACTACTCTGTCCCATATGTACAGGCCATACGTATCCTGTTATTGTACATACCAATAGGCCATAACTCCATTATGCATGATATGCCTGTGATACTGTGTATGATGTCTGTCATATCCACCATGACAGCTTTACATTACACATAGTTGACATAGTATTCCCTACTGCAAGGCATACGTGCACGTCATGCGCACATTACGTATGACATCGACGGTATATGCCCATACACATGTGTGCTGTGACAGTATACATACATGTCCTATCCCCTGCTATGGCACTTCCTTGTTGGACATCCACTGCCAGCATCGGCATGTGGTGTGGCATTGTTCTGTGTTATGCCCCCCTGTGACAGCCCTTGTGTTATCCCGTCTGTGTACATGATGTCCCACTGCTGTGCACACGGTGTCCACAGTCGTTGGTATGCTCAGCAGGATAGCACTACATAACCACCTTTCACCATTCTCTGCATTATGGACAAGTATCCTTACTTACAAACACCATTCACATACAGTACAGCTTCGTCATACATATCATGCGTTACACACCCGTACATATCGTGGGTTCTACATACCTTGTCTGTGTTTCCTTCCGTTTTTCGTTGCGTGTATCGCTATTCCGTTTTCTCACTCTATCCGTTTTGGAGTAGTAGTTCGGTATGAGCATACGGTTTGAATATCCTGGGAGTCATCCTTATATCCGTCGTTACCTGCAACATTTGGGTTCATCACACCAATAGCTGTTCCTCAGTGTGTACTTGTGCGCATATCACCTGTGCATCTACTCCATTCGTACATTACGCGTCGTAACTAGGGCATGGTTGCATTCCTCACCTGGGTGTTGGCTATTTGCCCTAGCTTCGTGGAGATGGTCTGTATTGTGTTATGTTATGTGTAACTGCGGCCGCTATGTGTGGCGTCAGGTACATTTCGCAGTGGTGTTAGCCATGGATTGTGTGTGTTGGGTATGGTATTATGTTTGACATGTGGGTGTCCCTGTCCTGACGGCATCTGTTGATGGCGTTTTGCATTCGGATGTGTAACATAGCTGTTGTATTCCTTTAAACAACGGATGCAAGTATGCATCCGCTGTTGATAGTGTTTCCCACACGAGATGTTGTGGTTATGCAGCTGTCATTGACTGCCTGTATGTTTGTGCTGCTATTACGGCTTGTATCCCTTTGATATGTGCGATGGGGAATATCGGAGGTTGTAGGTGACAGATACGGGTTGTGGGCCTTGCATCTCTACATACACGGTATGCTTGTCTGTGTGCTCCATCCCTGCCTGGGGAGTTGACAGTTACTTGTCTGTTGTTCTGGGAGTGTAGGTTGTGTTGTTGTCATGTGGTGTTGGTATCACCTGCGTGTGTGCTTCCTGCATGCATTCCTCCATCACATCGGTGGTATATCTGCGGTTGTTTGTACGTGATGACTATCCCTTGTCATTCTGTCCCGGATATTTACAGTCATTGTGATCCTGTACTTGGGATGGCCTGTTTGCTAGTGGTTGCCACCTATTCAGGTGGCGATTGTTTGACACTTGTAGAACACACAGCGGTGTTTACGGGCCGATACGTGGCCATGATCAGTACTGGGGTAGCACATGCGTATTTCCGCGGTACATACCTATTGCTGTGTAACTTTGCCGACGTATCGTTTTGCAATTAGCATATCGGTGTCATACATACGGTCATGATTTGTACATACGTCTTTTCCATTTCATGTGGGGTATATTCCTGTGATACATTCTGGGACATTTTCACTTTGCATCGTTATACGTCGCCACACGCCTAGCCAGGGAGGGGCTCTCAGTACTACTTTGGGAGTACTGGTACATACGCCTGAGGTTACTATACTGTATGCCTACACATGTCATTCCACTCCGCCTGTCACATGGCACCAACATACATTTTTTAAAATTCCCTGACACCCCCGGTTTAAACAAACCCTTTTTTTCCCTTCACACATACCCGGGCCCCACACCCGGATGTTATTTTTTATCATTATTCCGTGTTTTATGACTGTTTGGGCCTTTTTATCCCGCCCGGGTTTTGCTTTACCTTTCCATGGGTGGCCCCTTCTTTTCCTTGTCAGGTTTTTGTTTAGTTTCTGGGCAGTATTTTTTTTGTCCCCCCTTTTTCCCTTTTTCCTGTTGTCATTGATTGTCCTTTTTCTTTGGAAATTTACCCCCCTACGTTTTCAATTTCTGCTAATTTTATCCCCTTGGGGGGGTGGGGTTCCAACCCCCTCAGGCCCCATTTTATTTTTCCCTCCTCTGTTTGGGTGTTGGGGGTTTTGGGGCTCCAGTGGGTTAAAGGGGGCCCCCCAAAAACACCTTTTGGGATTTTTGTGTCTGCCCATTTAGGGTTGCAGTGGGGGTTTTCACCCATGGGGCCCTCTTTCCAAGGTAGTGCATACGTTTTCCCCCCTGGCCCTTTGGGATTCCCCTCGTTGGCCCGGGGGTTTTGGACGTTGTTCAGGTTGAACCCTCTGTTCCGGCCCTGGCCTTTGGGAATTGTGGTGGGTTTTTCCCCCCCCAAAATTTTTTGTCTAAACAGGTTTCCCGGATTTCAATTATTTCATTGACAACCCCCCGAATTGGGGTTTTGCCTTTTAGGGTTTTGGGGGTCCAATTTTTATAAACCCGGTGTGATTTAATCCCCCCCAGGGGTTTGAAATTTTCCCGGGGCGTTGGGCCTTCCTTTTTTGTGTTTTGGGATGTTTTTTTTTTTTAGGGGCAATCCCGCCCGGGGATCCCCGCTTTAAATGGCCTTTTTCCCCGGCAAACCCCTTTTAGGGTCCCTAGGGGCGGGATCCCCACCCGCCGTAGTGCCCCCCAAATGGGGGGGAAAAAAAAAAAAAAAAAAAAAAAAAAAAAAAAAAAAAAAAAAAAACAAAAACAAAAAAAAAACAAAAAAAAAAAAAAAAAAAAAAAAAAAAAAAAAAACAAAAAAAAAAAAAAAAAAAAAAATTTTTTTTTTTTGTTTTTTTTTTTTTTTTTTTTTTTTGTTTTTTTTTTTTTTTCGTTTTTGTTTTTTTTTTTTATTTTTTATCTTTTTTTTTTTTTTTTTTTTTTTTTTTTTTTTTTTTTTTTTTTTTTTTTTTTTTTTTTTTTTTTTTTTTTTTTTTTTTTTTTTTTTTTTTTTTTTTTTTTTTTTTTTTTTTTTTTTGTTTTTTTTTTTTTTTTTTTTTTTTTTTTTTTTTTTTTTTTTTGGAAATTTTTTCCCGGGTTTAAACCCCCCCTGGGAATTTTTTGGGGGGGGCCCCCCCCCCCTTTTTTTTTGGGGGGGCCCCCAATTGGGGGTTTTAAAACCCCGGGCCTTTTTTAAAACCCCCCCCCCGGGCCCTATTCCCCCGGGGGGGCCTTTGGGGGCCCGCCCCCAAGGTTTTTTTTAAAAAGAATCCCCCCCCCCCGGGGAAAAAAAAGGGGGGTTTTTCTTTTTTTTAAAGTTTTTTTTTTTTTGGGGCCTATCCCGTTTTGCAGGTTTCTGCATACAGAGTTGTCAGCTGCCGCCAATTGGCCTTCGTGGGTTGATTACTGTTGATTGCTCATTACTACTCCGATTACACTGCTTCCGCATTTCCTCATATTCTCAACATCACCTTCCTGTATCCGATGTTGTTTGCGGGGCAAGCGTCACATGACTGGGTTAAGGGAACGTAGTCATCCTCGTGCACATGCACCTCTGCGCGCATTGTGTGCTCTCAGCTCAACTATTTCCACACACGCCGGTCCTGCAGCTGTGCTGTGTAATGTACAGCCCAGGTTTGCTGGGCTCCAATGTGCTTCCTCCTACAGTGGCAGACCCCTCTGCAGGTGACATGTATTCCCTCTGAGCCACTCCTCGGTGTATTACCGCTGTGCCGTATGGTACAGCCTTACGCCGGCGGGGGTTTTGCGATTCAGTATTATCTGCCTCATTTGCATGGCATTGACTACTAATTCATAGTTACCACGCCGAACACTGCCGCTACTCCTTGGCAACCCTTGCACCATGGATGTGGCTTTCCTTGCATACCATGGTGTATTGTGGCTGTGAAGCTGATGTGTATTACACTGCTGTTTTATGACATTGTCATATTATTTCATTGTTTAGCACCTTCCGCAGACATGTCCTGGGGTTCTGCTGTGAGTTTCTGTGGACATACCATTTATGTTATTATTTACATGTTGTGCATGTTTTCTTTCTGCGTCTTTCGCCATTGGCATGTGGCAACAGTGTGATACCTGATGTTGACAGCCTTCCATTACTCCTATGTTATGTTTGGGTAAATGTAAACCAATTATTTTTGGTTTACATTGCCGCGTCTTTATGTTACGCCCGCGCCACTTCGTTGATCGCTATATGCCTTCATTTGCATGGTGCAACACCGCACATGGGGTGTTTAGCATACCTACGCCGGGGGCGGCGCAGATCCGGCACACGCCGGTAGTGCACATGGGATTGGATCGTACCTGAATCGCTCAGCGGCCATATTTGGCATTGTAACGCCTACGCTATGCGTCCGCCTGGCGCAACGTTCATGAATCCCGGGGAAAGTCTTTTTAAGTGCCAGGTGATAAAGGGGAGACTCTGTTTACCCCTACTTTGTGCATCTTGTACTTAATGTAATTCTGATGTGAAATTATGTCAGTGTTGATCACCTTACGTTGAAAACTGAGAGTCAACAAAATATTTGTTAATATAAACAGGGGCATTTACTACATATTTCTCAACCAGCAAACATCAAAAATCTAGACAAAGGCTCTTGAAAAGTAGGCACATCTGGACAATTTGGACCATTAATTAACACGAAATGTGCATATGCAATAACATAGTCCATCCCACTTCCAGTGGGATTATGGGATACCACCACTCAGAAAGGCCAGTTCAAAATGCTTACGTTATATAAAATTATGCAAAATTTAAGCAGAATAATCATATTTTATTCATATCATGACATTGATAGTAATGATTGATGTACACAACACAGCAGCCTGATGCAATGGCTCCATTACTGAATGGATGCTGCCACTCTGGCCTGATTATATAGCATCTGTCATGGCTTCGACCCATGTAGTGACCCATGTAGTGCCCTTGGCCAACTATTCACCTGCAGGAAAAAATTATGATGGTAGTGGATATATTATAACTGGAACATTTCAAAGGTCTACATGCATCCCCAGAGCTATAACTTAGGCATCTGCCAGCAGAATACTGGAATAGTTTCCTATCTATTTAATTCCACATAAAATAAAATACATATACATATCTAAAACAAAGTAGACAGCTATAATGCATGGCAGAATTTTTTACTGTGAATGTTTACACAAGGCACAATCTTGACAGAAAATTGTGAGAATGATTGCTCTTACTTGAGTAAAAGTGTTTCTAAAATAAAGCAAATAGGTGTCAAATGCCGGTGTTTTCAATATGGAAAGGAAGAAAAAAGGAAGCAGTCTATCCTACAGAGTTGTATGTGTTTCAAATCTGCAGTGAGAACTTTCTGACAGCATTATCGTAGAAATACTGGAGGTAACAAGCCAGTAAAATTAGATATTTTCACAGAAGTGGATATAATAAATGAAATTGTTCATTAGCATCTACAAGCTAACATCACACAACATAATTTCAAACTGGAGATGTCACAGGAGAGCCCTGCCTGTTTACAATCAAAACATAGCCCCGTATTATTACCATTAAAGTGCCATGCAATTCACAAGCTAATCATTGTCATAACTCACAAGTACAGGATTGTGTGTGGAAGACAGAACATCAGGAAACTGACATTCAGAATTTGATATTACAAAGACTGTCTTGCTTTCTGGACAACAGCCAGAGGAAAACTGAATAACACGGTACAGTTCTTAAAAATGATAAGAAAAAGATTTATTGGAGAAAGAAAAGCAATGATATACAGCTTGGGCACAGTAGTCACAATTACAAATGTCAAACATGAAAATATGCCCTCAGCGATTTTTGATGAATGTGCGGAAATTCCACTTTCCTTGAAGTAGAGCAGGCCTTAAAGTTGATTATATGAAATAAAGTGGTACAAGAGCAAAGTGCCATGCATGGGTGGTAGGCTTTACCCCCATAAACAAACCTCAGTTTGAATCCAATAATAAAAAAAGCTTTTCCTCTCCAATATTAATAAAACATGGAATAAAATTGCTAAAATTACATTTGTTGTATTCAATTAAAGTGAATAACTAATGTAGTAGATACTTATTGCAGGATCATACTGAACATAGAAATGTAGAAATTAAATGAGATAAAAGAAAATATAGAGCACAGAAAAATTAAAAAATGGGTATTTAAAATTCATTAAGGACTGAAGGGAAATGTCTCAAAGGGCAGTGGCTGTATAAAGCTTATAGTTTTGGGAAGACAGGTTATTTATATAGTTCTGTATTTTTAGTGAGTTACTGATTTACAGGTTCATTGGAGATTACTAGGCTAATGGCTCAAGATCCGTTGCAAGCCTAGCCATTTTTACCTGAATTTTATCCTCATGTTCAATCCCTAAGGGGGCTAGAGGATGGCTTAGGCTTGTGCCTGTACCTCTTTGTATTTTACAGACTGATCCTGTCCACAAGAGATATAGGCACCACCCCAGTAGTGACTTTATGATTCCCCATCCATTGGTCTAAAATGTGTTTGAAGAGGGTCAAGGACCGCTCTGCTTTATGTGAATAGGAAGTCTCTTTCAGAGTAGGGGTAATCTCTGAGACACATATCTGTCTCTCCTGCATGTTTTGTTCATGTCACAGCCCAGGTTTAGATCCTTAGATCAGGTGGTTTGTCTGCAGTTTGTCTTTCATATGTGTAACAGTTCTTTCAGGGCTGGATTTGAGAGTGCCTTGTAAGTTAGGCACACATCACCCCTTAATAGCTGGTAGGAGACAGCGTAAAGGGATAGGGCTTTTAGTCAATCTGCACTGGACATGTTGCTGACATCTTGTATTTTCTTTTTGCAAGGAACCTCTGAGCCTGCTCCAGCTGCTGCAAGTGCCTGGTCAAGTACATGTAGAAAGGTGCAATGTATTCAATTATTGGTGTGCTGAGGGCCAAGTATGGCTGGACTATAACTTCCTTGAATCTGGATAAGCCATATCATATAGAAGGACTTCTTCATCACTGTGGACACATGGTGGTTGAATTTCAGACTACTATCTGTGTACCTAGATTGTTCACCTCTGAGTCCACTCTTAGGGGTGTGCTGCTAATGTTGTAATTTTCTGGGATATCTGACATACCAAAGGGTAGGATTATGGATTTTTTACACTTAATTTTAGGGCATGGCTCTGGCACCAATCATTTGTCTGCGTCAGACCCTTCTGAATGATATCTACATCATTGGGACATTCAGTGATTGCCCCCAACTTGCAATTGTCAGAAAACTTAGTCAGTTAAAGGTATTGTGTATTAGCCTTGATTTCAGAGTAGTGTATTCTAAACAGGAGATGTCCCAGCACTTAGCCCTGTGACACACCACTAATAACTGGCCCATTGGTGGATCTGGATTCTCCCACTCTAACAACATGTGTCCTGTCCAGGAGCAATTTGCCTATATATCTGGTGAAGTAGGGGATTTATGCCCAGCTTTCTGAGTTTATCTATAATACCTGAGTGGAAAATTATACCAGATGCCTTAGCCAGGTCAAGGTCAACAGTGTGCACTGTTTTACCCTCATACATTGCCCTAGTGCCTCTCTCAAAGAAGTCCACCAGATCAAGCAGGCATGACCTGTCCTTGACAAAGCCGAATCGAGTTAGGTCTATGTTTGGAGGTTTCCTATCCCATTATTTATCAGGTTGATGATTATTCTTTCCATGGCCTTGCAAGACTAGTCAAACTTATGGGTATGTAATTTCCTGGGTCTGTTGATCGTCCCCCTTTATGCAGAGGTTGGTGTCCTCCATTCTCCTAGGACAAAGCCAGTCTGGAGGTTGTGGATAAACAGAGATCCTAGTGGGCTTGATAGGTTCTGTTTCAAGCTGTTAAGAGCCATCCTGGGATACTATCAATACCCATCTAAGCTCTGTTTTTAGATTTAGAGAGCACAGTCGTGACCTGTTCTTTGGTGATAATTGGTAGAGGAATGGTGGAGAATATTTCTTGGGTGAAATTTGAGCTGAATTTGTTTGTAGCAGATTTGCTATATCTTCTGACTGAATATAGTTGATACTGTCTACAACCAGCCCTGCACATTGTTGGGTGTTGTTCTTAAGACTGCAGACATCACTGAAAAGTTTCTTATGGTTATCCTTAGCTTGGGTGGCTATTTTTGCCTTAAAATTTGCTTTTGAAGACTTGACTTCTCCCCGATCTGTTTATTTAGACTAAGGAGGGAGTCTTTGCTCTGTTGTGTGCATTCTTACTAATAGACAGGATTTTCTTTCTTTTGTTGTACAACCTATTTATACCGGGGGTCTGCCAGGGTGGCTTGTTTTTGTAGTTTGTCCTAGGCCTACTTTGGAATGGTTCTGCCATTTCTATGAAGTTGTTTGTATGGTCATACAGGGCTTTTGTGTATGTTTTTTAGTTTGGGGAAGCTTGGAAATTAGCTATGCTGTCACTTAATAGGAGGTAGTTTGTCTTAGAAAAGTTCTTAAAGATTCTGAGGTTAGATTGTGGAGGGTACCAGTTTTATATTTATTTTGAAGAAGACTAACCAGTGAGGACCTCATACTTGGGAGGGGGTGTAACACTTTTGTGAGTACCAGATCTAGGAAATTTGTACCCCTAGTGGAAGTGCAGACGAGCTGCTCCAGGGCATTTGCATTGACATAATCTAGAAATCTTTTTGCCTGCATGTTATTGGTTCTGAACACTTCCCAGTTAATGGAGGGGTAGTTGAAATCACTCATGAGTAGGTACTGGGCTGAATAGTAAGTGATTCTAGTAAATTCGGATATGAGGTATGGTTTTCCTGGTTCGTGTTGGAGGACCTGTAGCCAGCAAGGATATGGTAAGGGATTTTTCTTATGGTTAGTTGCACATGGAGAATCTGAAGCATATCTTGTCTGATGAGTCTTGATGTATGCTTATCCTTTATTAAGATAGATATACATCCACCTTTTGTCCTTTCATTTGCAGTCAGTGGCCAGAACATGTGAAAGGCACTATAGTGTTGTTCTTCAGGGGTGCTTTCATGGCTTTGAACCATTTCAAAGTAACTGCATAGATGTCAGCATTCTCTAGGGTGAGGAGTGCTTGTAAATTGTGTAGTTTCTTTTTGGGACTCCTAGCACTGAGCAACAACACTGTTAGTTTATCAGGAGTAGATTTTGCAATGTTGGAATGTATGTCTGTTTGGCAATGCCTAAAAAAAGTTACTGTAGGGGTGTATAATGTTTTGGCCAATATCCAAAAACCTAGGGGTGACAAATAAAGACCATCCCTGGAAAAGCAGCATGGCTTGTTAATCATGTTCTCCCAGGCTGACAAATATTGGACCCCCCCCCCCCTTGGAATGACACCAGTAGCTAAGCCAACTATTAAAGTCAATTAATTTTTGTTGGTATTGCGGCATCATACTTGGAGAAGATAGAACATTACTCAGTGCTAGGATCATACACACGTCTGACGCATATTCTGAAAGTTCAGTCATGTATCTCTTAATATAGTCCAGGGAGGTATGTCTCAGCTCATTAACACCCACATGGACTATCACTGAGTCATACTGCTATTTGGGGTTTAATGTCCTGAGTGCTTGCATGAAATGGTGAGCCCTGGCCCCTGACAGATATCCAGTCTGGTAAGAAGGACATCAATGTGTCTCACAATGGAGTCTCCTATAACTAAAATACTGGGCTGAGTGGTGTGGAGCCTTATGGGCTTGGCAGTTGAGAAACTATGAAATATAGTTTTATGTGTTGTGGTGGGAGTTGTTATGTTTGTGTGCATGCAGAGTTTCTGAGGATTGCAAATGGGAGGCCTTTGACACCTGGGTAAGTTACATGTGAGCATCTCTGCATATGTGGGTCTATGTATCTGGTCCTTAGTAAGTGCTGTGATTGTTGTGATTGTGCATCGTTGCAACCTGTTTGGCATTTTTTGTGTTTTTATGTGAAAGTTTTGCCTCCAGTGACATTGTGTAACTGCACCTCCCACACACTGTCTTTGTTTCAGAATTAAGTGGGTATCAATGTAAAAGTGAAAATTGCTACATTGTCTCGGGATACACATGTCCACCAAACTAGATGCTAAGATAGAGGGAAACTGCCTCTCCATGGTTGCAGGTCTTTACTGTGTGCTTTACAATGGAATAGAATGGGGTGTTTAAAACGGGACAAGGGATGGGTACTTACTTAATGTAATCTACAGTAAACCAGTTACTTTTTGAGCAGCAATACTTCTGAGGGCTGTAATTATGTAATGTAGAGCTATTTAAATGTGGCAAGGCTGCTCAGCATGCAAACCAGTTGACCCTTGAGTAGTGTAGTACTATGGCAAATTTCAGAGATACTTTTTATAGGGAAAATATAACTTCTAGTGATTGTGTATATACAGGACACTTCTAAACACTGCTGCACAAAGATCCATGTCAGACAAATGCAAGACTTATATAGAAGCAGAAAATTCAAGTTTTAAAGTAGGTATGCTAAAGGCCAATCAGGTAAGTGCACAATAAGCCTTCTGCCAGCAATTCTCAGCTCACATAGGCAAATTAGCCCTCTTCTGCTACAAGAATGCAGACTTTGACTGTCTTAATGCAAAATGTTGGAGCCAAGTATTAGGGAACCACAGAAGTAGATGCATGAAACACTGAAAACAGCAAATACAATGTATTTAGAGTACTACAACTGCAATAAATCAGCGCTTAACATCAGTGGAAAAATGCAATTTAAAACTCTAAGTGCAAGAAAACCAATATAGCACAAAAATCATTAAGAATGCAATGAAAACAAGCAATGCAAGTGCAAAATAATGCATAATTTCATTATTCTTGCCAAGGATGGCTTCAGATGCAAGCAAAATTTCTCACAACTTCTGTGGTCCTCACAAAGCAATGAGCAGCTCTAAACAACTGAGCTGATGACTATTAGGGTATTGCATGAGTAAAGAATAACTATGTGGTGTTTATATATATATATATATATATATATATATATATATATATATAAACAGCAAGAGAGAGTAAGAAAGCAAAAATGAAATGTTGTAGACCAATGGGTGTGACATTACTGGATAGGAAAAGTATTTTTGAAGACATTATTGATGATGGACTCAATCTCATAAATTTGAAATGGCATATATCAAGTAAAAAAAAACAGAAGTTTTGAGGTACTAATCAGATAAAGTTTTATTGTTAAAAAGAAAGCATGTGAAACTTCTACAGTCCATTCGTTACAGTCATTCTCCAATAACCTGCTTAATCCCCTTTATGTTTATGGGGAGAAGCATTGCTTATCCCAGCATTCAGTAGGATGAGATAGTGAACCTAATTCTGAATGGGGCACAAATCCTTTGTAGAACACACACACACACACACACACACACACACACACACACACACACACACACACACACACACACGTATGCACACACATATTTGCTATGTTGGAGGAAAGCTGAGCACCAAATCCATCCTTAGACACCAAAAAGATGTGCAGACACCACACAGAAGGTACAGTGGTTGACAATCTTAATGAAGACCAAGCAATTTGAGGCAGCAATGTTAACTGCTGCACTACTATGCTACCCTGGTTATAATCATCTTGGAATGGTGATCAGTAGTGGACAACAAATTGGTGATTGTGGTATGGTAGAGTAAAAACATTGTCTACCCATACATTAAAAGGTATAATACCAAAAAGATTATTTTACTATTCATACCACTGCAAAAATCAGTCTGAAGTCACTAACATGTTTGCACACCAGCAAGAAACCTAAATAAGACAGAAATAAAATTGCTTGGAATAAAAAAATTCTCACCCATTTATATGATGTGTATACTTTTACTATCTGCTACTGCTGATGATTTCTACTTATAATTACTCCTTTATAATTTTCTGTGCCCTTGGAATATAAGAACAGCTTTGTAGCAGGCACTGGGGTAGATTTGATTGGGTGGCTATCAATTCTCACATGCATTAAGGAAGGAGTGTTTCATTTCAGTTATATGTCAATTACTGGAGCATCAAAATGCAGTCCTGTAATCTAGTCAATGGGAGTTTAAAGCATGGATGTAGAAAAAAAATCAAAGAAAAATCAGGAAATTAGACAATCTTAATTTCCTCTCTAAACTGCATAATAGCGCATGGAGTTTCTTGTTTAGGGTCCTAGAATTGATTAATAACATCATCATGTTTTCCTTTTCTTGTTGCATCATGTTGGTAGTTTTACTTCACTGGCATTGCTTAAAAAGGTCACTATGTGGATGGAGAATATCTTTGCCAATATTTGAAAACCTAGAGAGGACAGATGCATACAGGCCATCCCAAGTGATGCAGTGCTGGGTTGGTTGGATGCCTGCCTTACGAGTTTAGCATCCATGACTTTGGTACTTCTTGTGCAATATACAGCAGTAGGCTTTGTAGCTCTAGAGTGTTTTATGAGGGTATTTAGTGCCTTCACTCTTCTGGAGGCCATTCAGTTTTACACAAGTTAACCTTTAGAATGTCAACATATGGACTATTTATATATTATGTTGGACTTTAGCTGTAGTACAGTTAGGGTAGGGCAAAAAGGTAACTGCCCCAGGTGTGAAGTTTTAGGGGGCACTATCAGTCATCTATCATCCAGATCGGTCTTTAGTGCAATGCCAGGTTGCATTTGTGGGGAAACCTAAGTGTTGTAGTACTCTGAGTGTGGTCTAAACTGCAGAGATCTACTAACTATATTGTATCAAGCAGTTTGGGGGAAAAAATCTTGATTTTTTTTTTTCCCCTTAACTAAGACATGAGCACTGTAGCACTCCATGCAGGGTATAAACTGTAGCAACTACTTGCTACATTTGTGAGTAGTTTGCTATAGTTTAAACAGAAAAAAATATATAAACAAAAAGCAGAGTGCCATAGCACTCTGTGTAGGTAGCTTGCTACAGTTTAAAGAGAATAAGTTATTTTTTTAAACTAAAATTTGATTATGTGTGCTAAAGTGATTATCAGTCAACATGAGGCAATTTCTACATTTTCTCACGATACCCTTCTCAATCAGGCTGGCTATAGAAATTATGGAACAATGCTGGTCCATGATTTTTGGAGGAAATGACTCAGGGGCTGGGGTGATTATAACTAATTGGAGTTAGTTTTGATTTAGGATATAGGGGTTACTTTCGATAAGCTTATTACTAATGCATATGTGGTGCTGAGTTACTTGGGCTGGGATGTAGAGATATGCTAGTCAAATTTAAATGCAGCATAAGGAATATTTACTTGCACTCACTGCAGGTTACTGAAGCCTCTGATCTCGGTTGCTAAGTTGAATAGATTTAGCAGGGAAAAAAGCTCTTGAGCAGGCAACCCACTACAGAGCATTTCCAATGGTGGTAGTATGCTGAGCACACAAAAGCATATTTTCTTCCATTTTTGATGAAAAATTCTGTTTGAAATGCCTGGATGATGCCAAGGTCAGTGCCGCTCACTTCTCTCAGTTTGTGTCTCCCCACACTTTTCAAAATCTTGAATAAAAGACCCTGGGTGAGTGTGGTTGTGATTATTTGACTGTAGCACATCTAAAACCCTGGCAGGTCATTAGTCAAAAGAGCAGCACTCCCAAGGCTGCAAAATGTAAAAATAAGTTTTACAGGGAACGGAAAACTCTCCCTATCTTCTAAAACTTAGATCCTCAGTTCTAAGTCAGCTGGGCCAATTTTCCAGGTTTGCACCTAATGCTCAGTAAAATACACATCTTAAAGCCTGCAAGCTGGAATCAGAACATATCACTATAAAAAAGTAGGACCAACATACCCTAAATGAATCCTACTGTGAACTTCAAGGCAGTAGAAGGAGGGATGGAGCCAACAAGAGATGCAACTACTTTAGAAAGATATATCATAACGTTAAGAATGTAACTTCATATCTGATGTACAATGTTACAACTCCCTCACTTCTAGGGGAGTGTCATGCTACACCTCCTGAGTGATCATTCATGATATTTTACCCAAGATATTATCAGCTCAAAAAGCTGCCCCCAACTTGGATACAATATCCAGTTTACAATGTTTAGTAAAGTGTTTATTGATATACAAGTAGCCATTGAAACACTTCAAAAGAATGCCTGAGACATGGCTCTAGATGTCATTGTATGGGCACTGGTGAAATAAGGCAATGATTTGCCATACTGTTTATAATAGAAATTGCTGCAATCTGACAGACAGAAACATCGAATACCTGTGGAAATATTTTTCCCACCTTTTTGGCCGAGAAAAATACAAACATCCATGACCTCTTTCTGATCAGTTTTTTTTGTTTGTTTGTTTTCCAAATAAAACCTGAGCTGTCTGTGGACAGCTATACAGTTAAGCAGATACTTCCTTATATTAGAATAGTAAGGGAACAAAACAGGGAAATCTGTAAGTTTGTTTTTTGTTATACTTTGGGCACAAAGGATGGGCTAGTTCTCAAGGGTATTATTTCCCTGTGGAAGACCAGACACAAAAGCTGTGCAACTGAAGCGTGCAGCTCTGTGCTGAAATTTATTTATTTATAGTTTGTTTACTAGAGTAAAGCACTGGCTGAAATTATCATGTTCAGGCTCTGCCTGTGTTACTAAGAAAAAGGTTTTCCAAGAGATCAAGTTTAATTCTGCCCCAGAAGCTAGTTCAAAAAAGGTACGTTGAGCTTCTCTCACAAAAAAAAAAAAAAGATACAGAAGGGGAGCAGGCGTTATCCATACAGTCAGATGAGAAAAACTTCCCTGGAAAAGGTGTTGTGTACTGTGATCATGGCAAGTCAAAGAAAATTAATTCAGTGATGAAAATCAGACATGACAACTAGGTGAATTTTCACTGAAGAAAAAAACGATGCTGGAATAAAACATGTGGCATAGATACTCCAGAGCAGAAGGGATGAAGCAAAAAAGAGATCCATCTTTCTGGCTGTATTCCAGCCTGAAACTCAAGCCTGTCTGTAACATCATAATTTCCTGGTGCCTGTCATCTGATCTGGATCACATTTGGCAGGTAAGAAGGGCATGAGGTCTTCTTTGGCAACATTGAAACCATGAAGTCAACTTCAAAGAATAAAGATTTAGGTGCGGCTGCATGGACAGATGGAATAGTAAAATCTAGGTTCATCAAAGCATGTGAAGTCTGCCCAAGAGGCATGGCAAAGTAGAGGATCCACACTTGCTATAGGCAGAGGAGAGGTTAAAAGAATGAGTCTAGTTTTGCTCATGTTTGCCTTCTTAATAACTTTTGAGATAATGAGAAATAGATGAAGAGCATAGAGACAACCCAGTGATCACTTTTGAATGAGAACATCCTGGGGAATTGAGGGAAGAATAAAAGAAACCTATTTGCTACATTTGCTGTTAACTGAGGATACAAGTAGGTCAAACTAAGGCTTCCCCAATTGCAAAATAGTGTTTGAGCTGCTGTTGGACCGAGGGACTATGTATAAGACACCTGAAGATGTTGGCTAAGTCTGAACACTGGGAGACTAACCTGAGTCATGATATGGGCTGGTATGAGAAGGCAAGGTGTTCCACTCTTAAACTCTAATGGCCTTCTCACCTCCTCAGTAAAATCATAGGAATGAGATCCTCCATTTTTTCTCAGCTATCAAACTACCACCATTATTTTATTTATTTATTATTTTACATTTGTTGACCGGATAGTCTGACTGGATACATGTCCATTTTCAGTGGAGGCCTGGGGTGAAAAGCTCTAAACTTACAAACAGATAAAGACAAGCAAGTTGCAGTATATGCAGAAACATATTGTATTAACATACAAGTTACAGTCTCACATTTCAAGCCAATGAAGAATACAGTTTATATTCAGAAATATATACAAAATATATACAAATATGTTACAGTTTCTCTTATCGAACCTATAGGTGCGGTTTATTTGCAGAGTATCTGCAAAGATGTTAAAGTTTCTCTTTTCAAACCTTTTAGTGTAAGAGGTTAGTCAATGTGAATAAAAAGTTGCAGGGATATGGAAGTAGGTGAGGCTTTAGTCGGGGTTAGAGCAAGGACATAACCAGCGAGTTTAAAAAAACTGGGTTAGATTTTTTTTAACTGATTAAGGGAGGGGTTCAGAGTAAGGTCAGATGGGAACTAATTCCAGGTTTTGTCTACTGAATTTCCAAACAAAGATTCTCCAGACAGGTTGTTAGTTTTAACAGATTGAACCAAAAGTTTTGTAGTGGAACTAAATGTATGCCAGAGTGTATGGCAATTGGAACAGTGAGAGGATTCTTTGAAAGGCTTGCAGAGTCAAATGGACCACTGTCTTGTCCACAAATGCTGATATGCAATATAAACCATCCTAGCAACCACTTTTCTTGACTATCTGCCATGTAAAATGTCACAAAATAAAGCATGGAGACATTTCTTGTCACAATCACCATGGTTAGCAGCACACGAAAAGCTCTGCCTAGACTCAAGTCAGATGGGTCAATCCACCCGAAAAAAATGTTCTTTGAACTTTTTGGATATCCAAGTAGGAGTGTCAGGAGTCTATTAACTAGTTCCTCTGAACCTTGAGAGTCTACTGCAGAATTCAAATGAAAAATCTTGAATTAGGTATCATGAAAATAATGAAACAACCCTGATGTGATGTGTGTTGTCAGGAGATAACTCAGGGCAAAAGAGCAGGAAAAGTATTTGGATGTATTTATCCTATTTGAGTTTGGTTATCAGCAGCAGAATGTTAGAAGGAGAGGATAGTGAAAGCAGTTAACAGCATGTTCGATGCTGAGTATATCCTCAAGGAAATAGAAGGAATGCAAATGGACGGTAGTGCATGGAATGGATATAAAAGAATGTAAACACAGGATAAATAAGATAAAGATCCTATCACTAAAGAAATTACATAATATATATGTGGAATGTCAAGAGAATATGAAGTGGCGTTATGAAGACCAAGGGAATAAGGAATGAGGAAGCACAGGAAACATAGGGATTAACAACACCCTCATTTTCCAAAAGTACTTCTTTGCATAGATGGTCATGGCCCCAAGGGATGAGCTAACAGAATGCGGACTGAGAGAAATTTACAGAAGCAGAAGCTGAATTTGAATAGATGAAGGAGAGTGTGGGAACACAGGAAAAGTAAAATGCTGAAGCCATTTAAAATGGAGGGCTAGATACTCTCATTGTCTCCTACCATCAAGTAAAATAACAGAATAAAATTGGAATATCAAGACCTATTAAGCAACTGTTAATTTAGGAATTTGTGAATATTTATTGAAAGAGGTAAACATGGATATTTGGTAAGTGTGGATGTAATAAAATCTTAAACAGCATGGAATGTGAAAGCATTGTGAAGATTTTTCAGATATACATTTTAAGAAGCAAACTGAGTGATAGCTTAAAGGCATACATGAAAGTTTCATAAAATGTGCAATGATTAACAGATGCATAAGGGGAAAATAACAGTGAAAAAGGAATTAATCATAGTTGCCCACTTTGCTCAATATTTGTTTTAAGATAAGAAAGTATGATTGTTTTAGGAAATTGTAGTATTATGTACCTATTCCCCATTGACAATTTAGGATTAAAAATTGTGAATAAAAATGGATGGGGAAAAAAGATTTTAGTGAGATAATTTTATATGTTAATGTAGAAAAGAATAATAGGGTATGTTTCTGAACAGCAAAATATAGGCAATACAATTTGATAAATTATTGGGGCTTTAGGAGTGCTATGAATTATATCTGGGGAAAAGGTGTACAAATTTTTGAAAAGACTTAATGAAGAAATGCAATTAAACATGAACTTCAGGAATACATTTCAGAAGTCTTATATTAAAAAGATATATTTGATTTTAGTGTTAAGAGGATATACATTTAGCACATGTGATTTGTTTGAAAACTCAATTGAAAGGGAGATTTCATACACAGATGAAAATGAAAGAGGTTGAGCACAATGCATCCAGATGTTCCATTTGTGACCTTGATTTTGTATTATGCAATAAAAACAAATGTTAAGAAAAAAAGCAATGAAACATAATGAGATATCTGATAGGGAGTTCTTCAGTAGAAAATATAAAGAATTATGGGAAAGGTGCATTATAGGGAAAATCAGAAAACAATGCAAGTTTAGTAGAGACATTACAGAACAAGGCTGAAGAATAAGCCTTCAGAGCTCAACGTTTGGGATTATTCAGAAAAAAGAATCTTGTCAACATGATTTGGTAGAAAAGTCTGAGGTTATATCAGAGGTTAAAAGTAAGATACTATATCAGTAATGGAATTGACTTATATAAAGGCATATTGAATTTTATTTGGAGATTGTCCCAAAAAGATATATAAAAAAATCTTGAAATAAAATGTAAAATGTAAGAAGACAAGTGATGCAGTGTGACCAAGGGTAATGAGGAGAGACCTTACAGAATGCCTCGGTTTATCAAGTTCATATGTGGTTTAATAAAACAACAACCACCCCACCAGTTATGCAAAATTCAAAAGGGGTATATTACTATACATGAAAGATACACACAAAAAAGAATACTAGCTTACAGCACTAAATCTATGCACTACAGAAAAAAAAACTGAAAATTCCACAATGTACTCACTTGCTATCTGTTTGTACTGTTTCTACTTTAATATCTTAGTATAGCTACAATACTGTTTCTATCCTTCTCTTTCTTCTAACTTCACATTGTTTAATGCAGTTCAATAATTCATTCACCCCAATAATTGGAGTAGCTTAAAACTAAACAATAAAGCCCTGTTATTTTTTTTAATTTTAAACTAAAGGCTACCCAAAATAATGACATTAAAAATTGTATTTTGCATTACAATGATGAAAGAGTTGGCAGACAGTTGGCTTAGAGAATTAAGGAGCTGTTAACAAGCTATTTGCTGTGGTCCAGTGGTGCAAGATTCAATTCCCTCAGCTTCCATTGCCTAACTACGTTACTCTCTGCAAGTGACTTAACTGAACATACTCCCTGGCTGAGTCTAAAAATGGTCCATGGAGATAAGTACTCTACCCCTGCAAACATACCACTAAATATATAAATAAAACAGATTGCCCTGCTCATTACTAAGACATCAAGATTGTACACTTGAGAAGAACTTTCCTTCTCCATGAAGTTTAATGAACACTGAGATTTCATACCATAATTATAAAAGTACTTATCTCAAAAATAAAACAGGACAGGAAAAAATACATGAACTAAATATTCCAAGACTCATATGATTGACTCAGCAAAATGATGAACCATACCTTTGAATATAGAAGTAGCCTGTCAGAATATGCATTGCACTGCTTAGGGGACACATGCCATTGTACCACTGGCATGTGACATTCGCTTTGACAACCAGGATGTTAAGAAGAAAAACCTGGGAAAACTTCTGACTTCTATCCATTCTCAGAACTCCTGACATGTTACTGAAATCAGGTAACACTGGGAGACTTCTAGGAATTATGAAACACTGCATTACATGTTGGTGAAGCACCCACCAAGAGGAGAAAACGCTGAGAGAATAAGGGAGCCACTTTTGAGATTTTAAGTATTTTTTCTCTGTTTATTTGCTAAGTTTTTCTGCATAGCTGCCTAGTTTGAGCATTTTCTGGCTTGTTAAACTTGATTTCTGCATTAGTAGCTGTATTTAGAGCACAACCAAAAGTTGTTTACTGAATTTCCTGTTTGCACTTAATTTTAAATCGTTTTTTTCTCAAAACTTGCATATTTTGGGGGGCGTGGCCAAGGATGAACACAGGATAGCAGCAGATTTCTTCAGCTCCACCAATTTCATTACATTGACAGGAATTAATTACTTAAAAAATTAATTTTTGAAGTAATTTTATTTCTACATATGTTTGTTTTATATAGTTCTTGAACTATATCTAAAAAAGAAAGGAAATCTTAATAATATTCCTGTCAGAAATTACTTTGGAAATTTTCCTGTCAGTTTATCAGTCTGAAATGAGTTCCAGTAAGACAAATTCTCAAGACTCCAGCATCAAGAAAGAACTTCAGTCTCTGATAATTATAGTCCAGCAACTTACTGCTAAGATGGATAAAAGGGATACTAAAATAGACACTTTCATAGAAAAAAACTACAAAACAAATAGACTTGTTACATATGGACCTGCAACAACAGAAGATCCAGATGACAGGCATAGAAGAAGCTGTGAATGACATGGAAAATAGAATACAAGAAGAGGAAATCAACATTGAGTTTCTGCTGAAACAAAATACACATTTACAAACAAAGCTGGATGACCTGGAAAATAGATCTAGGCGCAATAACATTAGGATTTTTGGACTGCCAGAAAATATTGAAGGTAACAATATTACTTCTTTTTAACAACATGGCTCCCTAAAACTTTAGATTTACCAGAAGCATTCTCTTTTGGTATCGAAAGAGCACATAGATCTATAGCTAATACTAACTCTAACAAAAACTATCCTAGATCAGTTATAGTTAGATTTCTATCATCTTTTGATAAAGAGATGGTTCTTAAATCTGCTTGGGCTAAAGCTCCTGTTAAGATTAATGAAACAACTGTGCGTTTTGGCAATGACTATTCTTCCATGGTATTAGCTAAAAGAAAAGTTTTTCTGCCACTAATAAGGGAGCTTAAAAAAGCACAGTTTAAAACATATTTATTTATTTATTTATTTATTTTACATTTGTTAACCGGGCTAGTCTGGCTGGATACATGTCCATTTTCAGCAGAGGCCCGAGGAGAAAAGCTCCACTATCAGACTAAGACAATACATGAGGAATACTTTACTAAATAAATCAATTTTTTTAAAAAACAAAAAAAAATGTACAAAGACAAAATAAAGTTTGCCTGGACTAATTTAAGTAGGTAACAAACAGAGTTCACATTATGTGGCTGAGGAGTTAAGCTCAGGCACAAAAATATAAAGTTGAGTTAAGGATATCTGTAGTAAAGCTATATAATTTAATCATCGGTCAGAAGGCTAGAAGACAGATTCGGTAGTTAGCAGAGGGAAAGAAACTGATGGTTACAAGTGTTAAAAAAGCAAGTTAGAAGGTAAACAGGTAGATAGGTAGTAAAGCTATGGGAAAAAGGGGAGAAATGATAGATAGAAATTGTGGATAGAATATGGTTACGTAGGGTAAAAGTATTTTAACATAGTTAAATGTTATGAAAGTCAAGTTGAAAAGGAGAGTGAGGAAGCAGGATAGAGATGAAATGCTATGGTAGTAGGATAAAGATGGTCTAGGTATGGCTGGAAAGAAAATAGAGAGAGGATGGCTATGCGGTGAAGTAGGCAATAAGATTGGAGAAAAGAGTGAAGGTCCAGTAAAGGGGGCTGAGGATGTTAGTCTAGGTAAGAAAGGGAGTGGAAAGAATTGCAAGTAGCAGACTGTTTAGAGTAATGAACAGTACTATGCTCAGTCAGGATTGGAGCAGGGGCATAGCCAGTGAATTAGTAGGTGGTTTTTTATCTGTTTTTTGAAAAGGTGACATGATGTTAGGGAGGTCAGTTCAATGGGAAGTTTATTCCAGTAAGAACCGATAGTGTTTGCAAATAGGGAATCACCTGATTTGTTATGAGATTTCAAGGTAGTAACTAGTAGCTTGTTGGCTGATCTGAGTGTCTTGAGATTTTTATAAGGTGTGATGAGTTTATTTAGTATGGGTATATTAGAGGGGTAATGAAGAATTTTGAGAGTGATGATTAGTTGTTGTAGGAGTATAAGGTTCGGGAGTTCAAGCCAGTTGAGTTTCTTTAAGTTAAGACAGTGGTGAGTTTGGAAAGGTGAGCCAGTGGCAAATCTGGCTATACTGTGGTAGGCAGTATTCAGTTTCTGAAGATTGCCTTTAGATAAGTTGACAAAGGAGGGGGAGGCGGTTAGTGTAGAGATAAGGTGAGTTTGGGCAAGGGCTACCGGGAGGTAGAAGTGAGATAGGGCTTTAGCCTGTATAGGGCACCAATCTTTTATTGACAGTTTTGATAGTTAAATCAATGTGACAGTCAAAATTTAGCTGGTTATCTATGGTGACTAGGAGTTTAGTGCAGTTGTCAGGTTTGATGATAGTGCCATTACAGGATGTTATAGAAAAGAGATAGGGGTGGATTTAGAGGTAGGGTAAAGAGTAGTAGTTTGGTTTTTGGGATTAAGGAGGAGACATGTGTTGAAACCAATTTTCTGCTGCAGTAAAGACTACTTGGGTAGTGGAGTGGAGTTCTGCTGGGGTAGAGGCAGAGCAGATGAGAGTGGAATCATCTGCATATTGTATGCATGTGGATGTTGGTAGGGAATTGGGCAAATTATTGATGAAAATGGAGAAAAGTAGGGGGCCTAGGATAGATCCTTGTGGGACACCAATAGTAACAGGGAGTTGAGTGGATCGATGACTGTCCCACAGGACAGCTTGTTTTCTATTAGTCAAATACGAGTTGAACCACTGTAATGCTTGAGAATCCAGTGACAGAGATTTTAAGGTATCAAGGAGAAGTTGATGGTTGACCATATCAAATGCTTTTGAGAGGTCCAGAAATAGTGCAGATGAGAATAGGTTTCTATTTCGATTTTTATTTATGGTGTCAGAGAAGGAGAGAAGGGCAGTAGTAGTGCTGTGGTAGGGTCTGAAACCATGTTGAGAGTCTACAAGCAGGTTGTTATTTAAGAGATAGTTTAGAAGTTGATGGTGAATACAGCGTTCCATTATTTTGGATAGAGGCGATAGAAGGGCAATAGGTCTAAAATTGGATAATTCATTAGAGTTTCCACCTTTATGGAGTGGAATAATGTGGAAGATTTTCCAGCAGGATGGAATTTTGGATTCTGTTATGGTTCTGTTTATTAAGATGGATACTGGGTAGGCTATTTCTTTTGCAGCTAATTGAAGGTATTCAGCTGGAAGTTTGTCAGCCGAGGGGGTGCAGGGTTTTAGTTTAGAAAGTAGTTTCTGTATATAGGTAGTTGAGACGGTTTCAAGTTTTAGTGTATAGGTATTGTTGGGGATGGGGGTAGTTTGGAGGGGGGGGGTGGAGTCATGGTGCTTGCAAGTGAGTTTACAGTTTGAGAGAAGAAATTGTTAAAGGTGTTGGCTATGATGTTAGGTTGTTTTTGTGCTAGGCTAGCTGGGGTAGGTGTTTTGGTGTTGCCTGGGTGGAGTAGTTTATTAATTCCTGACCAGAATTTTTTTGGGTTTTGGTTTTGGTTTTGTTGGTATTGAAAGTTGTACCTTCTGTTTCCTGCCAAGCTTAAAATCTTCCTTCCTGATGGTCCTAAAATTTTCGATGACTTAGACTCTGCTTTACTGTTTATCAAAAAAAATAAGATTTTGGAAAAAATAGAAGAAATGGAATGGGCTAGTCCTTCGTTAAAGAGACTGGCAACTGAAACTTTGTGGAAGACTTCAGAGAAGAAGAAGAGACTAAAAAACAAATGATTTGTACTATGTTTTTTTTTTCTTTCTCTCATCATTTTATTTTATTATTAATCTTTTTAAATATAGTTCCTGCATTTCCAAGAAGCAACAAATATTTTGAAAAAGATTTAATCAAAGTTATTCTCTGTGTGCAAATAAATGTTTTGTTTCATAACTAGTCAAAATATCTGGAGATTTAATGGCAAGCTGTGATTTAACTTGTTTCT
>NC_056744.1:452307839-452544766 GCF_019279795.1 Protopterus annectens | reverse complement strand
CGCCTCTTACACTCCGTGCAAGCCTTCGTGAATCCTGCCCATAGATTTTCATATAGAAAGAAAACATATTTGATAAATACTATAACATTAGGTAAAATAGCCTATGTTGCAAACATGCATATGATAACAATGAGGTATGAAAAAGAAATTACAATGATAGTATTTTCATTCATTTGGGGCTCAAGACTGAACCATGTAAAGAGAGGAAACTATTAAATAGAGTTATGAAAGATAATAAGACTTTGGTAGAGACAATAATTTATGGTAAATACAAGCAAATTTGGAAAGGTATGGAAATTAAGAAAAGAAGGATAAGTGTCATTAATTAAGAAATGAAAGAACTTTATTAAAATTGTATTATGGAAACAAAAAAGATTCTAATAGAAAATAATAGAAAGGCATGGTATGTTAATATTTAAAAATAGTTTTATTTTCTTGATGCATGGAAAGAGTTATAACAAGTAAAAAAAAAGCAATAATGATAAGATATACATATTATAAAAGCATTAAAGAATGTAATTACTTTTTTTTTAGGTTGCCCATAGATAAATTACCAATAAAAGCAAATATGGCATAGAAAGTAAACAAGATAGAATATGTAACAAGCGTAAAGAGTTTGAAACTACAGAACATGTATTTTTAAAATGTGAAAGAATTCAAGAGTTTTGGAAAGAAGTATGTAAACATGATTTAGTTAAAGATTATTTGAAATTTGAAATGTTAAATATGGATATGATTGAATAATGCTGTTATGGAACAAGATCTCAAGAAAAGGCAAAGCAAATGGATAGAGTTATATTTTATGTAACATGGGCAATTTGGAATGACAGACTTAATGAGATTAAATACATTGGAAAATGGACATTGACAAAAATATTCAAAAACATGTTTTTTGTTATGGGTAAAAGGCTGGGAGGAACACTTAAAAAGAAGTTGATGAGTGATGTTATTTATGTAAATAATGTAACTATGTGAATATGTAAATATGTAAATAATATAAAATGTATGACTGCTTACAAATAAAAAACCCTACTCTTTTTGTATGGGGACTCGTTTCATGGTGGTGCTTCCTGTTTTCCAGTCTGGGAAAATAGGCAACTCAGAGAAGCAGGAAACAGGCTGAAGCAAACATGAAGGTCAGAGAAGGCAGCCAGTATCTTTGTATAGTATAAATATTCCTGTTCGTTGAACAGTGGATCTACTAAAATTAACAGACAAAGAATCAGAGGTGAAAGAGAGGTCAAGAGTGGAAGATGGTGTGTCAGAGGTGGAGAAAAAGACAGTCAAGCCTTTTCAAAGGAAAGTTTATGTGTTGGAGGCAGTTGAATTGGATACAGAAGATTTATTCCAGCAGAATTTATTTGAAGCAGAAGTTACAACACAGAATTGTGTTGTTATAACCCTGCAGTCAGGGAGAGGGTTATAGGATGACATATTGTTGGAAGTGGTGGAGGAATGTGAGCCAGAAAATACATGTCCTGGGGAGAAATGATGGACAGAATACAGAAGGATGAAGGGCAGCAGAGTGAGGAAATGCAGATGGAAAAAAATCATATGCTGATACAGTGAAAGAAGGAATGCATGGCAAGAGAGAAGAGAAAGAAATGAATGTTAAAAGAAAAAGACTATTTAAGTTACAAATTGAAAAAAGGGAGATGCTGCAATGGATAGATATAAGGAATAAGACACTTGGAATTAAACCAAATGAGGTTAGGGCATTCATTCAGATTAATAAAGAGGCTTTTTGTGACATTATTTTTGAGACTGGGCAGATAATTGAAAGCTTTATAGAAGAATACAAAAAAAAGCTGTTCACCATGGAACATATGTGTACTTAAGCTCTTCTTTAGGGAAACTAAGAAAAACTAACATTCAAAACAGAAGTTGAAAAAGAGACTTTAAAAAGTATGTATTAAACATATGTAATGATGTGTTGACCTTATCTGAAGTGTATGATCATAGAGGTTTATGGAATTGGGTGTGGGATTGCAATGTGATATTGAAATTGGAAAATGACTGTATTGTTCATATCCAAAGTGTTATTAATGTTAAAGGAGATAGAGGCTTGATTAGATAGTGGGGCCAGCCAAAAATGTGCTTTTTGTGTGAGAAACTTGATCATTAAATAAAACAAGTATGAAAAAAGAAGATGTTTTACATATGGGGTTTATGACGGGATGCAAAAGATTGTGAACTGAAATGTTATACATGTAAAAAACTGGACTTTAGGGGGGATGTGAATGAAAAAGAAAATTAAGTAATTTCATATATCACAGAGAATGTAACAGAACAAGGTAACAAGGATAAAGTTAAAGAAAAAGATATACAAGAGAAAAACATGGAAAAAAGATAGTAATACTGGTATGGAATGAATATTTCAAAAAGATAAAGTAAAAGAAAATTTAGATACAGTAAATATTGATGAAGAAGAAGCAGAGTCAAGTTTAAGTGAGAATGATTATGCTAAATGGAATATAGTTAAATAAAAAAGATTTTCAATTAAAAAAAGAGTGAGAAAATGGAAAGGGGAATATAGTAGACTTGAAACAAAAGAAAAGGAAAGGATGAATACATATTATTATTTAAAGAAGAGTCACATGTAAAGTTTTGTCATTAAATGTGAGTAGATTTAAAAGTTGGCAAGAAGGATAGGGATTTTAGAGTGGTGCAAAAAGCTAGATAGTGATGATATTATACTAAAAGACATTAGATTTTTTATCAAAAATAGAAAGATATCAAACAGAAGTGTGGTGAGGAAAAATGTAACATGGAATTTTGGGAAAGAGACCTGCTCAGGAATATTTATACTATACAAAGATGCTATTAAAGTGCTGGACGTTACATTTGTTATAACAAGGAGAACTACTGTTATTGACATAAGATGGGGAGAACATATTATGAGAATTATTGCATTATATGCTTATGTAGTAAAAAAATGAGAGGGAAGAGATGTTTAGAAAGATAATACAATATGCAGAAGTTAATATGGAAATAATTGTAGTAGGAGACCTTAATTGTAATCTAAGACAACCAAATAAAGAGGCTAATGATGTTAAAGTAATAAAGGACATTATAAAATACAGACAGTTAAAAATATGGAATTTATAGACTTAGGCATATAGATGAGGGGAGAAAGGAACATAAATATTTTTTTTTTTATTATCAGAAAGTTTAGTAGCAGTTGCACAAGGAGCTTTACTGACAGGGTTTTCAGATCTCAATATGGTTTATGTTAAAGGGAAATGGTTATTACATAAAAATAGAGAAAGGCATAAAAAGAATAAATGAAGTGAAATGGGATGATAAAGGGAGAAATGAGGTCATAAGACTGTGGAAAGATCACGTAGAAATGAGAGAATTTTACAAATATTGGTCAGAATGGTGGTTACATTTTAAACAGAAATATAAAAGATCTTATATGACATGAGAGAAAGTGAAAATATGCATGGAAAATGAATTATAAGAATTTAAATAATGATATGATTGATTGTATAGAGAAGAATGATGAAAATGTCTTTATCAAGGAAAAGAAAATATATGAAATGATCAAGAAAAAAATAGAGCAGTTATTGTATAATAAATACATTTTATGAAAGGAAAAATAAGAAATAGCACCATATTTAAGTAAAATAATTAAAGAGAATAATAGTGTAATGAGGAAAATGAAAAAATCATCAGGAAAAATATATAGCACACAGTATTTAAAGTGAAGAGATAAAAGACATGGAAGGAATGGAAGGTATGTACATTTTCTGACACAGAGAATAAGAATTTAGAAAAAGAGATAGAAACAGAAGAACTAGAACACGTAATAAACTTAGATTCAGCTACAGGACAGGATGGATTTGAATCTAAAATGTACAACAATCTGACTATAGAGCAAAAAAAAGGCTTATAAAGGTAATAAATGAATGGTTAGAGAAAGGTTTTATGTATAAAGAGTGATATGAAAGGTATTATTAGGTTTATGTGGAAAAAAACAAGAGAAAAATGAAGTTCAAAATTGGAGGCCAATTTTATTAAATAATACAGATTAGAAGATTTTTACAAAAATATTACACAAAAGGATGGAAGGAAAAGTAGGTAATCTTGTAAATGATTATGTGTTTGGTATGAAAGGCAAAAAAGTTCAAGACTTATTATTAATAATTAGGGAATTAGTAGATGTTATAGTAGTTATAGTAGTATAAGTGCAAGGCAACATTAATGGTAGGAAACTTAAGTAAAACATTAGATTCGATACATCACTCAGTATTATATGATATATTTGATATGTATTCCACAAAATGAAGCAGCTTTTCAAGCAAAACAATAAAGCCCTGAGCAGGGCAAGCTTAGAAAATTGTGAAAAAACCCCACGGATGGCTCAGCACACTTCAGTTCACTTTATTCCACAGAAACAGAACATGTGCTGTGTTTCTGTGGAATAAAGTGAACTGAAGTGTGCTGAGCTGTCTGTGGATTTTTTTCACAATTTTCTAAGCTTGCCCTACTCAGGGCTTTATTGTTTTGCCTGAAAAGTTGCTTCATTTTGTGGCTTACAAGTTTTATTTGGAGGCTGCTGTGAATTTTGTTTTATATTTGATATGTATACTATAAGTCAGGGGATTAAAAATGTGTGTATGTCAACATACAAGTATAATATATTGAAGATTATGATTAATCGATGGTTGAGTGAAGATATAAGGTTAGATAAGGGCATTAGGCAAGGATGCTCATTGAGTGGTACATTATTTGGGTCTATATCACATAGTAAAAGTTTCAAAACTTCGACTATGTAACTATTGAACCCAAAAGTTCAAAAACTTAAAACTCCGAACACTCAGAACAGAGATTATTTTCCCAGGGGAAAAAAAAAATCACTGTTCTGGTACAAAATGCAGAAACACATGAACATTACATACTGTTTCTAAGGTGGGGGGCTTCACCCCCCACGCCCCCCAATGTGGGGGCTGTGCCCCCCCACCTCCTACTTAAATATACCATCTCGGATATCACACTACAGTGGAGGAAATGGCAAAGTCACAGAAACGGCCCACGGAATTCTTTTCCTGGGAAAGAATTAAATGTTCCGCAGCTTCATTATTTTTAGATTTCGAACTTACCAGTTCGAAGTTTCGGCGTTTGGACATTTCAGCATTCAGACATATGATATAGACCACATTTTTCATATTAGTAATGAATGTGATATCCACGTACATGAATAAGGAGATGGGTGCTAATATTTATATTTCTAAGGAAGGGATAACAATGCCTACATTGTTAAATTGTGCAGATGACATTATCATTACAACAAAAAACAAAGTTAGCATAAATATGGCAATAAAACAAATACAAGATGTTATTAAGGTCTTTGGGTTAGTATTAAATAAAGATAAAAATCAATGCATAGGATATGAGGGAAAGATTGAGGGAGTTCAATTTAATAAGGAAAAATTAAGATTCTTGGAATAAACTTTGGGAAACAAGCAATTATAAACTCTGCATGGAAAGAGAAAATAGAGGAAATAAAACAAATGTGTGTGTTTTGGAAGTCTTTTAGGCTTTCCTTTAAAAGGAAAGTATACTTAATAAATTTGGTACTGTTAACAATCATTACTTATTTAACCAGCATTTTTACTGTTCCTTTAAACTTAGAAAAAGATGTATACAACATAATATTTCCTTTATCTGGGGATCAAGGTTAAACCATGTGAAAAGAGGAGTGTTATATGTGAAAATTTAAAAAGGAGGTTTAAGGTTAAAAACCCTATAGCATACATGTCATCCTTAAATTTATATACAGTAATGAAGTGTTTGAAAGATAATGAGGTTACTTTAATAACAAAAATACTAAGTGTGAAATATAAAATGGAATGATTGACTTTGTTTAGTTATAAAAATGAAGAGTTGTTGCAATAAAGAAATGGAAATTTATCAAGATAAGATTATTTTGTGGAAAATTAATGTGAAAGAAACTGAAAATAAGAGAAAAATAGTATGATAAGATTATGGAAAATTATTATAGGATGTATCCTTGGAAGGAATTAAATGATGAGAAAAGGAATGCTATTGTTACAAGAATTAAAAGATGTAAAAGACATGTACTCAGGATTTCTTATCAACGTTGTCTACATAAAAACTACCAGTGAAGATGAATATGCCATATAGAAGTATAAAATACAGAGTTTGTTTATATTGTGGTGAATTTGAAACTTTTGAACATGTTTTCATACAATGTAAAATGGGTAAAAATATTATGGGATAAGATTATAGAGAGAAAATATGTAAATGACTTTAAATACATAAGCAATTTAAATATGGGCATGACTGAATTTGGTTACTATAGACAGAAAAGTAATAAAGAGGTTGAAAATCTCAATAAAATGTATTGTTAATCTGGAATCAGAGGGTTAAGGAAATCATGTTCAGCAAAAAATGGGACTTAGCAATGATGCTGAAAAAAAATAAGGTTTTGGTTGTGAAAATTGGAGTGGTGTCAAATAAGTAATAAGGATATGTTTCATATGATGAAGCAAAATGTGAAAGGATGATATGATTTACAAATAGTATATGCATGTGTATTGCACATCAGCTGGGTATAACAGCCCTGTGTTTCTGTGGGTATAACAGCCCTTTGTTTCTAATGCTTAGTCAAACACTTTGCTTGTGCTGTGCCAATGATGTCATAACAAGGCTGAAATATGCATATCCACAGCTAGTGGGGTTTGGCTTTATTGGCCTGAAATTGTCCATTAAAACGATGAAACAAGTCATGGGCATTCAGAATTGCCAGTTAGCTGAAACACCTGATGTTCATAAGGATCATTTGCATATATCCCATGTGCCTCTGATACAAGAGGTTTGGGAGGTCACTTACTGGAAGTTCTAGCTTTGCTGGAGTTTTCATTTTGTTTTTACTAAATAGTTGTACATATGAATATGTAATATAAATATGTAACTATTGATTGTGTAGATATCTATGGACTGTGAAAATAAAGGATCCCTACTCTTTTCAATATGTGTTGTGAGATCTTTTACATCCATGTAAGTTAACATTAATTTTAGCAGATGGGACCTGGGTTTAAAGCCTCATCTAAAGGATCTCTACATATCAAGCAAATTACTACTTTGTCCACATTTAAAAAAACAGAGAAACTAGTTGTTTCAAAATGTCATTGACGAACTCAGTCACAATAATTTCCAAAAATCATGAAACCCAGATAGTGTTCCAAAGTTACAGGACTTTATTCATCACAGACAAGCGATCCTCAGTAACAAAAAGTCAGAAATGCTTTGTCTTCAGTTTTGTTTTCGTAAACTTTGTCTACGTTAAGGCAATGCTTTACAATTGGATAGTTACACATACATTTACAGCAAGATAATAATACACTGTCCTGCTTTATATTAAGTGTCTGTAAGGAACAACCAGAGCTTCTATGTGTGTCTACTTAAAGGTGTATATGGATAGCCATCTTATTGTTCCTGCGATCACTTGTCTAGCATTGTTCCTATGTTCATAAAACGATTCAATTGATTCATTTTTGTGGTGTGGTATTTAATAAAAAAAAAGCTATACAAGAATTTAAGTTGGAAACATATGTTGATTTCTAAATATTAAACATTTTATTGTTTTTGGTTAAGTGGTTAAGTATTTTAATTACTGGTGATGTTTTTTTCCAATTTTTACTGTTTTGTTATTGCATCCTAACTTTTTTTATTTGCTAGGTGCATCTTGTCATGAAAGCATGAAAAAGGGATAATGAAGGTGTCAACCAACCCTCCATGAATATGTCCATTGTGGTGTACTATTAAAAGTCTGAAAGTTAATTTACTATTGTTCAGATGCTCGAGGGTAAAGGTGCAAAAAAGTGAAAATCCCACCTTGAAGTAACGTAGTCTCTGGAACATCGAGATTCAGCTTGCATTTGTGGTTTTGAGTGGTGCTGTTTACTATTGGATCACATTACAGTGGGGATTGGGAAAATTAACCTTTTCCTCACTGTAGTGCAATCTCGAAGTTAGAAGGGTGTAGGTGCAGGTGGGCCTGCCCTCTGCAAAACTGTAAAAACATGTATGATTTATCAACAGCTTTTTCATGAATGACAAATGGTATTGAAAATTCCGAATGTTGAAGTTTGACTTCTGAACATTATGACATTTTGAATAATCAGCAAGATGGTTTCTGACATTTTTTGGTCATTCTATCACATGACTATAAGCCTTTCATTCTTTTTACAGTAAACCATATATTGATGCCCTACCACCTTTGTTAAACTGCAGACATCTCCATCATTATACCTGTTTCTGATCAGCAGTAATGAGATCAGGTGTACCTGAGCACCCCACCACCCCTAGGAGACAAGTGAGCAGGCATGAATTTCATTGTTCCTGCTGCCTCCAAGTCAGCTCACTCAGTGCCCAGGTAAATAATTGTACCAGATTGATTGGACTGTTGTGCTCCTTCTAGACCACAGAGCTGCCAATGTTTCCCCTTTCTGCCATTAAAAATGTATTTCTAAAATGAGTGATGACAATTACATTATTACCAATGTTATTACCTTATTTTAAACAGTAAGTCAAAGCAAATAAAAAAAAATGTATATGTGTTGCCGTACACCAGGAAATGTAACTAACTCTTCAGTTTTCCCATGCACTTGAATTCAAAACAAATTTGCTGTTTATAGAAATTCTAAAAATTTGAACATATGGCTGTAACATAAATAACTACAGAATGAAGTATGTCACACAGCATGCCTGATCTTATAGAGAGTCACAATAGTAAACTAAGCACTGTCGATCAAGGGATGCATAATGACATGTTATTCTGGCAATGATTTTACATTTAGGATACCTCTTAGTAAAAATTTGTCAGGCAATAGATCAGTAAACCGTTTTAAAAGGAATAAAATGATGCATCAGAAACATTTCTGTATACATGGAGAGTGCCGCAGAGCACTTAACAAACACATTTACTTTAAAAGATGGAACAACTGGTTTAATACAATGGAAAGCTCTTTTCTATTCAACAAAATCGATATAACAAGCTCCTAAAGAAAATTATAACTTAATAATAGTCAGTGCAGGAACAAAGTGTTTTAAAGAGTATACCTATTTGTGCAAGTGCCTCTATGACAATGCTTGTGAGTACTGTCCAGTTTATCATTCACGTAGTATGCAAATGGAGAGTTGGGAGGGTGGCCCAATGGTTAAGGTGTTTGCCTTACAAACACAAGGTACAGGGTTTGAGTCTCACAAGGGATAATTGGCTAGGCTTAAAATGTTCGCAAGGGCAGTTAGCTTAGTATTAAGCTATGAACTTATGAGAATGACAGAATCAAACCTAGGCCTACAGGATGAAGTTCATTATCATGATCCCACCCAGTTTTGATTTGTCAAGGGCAGATCTTGCTTGTTGAATCAGTCAACTTATTTGATACTGTTACCAAGGCCCTGGATGGGGAAATGTCAGTCCATACAGCTTACCTTGACTTGGCCAAGGCCTTTGACACAATCCCCCACTTGGACATCATCCAAAAGCTAACACAACTTGGCATAAATCCCTATCTCATTAGGTGGGTTGCCAACTGGCTCACAGACAGAACCCACATGGTAAGAGTTGTGGGAGCTAGGTCTGACTCTAAAGCAGCTACAAGTGGCATTCCCCAGGGCTCAGTCCTAGGACCCCTCCTGTTCGGCATATACTTCTCAGAGGTACAGGCAAGCACAGGAGGACTATGGCTCACCAAGTTCGCAGACGATTGCAAACTAGGGGCTATAATTGACTCTCCAGCTGACACAGATATCCTCCAAAAGGGTCTCACTGAGACAGATACCTGGTGTCAAAACCATGGCCTCAAGCTAAATGCCAAAAAATGCATAGTCATCCCCTTTGGAAAAAACAAAGTACCCACAAACTACCACATAGGTGGTAGCCCTCTAAATACGGAAGATGTAATAAGGGATCTGGGGACACAAGTAGATAGTAACCTCTCCTTTGATAATCACATTGCCAAAGTGGTTAGAAAATCCTTCTATGTGGCCCACCTAATCACAAAAGGGTTTGCATCCAGATTGAAAGAGGTCAGTGGGCCCCCTCTATGCATCACTCATCAGACCCATCATAGAGTACAATGCCTCATTTGGGATGTACCTTACAAGGCACCTGCAACAACTGGAAAGACCACAGAAGTACATCACCAAGATGATCACTGGCCTCAAGCAGATGCCCTATGCAACTTGACTGAAGAAACTCCAGCTGTACTTGGTTGCATACTGCCTACTCAGAGGTGATCTCTGCCTGACATACAAGGCCATGTCCAACCCAGAATTGATGGACATGCTCCACCTAAAGAAACCCATATCCCCTCGAGCCACATGCTCCAGGGATCTAAACCTCACCACAACAATAAATAGGATGTGCTGGAGGGATAGATTTCTGTCCCAGAGACTTCCCATGCTCTGGAACAAGATTCCAATCTACATTAGGCAGAGCTCCTCGCTAACCCTCTTCAAGAGAATCCTTGACGAGTGGATGGGAAACAGAAAGTTTACCTCAGGGATCACTTCAATGGCTCTGCTGGACAGAGGCACAGGGAACTAATCTAAGGGGGCAGTGAAAGCCAACACATTCTGGCTAGGCTTATAAATGCCTTCGGGCAGATAGCCTAGTACCTACCTATGAACCTATGAACCTATGACACCTGTGTATAAATGCATGTCAATGTATCATAAGCGCCTGTAAAAGTACTACATACATCTGTATTAGAATCCAGTACTATCTGGCCCAAGCAACAAGGAATATATCAATGCATTAACATGTGCTGTCACAGATTCAGTTTTGCAGTACACATATTTCATACAATCAGTCCTGTCACAGTTTAGCAGGGAATTCCTATTGTTATTCTCCTTGCTTACAGCAGTGTGCAGCGGGTTTTTGCGACGGTTAGCAAAGTGCACATGCATGCATGATACACATGTTTTTACGTGGATAAGCAGTGTACAAATGCAAGCCACACTGTTAACATCTGACCACTAGTATTAAGTATCTAACATATACCTGCTGGTTATCAGCACTGCATTTGCGCACTGGTAAGCAGAGTGCAACAGTAGCAAGCAATGCAATTTGAGGGTTATTGCATGTACAGACAGTTGTGTATGAGTTGTTGGCAAAAGTGAAGGCCATGCCAGTCTAGATAGCAGGAATACATTTACAGGACTGTAGTACATGTTATGCCCACAGTCATACATTTGATCATAAATGTGATAATACATAGATTACTAAATCAATAAAAAAAACAGTGTATGGAATATGCTGTATTCAAATCAAAGGCCATGTGTATAACAGTCCTACACTTACACCTGTTGCCACAAGAAGGTTGAGGAAACAGTTGTCTATCTTGCACTTCATTGCTGTACGCTGCAATACCACAGCAGTAAAACAAAGGTTGTACATTCTGTTCTAGAACCCAGTACCATCTGTATTCTAGACCGGGTTTTTGCGATGGCCAAGAGCATGAATTGAATGGATAAAGTTTCTGTTTATGACAGTCTGCTTTCTAAATGGTCTGGTTTTCCCTGTTTATGCAATGTCTTACTTCCCTCAAACCAGATAAGCACAGCCAAACCTGAAATTTATTTGTCCTCTGGTTCCACTATTTGTGCTTTATGGTGCATCGTGCAAAGAGTGGAATTAAAAATGACAAAAATACGGCAAGAAGAAAAAGGGAGGCACACATGAAATAAGGAAAAGCAATGTATGATGTACACAGTAGAAAATGATAGTACACACAGATATTTTTACATAGTTCAGGATATTAACTCTCATACCAATGCAGCTTCAGAAAACAGGATGGATGTCTTATTCCTCTTTGCCACACAAACTGCTTTACAGCAAATAACTGAAGTCATTCTTCACACAACCAACTGCAACAGAATGTACACTGCTATCAAACCATCAGCTATTTGTACATTTAATTATCTTTAATGATTATGCTTGCAAATATACAGCTCTGTCTTACATTTCTGTGTTTCTTGGTAATTCATCACTTATCTGATCAGTAGTGTGGGGCATGCAGTTTGTAAGTCATTCCATATCATTGGCCTTAAATGTTTGAGGATATTAACTGGGAGTATTATATTATGCAGTTGCCTGCAACTGAAGGCCAGCTTGGATAGTACAAACAAGCATATACCCTTCTTTTGGGGGAGCATAGGTGAGTTATTGTTATGGCACAAGCAAGGGTACACTGCTCGTTTGATGGGGGGAACAAAGCTCAGTTACTGTTATGGCACAAACAAGCATAGCCTGTTCTTCTAGTGGGGAGCAAAGGTGAGTTACTGCTATAGCACAAACAAGGATATGATACTCGTTACTCTCTTTGTTCTGCATCCTGCCTGTTGTTTGATCTTGGGGTTGTGAAGTCAGAAACTGCATGTGTATCATTACTTTCTAACGTCTCTCTTTAATGATTTTTCAGTACAAAGGTATGGTGCTAAACTGAGAGCATGCAGTGAATATCAGCACTTTTGAGAGGTATGATTGTGTGAATTTTTAATGCCTGAGACCTACAACTTACTAATAGACACATTTATTTTATTTATTTATTTGTTTATTTGAAGTTTGTTTGCCAGGATGGTCCATTGGGCTGAAAGAGCCCATTTTCAATGAAGTCCTGGGGAAAAAAGCTCAATAGATACAATGTAAAATAAAAAATATGTTGTTATAATAAAAGAAGAGTACATGAAAGACAAAGTATTTGATGATAAAATTTAGAAAATGAAAAGCAAAAATGATATAATGATAAGTAAAAGTTTAAAAATATATAGTTCCTATCATTGCTAAAACAGATGTTAAGTAAACAGATGTTAAGTCTATTACAACAATAAGTAGATATTTACAAGTCGATTGCAACTATAGGTGGATATTTACAAATATATATGTTCCCAAAGGGGAAATATGAAGAGTGTGGTGGGGGGTGGGGATTTATAGGTTAAAAGAGGTAAGGGAGAGATGAGTTAGGGGAAGAAGAGAGAAAGAGGAAGTGGAGGGGCAGATTGTTGAATTAGGCTAAAAAGAAGAAGGGAGAGGGGTAGGGAGTGAGGTAGCTACTGGGGATGTTATGCAGGATGGGAGCATGAACATTCCCAGAGAGATGTTAGGTGTGAGTGAAGCACAGTTTTAAAGGTAGAGGGGCTGCTAGTGATGTGGATGTGAGGTGGAAGGGAGTTCCAGAGACATGCTAAGGAAAAAGAGAGTCAAAGTTTGCCTGCTGGTTGGGTAGGTTTGTGGAGTTCAATCAGATTCTGGGTATTGGTTCTTAGGAGTTTGTTGGGTATGTGCATTGTAAAGGTTGAGACAAGGGAGGGGCAAAGAGAGGGACTGAAGATGACTTTGTGGGCATGGATTAATTGAGTGTAGATAAGATAGTTTGATAGCTCCAGCCAATTTAGTTTGTGGAGAGAAATACAGTGGTGGGAGGAGGGTCTGTAGCCAGTGGTGAAGTTGGTAATTTTCTTGTAGCAGGAAGAGAGTTTTGTTTTGAAAGAAGATTGTAGGTGGGTTAGAAATGAGGCACCATAAAGGAAAGAAGGGATGAGATATGTGGTGGAGAGAAGGAACCTGGTAGAGGGAGTGAGGTAGCAATTGTGCCGGTAGAACATACTAAGTTTCTGGTGTGTTTTTTTAATATTTGTTTGTATGTGGGTATCAAATTTAAGCTGATTGTCAATGAAGACTCCTAATAGTTTTGCACTGGATACTATTTCGAGAGGTGTATTATTCTGACTGGTGATGGAGAAAGAATTGTTGTGGATAATTGTTGTTTTAGAAGGGGTGAATATCATGAGTTTGGTTTTTGATGCATTGAGTGCCAGTTGGTTGTCTAACATCCATTGTTCAGTGGATGATAAGGCATCATGGGTTAATTTTATGAGAGTGGGAGTGGATTTAGCAGAACAGATAATTGTTGAATCGTTGGTGTATTGGATGATTTTTGCATTTGGGATGGTGCAGTGGAAGTCATGTATGAAAATATTGAACTATAGGGGAGCTAATATGGAACCCTGGGGTACACCAGTGGGGGTGTTGAGGAATGGGGAAATGGCTTTCTTCCATTTGACTGCTTGTTGGCTATTGGAAAGGTGACTGGTAAACCAGCTGATAGAAGTGGATGATAGATTTAGATTAGAAAGTTTGGTTAGGCGAAGGTTGTGCGAGATGGTATCAAAGGCTTTAGAAAGGTCTAGAAGGAGGGTAGATACAATACAACCAGAGTCATGGGCTTTGTTCACAGTTTCAAGGAAGGAGAGGAGTGCGGTAGTAGTGCTGTGACTAGGCCTGAATCTATGTTGTGTGGGGGTTAGCAGGTGGTTGTCGATGAGGTAGAGTAAGAGTTGTAGATCGAAACACTTTTCAAGTAGTTTAGAGACAGGAGAAAATATGGCAATAGGCCTGAAATTGGGGATGTTATTGTTGTTTCCCCCTTTGTGGAGGGGAATAATAAAGGCTTTTTTCCAGAGTTGGGGTACATGGCTTTCTTGGATTGACCGGTTTATAAGAATGCAGTTGGAGAAGGCAATGGCTTCTGCAGCTGTCTTTAGGAAGAAGGAAGGAATACTGTCAGGGGCATTGGAGCATGGTTTTAAGTTCTGAAGGAGTTTTTTTATAGTTGATACTGGGATGGGTTTCAGAGAGAAGAGAGAAAGTTGGGAGGTGGAAGTACCCGAGGAGGAGGAGGAGACAGTGGAAGGCTTGGCTGATTGTGAAGGATGATGTTAGTTTGGTTAAGGAGTCGATGAAGAAGCTGTTAAATTGGGAGGCTAAATCGACATCAGAAGCATTATGATCAGGGCAATGGTTTTCTTTTCTACCTGGGTTAAAGAGGGTGGTAATACTATCCCAGAATTTTTTAAGGTTAGTCTTATGGTTATTTTGGTGTATGGTAAAATAAGATTTACGATCTGAAGTGATGAGTTTTTTTAACTCTGTTGCGGAGTGTTGTGTATTCATTTAGGATGGCTAAGGTTTTATTTTCATGGTGATGTTTCAAGGCTTTATCATGGAGGAGAATGACTGTAAGGTATGTTTACTTAACCAGGGGACGGTGTTAATTTTAATTCTTTTTGTTTTCAAAGGGGCAAAGGTGTTTAAATGGTTTAAAAATGTTATATTAAAGTAGATGATGGCATCTTCTAGGGGAAGAGATTTTAGAGGGCTCCAGTTGAATTGTTTTAGTAAGTCAGAGAAGGTGTTGGGGTTGAAGATTTTTAAAGAGCGTGTAGAGATAGTGGTATGAGACAGTTTTAGGGAGGAAGAGTGACAATGAGCAAAAATGGAAAAGTGATCGCTAAGAAAGTCAGGGAGGGTACCACTACTGGAGATAAGATGTGGGTGAGATACCAGAATCCAATCAAGGTACTTCCAGAGGAGTAGTCCTTTGATGGTCTGGTTGTGGAGTTGATAAGCTGATGGAAGTTGCAGAGGTTTATGTTTATGGAGTTAGTGGAGGACTGAATAGAGGTCCAGTTAATATTCACGTCGCCTAAGATTATAGTCTCATTGGTTATGTTAGCAGAAAACCAAGCAAGATAGGGGTATTGTCACCAGGAGGGATATAGAGGAAGGCTATGCATATGAATTTATGCCTGTTTAACTGAAGTAGGGCCAGAATTAATTCAGTGTTGGTGAATTGGGGGATGGGTTTAGTGTATGGAGTAACTGAAAGGGAGGAAGAATAAAGGAAAGCAACTCCACCACCTTTTTTATGGATTCTGTCTTTTCTAATTATGCTGTAGTTGGGGGGGTATTATTTCAGAATCTTTTATGGAGGGTTTACACCATGTTTCAGCGATGAAGGTATGTCAGGTTGGTTATGGAGATACCAGGCATGAAGGCTGGGGATTTTGTTACATATACTTTGAGCATTCAGTTCTCAGAAGGAGAGGGTTTTTCCTGATGAAGAGGGGGTTAGAGGGGGGGGGGTTAAAACTGCAAGTGGGAGTGGGACCAGAGTTAGGGTATATATCACCAAATAGAAGGGTGGTAATAAGTTGGTGAATATTGAAATAGAGGTATTTGGACTGTTTAGTGTATAGTTTGAGGGTTACATGTTTTGTATGAGTGGTACTAATTAGGGTTGGAGTGGTGTATTTGTAGGTAGGAATGAGTTTATAGGGGAAGAGTAGAAATTAGTTGAAGTACAGATAGGGGCTTATGAAGGCAGAAGAGTATACGTGTTGTCTAGGGACTGAACTTATTATATGAAAAGGGGGGGAGTGATTAGTAATAAGAGGTCTGGTGAGATAGGTAGATGGGATAAATTAAGAAGTAGTAGTACCTGGGTTACAGGGTTTTGTGAGCATGATGATAATTTAGGGTTTGAGTGGGGGGAGAGTGTTGATATGAGTGGATTCTGGGATGGGTGTTATTAACTTTGGTTAGATGTGATGAAGTGACCAGTGGGTGGCGCTAGGAAGTAAGGGGTGGGGAATGGTTTGAGTTTATTGGATTAGGTGGAGTGGGTGTGGCTGTAAGGGTATAAGTTTAGATGTAGTGGGGGCGGGTGGCACTTGGGAGCAGGTTAGGGGCGTGGAGTAAGCCCACAGGGTGAACGGAGTGGGAAGAGCCAAGCAGAAGGAAGAAGGCTTAGTATATGGAAAACAATCAATGAAGGCAGGAGCAGAACTCAAAGGTAAGGAGGCAATAGGGCACTATGTGTTTAGGTAGAGATAAAAAAGAGAATTTAAAGGGGTATGATGGTAAAACAGGGTATTTGAAAACTAATTAAAAAGTTCAATGCTTAGTAATGAGAAGGGAGTTGGTAACGGGTGGATGCTGCCACCTAGTGACCAAACTGAGTAAATACAGGGTTATGGCAGAGCACTCAGAGGGGTGGGATGGGATGGAACTCGGGGAGCTAAAGATAGTCTAAAGTCCGTGGTGGGCTGCTGGCTAGCGCACGCTGAGTCAAAATCAACAATTAAATGGCATAAGATATTTACACACTATGGTACATACACTTTTTTTTTTAATTGTTTTTTGGGGGGGTTGCAGAATGGTTTCAGGAAGCACTGCAAGATCCCTTTAGATAGTTCATATAGGATGGGAAGCCAGGGTACTATGTAGAACAATGTAAGATGCCTGGGATAGTTGAAACATAGTTATAGCAATAAGTCACTGCTGTCACATGTTAAGGTACTTTCTGTACAAACCCACCACAGTTTGCTTGATTACTGTATCAATGTAAGAAATGCAAGGATATGCCATAATATTATTAAAGAATACAGTCTAGGTTCAGGACTTACCTTGCAAATGCAGCAGTAGACACAGTTTTAGCTCAAGGCTGACTCTGCCATATACAAGCAGTACACAGCCAATACATGGGGAGGTAAAGGTTATGTGAATTGCCTGGCATCAATTTTACTATATGTATGTTAGTAGGAGAAAAGTATTAGGCACCTAGGTGGTCAATGAATGTGCTATGCATTGTCTCTTAGCCAAAGCAAGGGCATACTGAGCATGCCTATGTCTGGCTCTAGGCACAGTGGCTGGTTGTTCCCCCTCCAAGTCCTTCTCTGACTGTGGCTGTGGTGACCTAGGTGTTAGTGGGGGGATGTGTGTCTTTTCCCCTTGCTAATCCTGCTGCAGCTGTTTCTGCAGGATCAGATTGTGTAACATAGCATATACTGTGAATATGTGTGTAGGCACTAGAACCATGACTTCAGTAACCCAAACACATGCTCTATGGTGTTTCTGATTTGATCATGTGCCTCATTAGGGCATTCTTCCATGGCTATGTGTGCACTTCTGATGGGTATCATCAGCCACAGTTCATGTGCATAGCCAGCATCCCAGAGTAAATGGCCCTGTGAGATATTCCCCCTAGTAAACATCTGGTACAGCTGCGATGTGTGCCAGATATGTGAGTCATGATAACTACCAGGGTTGCCAGCTCACACATTGAAGATAATTCCCTGACATTACACATGACTTGGCTGTTGATGGAGTGGTATCCCTTGTAGTTAATGTAAATTCTACCCTGCTCACCAAGTGGTGCCTTAATGTGTACATGAGTGCAATTTATGGCATCCAGTACATCAGGGTATATTGTTACATGATAGAACTGTTGCATATTTCTGTCTCTCTCCTCAGAAATATTGAGAAAACATATGTGCTCACTGGCATGTATGAGCATAGCATTTAGGAGTTGGTGGAGGATCCTGGATGTTGATGCCTGTGACACACCCATCATGTTCGCAGTTGGTCTTTGAAAGGTACCTGTAGCTAAGAATCTAATGGCTACACATACCTTAGTTTCCACTGGGATCTGGTGCCCTCAGTTGGCTCTGGCTCTGAGCTGATGGCAGCAGAGGTCACAGAGTTCTTGTAGTGTGTCCCTGTCCACCCTATAGTGCTCTACAATCCCCAGCTCAAGTAGCATCTGAAAAGTTACCCGGGGCCTGAAATCCCTTCTCCTTCCCAGCCTAGGCCTATTGGCCCCAGCGGCAGCATCATTGGCTTCAGCCTGTAGCACATACAGATGGATCAAAGCAACAGAAGCCCATAGCATTGTGTCCCTGTAGGTTTTCCATGTCTCTACCCCAAATGTATAGAAGTATGCAGGAAAAACTAGTATGGAGTCTACATGGATTGTTTATAGCTTGTTGAATTGCTCCATCATGTTGGATTGGTTCATAAACATGCAATTCACCCACTTATGCTGTAATTAGCTTCTATTAAACACATCTACTGCTTGCCCATTAGTGTGCTATGTGCATCTCCGCTCAGCTTCATGCACCTCCATGTAAATAAGGTAAACAAAGACAAAACTGGTATTACTTCCTTCTGTTACTGTGATATCACACAGATAGTGAAGGAAAGGTTGCACACCCTGTACTAGAACCCAGGGCCATCTGTACTACAGCACTACACATACATGCACTGCCCCAGGAATAGTTACATGATAAGCACTGGAAACTTGCCATTCATTCCTCCATTTGCCATGATTGATCTAAGCACTGTATCACTCAAACAATGACCAAAATAATAAAAAAGTGCTTAAAGTGGACAGAGACGACACATTTTGCCAATAACTGAAGAGGTGAGCGCATCTTTATGAAACAGAACTTGTGAATTGTGCACTGCTTACATGCATTTCCACCCTCATAGACCTACATGTACACGTCTCTAAGTCTAACATGACACACATCCCTGATGTCATCATTCACCGTTGTCATCCTTTGAAAACAGACACTGAGGGAGTATCTACAAAATGTGAACATTCCTACATGGTTCCAATTTATTGGGATTCAGCAATTCTAATGAGTTCAGACCTCATTTACATCTTCACCATGCTGGCAGCCCTGAATCTACGGGGTTGGCAACCATGTAGCCAGGGAAACTGAAGGAGAGCTGATTACTGAATACAAAAAGGAGGGTATTACTTTGCTGCATATCTGCAAGGAGGAGTACTGTTTTTGAGACATTATGCATGTATTTCATCAGTTTCATCAGCTTCATGCTGCATATGCTTACATGCCACTATGAATAGTTTATTTCATGGGGTTTAAACTGTTAGCTTTCTGCATTAGTTACAAGTCTATTCTTCATTTAGGGGCGGAAGAGTGAAGCTGCACTGATGTCATGGCACTTAAAAAGGATATATTGCTATTCTTACTTTCCTTTTCTTGCATTCACCCTGTATAGAACTGCAATTGTGTGATGCTGTTACATGTTAAGGTCAGTTCTCTACAAATCTAACAACTTTTACTTGCTCTTCTGTCCAGGTAGACTCTTCCATGGCTGTATTCAAAAATTTTTTGAATACACGGGGAACACCAGCAAGGAGTCTACATGGTTGCTTTAGAGCTTGTAGAATCATTGCACCGTGTTGGTTTGCTTGATTAGCATACAACTCAGCTACTTATATTGTAATTAGCCTGCCATGGTATTTACCTTGTTTGCACATGAGTGTCTGCTGCTACACGGAGTATACCGAATCTATAAGTATTTGTGGCCATGTGCGCATTGTGTCGCAATGCACACACACAGTGAAAAATGTAGGCTTTATTGAATCCCCCCATTGTATCTGTTCCTTCCATGAGGAACTGAATAGACTCTAGCTAGTCTCTGAACTCCTCCAAACTTCAGATTACTGAGTTTATATAAGTAGGTTGCTGAGGACATTAATATTTGTCTTATAGCTGTGATAAATTATACATTTAGGCACCACAATTGTTTTCTGCTCATTTCTTCCAGTCTTACTCACTTAACCTTATTTCAAAGCGAATGTTCTAATTATATCATCACAAATATTTTTGAAGTGTGTGTGCTGATAAACACTGACCATTGTAAGGTGTGCTATCTGCTACCTTTTAGTCATATGCATAGCACTTCCTCCCCACTTACTTTATTTCCCAAATGTTAAAGGTATAAATATAGAGCTTTTTAGCAGAATATTTGCCTACAGTGAAAACATTTTAGTCTGATACATCAAAGTCACCTTTAAATATTTTGCAGCATCAGATAGAAAAAAATACATTTACAGGCTTAACTGGTTTTGCCTACTATATTGAGAGCTGAAATTGATGCTGTTTACTGGCAGCCTTTTGTTGTTGTAGCGGAGAGTTGCTTTTCCTGTTAAGATGCATAATGGCAAAATGTTTCAGTGCCAGGGACAGCAGTTGTTTATTGTCTCTGCTGCTTATATATCATATTCGTTAATACTAATTCTTACAGTACCTGTAGAACAGGAGGTGGTTGTTTAATTTCTGGAACTAGCTCAGTCAATCTATTGAGTAAAACGTTTCTGTAGTGATGACACATATGCTCTTTATAGTGAGGGAGAAAAATATTTTATCACCTATATTTGCTATGCTTGGAACCCACTTCTCGTGCAGAACCCCCATCATCAAAATATAAAATGAAACCACCCTCTAGACGTCAGCATTCTGTTTTATCACAATCAAAACACTTCTCTCTGCAGATTTTCTACATTGGAATAGCTGGAAGAAAGTCCATTCAGAATAGTGCTGTACCTCAGAAACATATTTCAATAGACACATTTCAATAAATTAATTAAATCCAAATAAATTAGCTTCCAATCACAGTAAATTTAATCCTACTCTTCAAATCATACTGTAAGGGTGAATTGAATTCTATACCCTTCATGCATACACAAGCAGCATTTTTGATTTGCAGTAGGTGGTGTTAATGCATAAGTGTCTTTCAGTATTAGGAGTTTGACAAGCTCTGTTCTCCGATAGCAAGTTCAGTTCACGGCTCACCTCTGCTTATTGAAATGCACAAGAAATAATATCATCTTACCTAACCCAGTGTCAGTGTCACAACAGGTAGCACACTCACCTTTGGTGTAGAAGGCTATCAGTTCTATATGAAAAGGTGATTTCAGAATGTAAACATAATTTCTCAAAGTAACTGCAAAATCATCTTTTAAGAAATTACACTTTAGATTCATGACATGCAAATAAGAGGAATTCCTAACTGTTTTGTCTCAAAATATTGCTAAACTTAATGTGTTAAGTATTTTTATAGCTTAATGTCTACATCATAAGTATACTCAGTCATCACTAAAATCCTGTGGTGAAAGCTGTTTTCATATCTATATCTATATCTATATAGATAGATATATGTATTTCTACTAAATTAAATTGAAAGACTCAAATGTCAACATCAAACATTGACACTTTACTATGCAAGTTTGCCTCCCTGGGAAGAGGCACATTCCCCAGTCCTGGGGACTGTGTGACCTTGTACACCTATCAACTATCTGTTTTGTCAACTAAATTGCATAGACAAAACAGCTATCAATTTTAAACATATTTGACTAGATCTGAGTCTCCAGTATAAAGACAGATAGAAAGAGGGATATACAGTCATACATATATATATATATATATATATATATATATATATATATATATATCGATATAATGAATATTTTATAAGCCTACTTGCTGCTCTTTCTGTGATAACTGTATATATTTATACTGTAATTTAATGACTGCATATAAATACCTGTATGATTTCATTAATTGTGTATAATTTTATCACTTGCTGGATGTCTCTGAAATTGTTAAACGTAATGCTTTTCCCAGGCTGAGACTGAAATTTATCATTAGTAATCAGTGCTCTAACCCAGTTAGCAAAGTCAAATAAATAAATAAACATAGAAAAGACAGATAGTGGAATGCATACTAATTGTATGTGTGGAACTTTTTGTCAGCAACAGCACAAAACGTCCCAGACTGAAATCTGTAAATTAAATAAAAAGAGTGCTAGTGAACTACCAAAAATGATAACTATGTCCTTATTAAGATGTGGTCATTATACTACTAGCTATCCAGTTAAAGACATGCAATAAAATCATTTTAGAACAATGTTGTTTCTTTAATTCTGGCCCTAGAATATCACAACAGAATAAGGTGACAATAATTCTTGGGGAGGTGGAAGCTTTGTCAGAGTTTGAAGTAAATCCAGAAATCTCTGAGTAGGTCATCTCCATCAATACGCATGGCTAAATTCCAAAGTTATGACTCTCTTAATTTAGGGAATGTTTCCTTTTAACTCTATGAAAGCATTTTTACCACAAAATCTGGAAATGGTCATTTATAAAACTTCATAGAATGTATGATGTTGACTCCTTAGATGAGTTTTCTAAAAGAAACTCAGAAAGTATTTATATATGACTTATTAAAATTGAACATTTGAAATCCAGTTTGGATAGTGTCTTGTATGAGGTCTAACTTCATACTGTATGACTCTTATACTTCTTCCTCAAAATTAAATTTTTGAGAGGACACATTATTTTGCATGTTGACTACAAAATCACCATTTCAGATGGAATTATATAGTTACATTTCTGAGTTAAGTTTACATACCCTTAAGATGAGTATTCTGAATGTTTAATCTCAAATGTTTCTAACTACTACAGGCATGTATCTGTGCTTTTTTTCCTGGCAAACATTTCCTATCATTTTACTATACTTTAATAATTGTATGACTGATTTTTTTAAATCCTTTTCATGCAGCATCACCTCATGAACAGCTGCTCTATTCTTGTGTCATCTTTAACAGTCCAGGGTGTCTATCGCTCACTTTATTAAGTCATGTTTGTGGGTCATTCTCCATGGCCAACCAATTTTCCATCTTTTTTTGATTATTGTTTAGCTGTTCGCTATGTAAATCCAGTAAACACAACTTGATAGTTTCATCTGTTAAAGTGACTTATAGATTTGGAAGTAAGTACTAGACTAACTGCCCTCGTCAGTCTTTTTTTTTTTTTTTTTTTTATTCTTTTGAGCTTATCCAGTTTCCCTTTTATCAGTGAGAATGAAACCTTGTACTTGTGTTTGTGAAGTAAATACCTTAACCACTATGCCCCCACCCCCAACTTCTAACCCTATGCTAAACCCAAACCCTCAAAGAGTAATTGAATGTAGAATGAGGGAATTAATGTCTTTCATGCTGCTAATAGCATGTTGCCCTAATACATAACTTTTATGCTATACAATGCAAGTCAACACTTGACTTTGATAAATACTTATTTGCCTTCGATTTTTTCTTTTTTGCTACCTACTTACTCTTTCCTGTTTCATTTCACATGTATATTTTTAAAGAAAAAGTTGTTATTATACAGCTAAACGTATAACTCCTTTTTGAGTATAGCTTGACTCCTTTACTGCAGTCTTAGCTATGTCCCGTTACTAAATCTGCAAGATGGAGTTAGTTGTAGATCAGAATCCTGATTGATTCCATCTAGAACTATTACATAAAGGGTAAACTCTTCTTGTTGGCTTAATTGTAATGAGAATCTCTCAGTTCTCACCAGATATCCCTGATCAGCAGATAAGAATGGGAATATTATAACCAGTAAGCTAAGAAGGTACATGCAACTGGTCGATGCAGTGTTCTGAATATCTAATGACTTGTGGAGAATGCATGACAACAATAATTTACATTTCCTAATTCTGTACAGTATAGCAAATATTCTAAGCCAGGTTTGAATGGAAACAGCATTCTAATTTTATTAGTGATTTCTACATCCAGCAGCAGTAAAACCTGCCAATAATTTCTCCCCCTTTGTAAGGTAAAATATATTCTTTTTAATGGTTTATAGCCTGTGCACTAATTGTAATTTATTCTATAGGCTAAAATGAATGAACATATGCCCATGCAATGTTTGTGTGCATATTTCCAATGTAACGTCAGTGTATGCCAGCACTTTATCCAAGTTCATATACATGAATTAAGTTACAGAAAATTAGACATAACCACATGAAAGTGGTGGCAACAACAGTAAAACTAGTCTAATTTCAGTAAGTTTAAGTTTTGTGGTCAGTCATTTGATTTGTGAAGACAATGACAAAGATACAGATGTTGCGGCTAACTAACTAAAGGTAAGTTTAACATTGTTAAACAGTGATAAGATGGCTACACTGTCATGATGTGCCTTATGAGAGTTAACTACAACATATTAAACTAAGACACCAGTTCAATAAATTTAAGTGATACCTTTAGTTACACACATCCTCCCCTATTATGAGAGTAATAGTGATGTCCAATAGTTTCTTTCACACTTGGAATGCTAAGGTGGGCAGATTCATAAATGTTCTTGATGCATTAAAAATCACAAGTTATAAAAAACAGAGACGCTTTGACATTGCATATGGCTTGTAAGAAAGTATACCAGATTAACTAAAAATGATTAAACTGCTTCTGAAATAAATGTACTCAATTATTCACTTATTTGTTTATTTGTTAACTCGATAGGTAGACTGGTCCAAAGAGTTTCCTACTGAAGGTGCTAAACCTGTAACTGTAGGTCTCATAAATAAATGATGGCTAACATAAGTTACTACTGAGGGTGTCAAAATCTGCTATAATACAATCAAAGCATTTTGAAGAGTTAGACTACCCTATACATCTCCCTATATGCAGTTCTATACCTTTCACACTCCTGCTACTTAAGTACTAACTTAAACATTTCTATATTGATGCACATTGACTCTATTGTCATTGCATGTCCTACTGTTCTGAGCATTGCTGTTAGAGTTGATTGACTTTTCTACAGAAACTCAGTCCACAGCACATTTTTTCACCTACAACCCAGGCAAAAGGTAAAAACAAGTTACAGTCTTTGTCTTGAAATGCATAAGGTTAAATATACTAAGCAAGCAAGCAATAATAAGCAAAACACCAGGACTTGGAGATGGTTGTAGAATCCAGTATAAAAATCTTTATTCGACACAAGCACTTTCATTGGTAACCCCACTTCTTCAGATGTCTAATACATTTTAAAAAAAGCTGCTAGTTTAAATGCACACTCTCTTGGAACACGATTAAAAGCAAACAATACATTGTTCTAGTGTGAGCAAGCATTTTCTATTTAAAGCTACATTCTACAAGGTGCATGCCATTAACTGGACTAGAAGTCTGAAATGTATGTATACACTTCTGAAAGCCTATTTGTAAAATATCTAAATTATAATTCAAACTTCTAGAACATTTCAGTTTACAATCACAGATTTGCACATTACATACGTTCATACTAAGCTAACTGCCCTCGCGAGCCATTTTAAGCCTAGCCAATTATCCCTTGGGAGACTCAAACCCTGCACCTTGTGTTTGTAAGACAAACACCTTAACTATTAGGCCACTCTCCCAACCAGAAATAAACAGCCAGGCAGGTTTTGAACCCAGAACCCTATACACCATAGTCCCAGTAGTCATCCACCAAGCCATCATAGAAATTCATTTTCCACTTGTTTTCTCCAAAACACATACAAGCCTGTAACAAGAAGTCAGTAACAAGAATCCATGACCTCTTTCAGCCCTTAGTCTTACTAACCACTTAGCTTCAAGCTCTTCAGTGATGTTCTCTAGACCCCCCCCCCTTATACTCTCATACATTCTCTCTATGACTAAAAATTTAAAGACATGTTCCATATCATTATTAATAGTGTGTCTGGCCAAGGCATTCACTTTGTTTTTTTATGGATAGCATAAATGTGTTTGCATATTCTTTCCTTCAGAGACCCGTCTGTCTTCCATACATAGAAACTATGGCACACTGAGCAGTGGGCCAGACAGACTAAATGCTTTGTCTCACAGGTGGCATTGATGTCAAACTCATATGTCTTTAAATGGTCTGGATGTTCAAACGTAGAATTACTATCTATGTATTTACAAAAATTACATCTGCCACATTTTTTGTACCTTTCTCTATAGCTAACCTTATAGGGTCATGCTTCCTATCATTGACCTTAGGTTGACATAACTGTCTCTTCAAAGATTTATAGTTCTTCAGTGAATACTTAGGTTTCACATCTATCAGACTACTAATGCTCTTATCTAGTCTCAATATATTCCAATGTTTCTCCATCACATTCTTATACATCCATGCATCTTTAGAGTGATAGAATGATATTCTAGTTTGTTTATTTTCTCTAATATTGCCTTTCTGCCCATCACTATGTCCTTCTCTAAAGTCTTCACTCCTAGAAAAATATGGTTTGGCCTTTAAACATCTCCGTTTACTCAGTTCCTTGATGCTACTCTGTATATTATTAATGTGATATCCCCTTTCTAATAAATCACTGCTAGTTTGCTCAGTTTGATGAACAAATTCTTCATCTGTCACATTCAGTCGTGAAGCTCTATAAAACTGGTTCTGAATGACATTTCAAAAAAATATATGGGGGGGTGCATACTATCTTTAGCTACTAAATGGTTTACATGGCGTTCTTTCTTAGGCAGACGCATAACTACAGTGCCATAATTTTCTTTTCAACACTAACATCTAAGGAATTTGCTGTCTTCATAGAATATGTATGTGCAAACTTCAAAAATGTAGAGGTTTGATTAATATATTGTCCAAACTCCTTCAGTTCTTCACTGTTTCCTCTTCACAAAATGAAGAGGTTATCCATAAACCTCCTCAAAAAATAAACTCTGTCTGCATAGGGGCCCTTCAATATAAAATTTTAGTCATAGGGGGAACTCATGACAGAATAAGAGGTGGGGATCTATGGAACATCACTGAAGAGCTTGAAGCTAAGTGGATAGTAAGACTAAGGGCTGATAGAGGTCATGGATTAAATGAATGTATACTCCTGGGTCCTACGTTAAAGTCTAGGCAGCCTTTTAGGTAAAATGTGGTATTGCCTGTATGATAAATCGCTGACTTCTTGTTACTGACTTCTTGTTACAGGTTTGTATGTGTTTTGGAGAATACAATTGCAGAATGTGAATATGTGCAGATCTGGCTTGTGACTGTAAACCAAAATGTTCTGGAAGTTTGATAATTTAGATATTTTACAAATAGGCTTTCAGAAGTGTATACATACATTTCAGACTTCTAGTCCAGTTAATGGCATGTACTTTGTAGAATGTTGCTTTAAATAGAAAGTGCTTGTTCACACTAGAACAATGTATTGTTTGCTTTTAATCATGTGTTCCAAGAAGGTGTGCATTTAAACTAACAGCTGTTTTTAAAATGTATTAGACATCTGAAGAAGTGGAGTTACCCACGAAAGCGCTTTTGTCAAATAAAGATTTTTATACTGGATTCTACAGCTGTCTCCAAGTCCTGGTGTTTTGCTTTTTATTCTGAATCTGTTTTGTGCAGGACAAGTGAGTTCTAAAGCTTTGGTGGCAGTCTTGCGTTTTTTAAGCAAGCAATAATGCCCAACAAGGTATATGTTATTGTATTAATAACTTGCAGTAGTATATGTAATTTTTGAAGGAAGTATTTTGCATCCAAATATAAGTTTGCTAAGTATTTAATGTTTGCACATACACACACACACACACACACACACACACACACACACACACGCACACACACACACGCACACACACACACACACACACACACACACACACACACACACACCTGGGAAAGGCAGGCACAGGTTTACTAGTTATACCCCCTTTTGCCCAGACTACAAGGGTCTATATTAGATCACAGAATGCTTAGGTAAGCGAACAGTGATTAATCAACCCCATATAAGTGAAAGCTTACAAAACCGAATTGTCAGAACAGCGATTTTTTTTCAAAGGGAAAAAAACAATTGCTGTTCCAACAAAAAAAAAAAAAAAGAAAGCACATTAAAACATGAGATTAAGTGGGGGGACTTCACCCCCACACACCCCCGACATGAGGGGCTGTGCCCCCCACACCCCCCCTACTTAAATATACCAACTCCGAGACCGCACTACAGTGCCAAAAATGGCAAAGTACCAAAGTGGCCAAGCAAATTCTTTCCCAGGGAAAGAATTCACTTACATGCTGCTTCGATATTTTACAGTCTCCTTTTCGTCAGTTCTACCAAGACATATTCAAAAACATGCATCTTAGGTCTGCTGATAGGAACCTGACTAGAAGGTAGTTATCACTGCCACCAGCCACATCCTTATCAGCTACTTTAAGGCCCTTAACAAACGGTGTCTAATCTTACTGTGTAGTGTTACTATTAATACAAATGGTAGTTTGACTAAGAGCAAGACAATTAGGAGTGGCCCACAGTATCAACAAATAAATACACAGGTACTCTCAGAACTTAAATATGTCTCACAAATATCAGCCACAATGAAAGGTTTAAATATATTTAATAATAAATAATAAAAGAACAAGAAAATAGTATATAATCACAGTAACATCAGAGTTCAAAATCACCAGAAATATTTAAAACAACATTGCAGGACAGTTTCAAATAAATAAAGAAAAACATCTAAACTAAGCTTTGCTATATTCCTGACTATATCTAGAGAATTATTATATCCTAGTTAACTTACTTACAGAGCAAGCAAGGCAGATGTGGTGAGTGGGTCTTCTAGCTGATGTTGTCAGGTCAAAGAAAATTCAGAATACACAGTCTCTCTCACAGAGTTGTTAAATTAATATCCCAAATATTATTGCTGGGATAGCTTTCAGAATGACTTAATTTCTTGTCATCTGGCTATAACCCAGGTAAAACTCCCATTAATACAGCTGGTAGCATTTAGCATCTACCTGTAAAAATACATAAACAAGCTATTTTCTTAGATCTAAGGCAGATCCTGGATGTCTTAAAACAATAAAAACATTTCCAAGACAATACAGTGAACCTCTAGTTCTAGACATTGCATCTGTTACTGCACTGAAACTAAAAGATAAAATCCTTTTTTTATTGTGTGGCTATAAAGTAATTTAATTTCAACTGTTTTTCTGCAGTTTTGCAAGTTAACCTTCTGTATTCCGGTTTCCCCTTTCAAAATATATACATCTAAACAGTTACAATAGTGTATGTACATTTCTGTTCTGTTCTAGTAGGGTACACTTTGGATACATTTTTTTTAAAGCTCAGTACTTTGCAACCCTTTTCAACACACACTTATGAACCAGCAGTTTGATATACACATAACATACAGTTCTAATACATTTGTAAGACAAGCATATGAATCATTGATATTCACAAATGACATATAATTATTTAGAAAATCCCAGTGTCTTCTTTCATGACAGATGTCAATAGTGAAATACATCTTTCAAAATAATGTGTCCAAAATAAGTTAGGCATTGGCCAGATTCCAAAAGATTTGCTCTGAATATAAATGACCACTTACACTCAGAGCAGACTGAGAGCAGGTGTTTTGGAATCTAGCCCCCATAGTAAGCTTGTTTATAGGTAGGCCTTACACCAAAGTAAGTCACTTACACTGAGAGCAGGTCTTTCAGGATCAGGGCAGACTTACACTGATAGCTAGCCAGTGAGATTAGTAGTAAAATGATGATCACATTTATATATATTCAGCAAATGTAACAGGCAATGAAACAAGAACAAAAGTTAATGTACCTAAAATAAATCTGATGCATATTTAGTAGAATGAGCAAGCATATATATTACACAACAGAAATCCCATAAGATAGTTATGAAAATGTTGATGTGCGTTTGCCATTAAAGGTTATTTTGAACCTGAATATCAAGATATTGAGAAAGCAACCTCTGCAATATTCTGATTGCTACCAGGAAATTACAGTTGATTTAACAAAGAACAAAGTCACTTGGGTTAACACAAATCCTGGGTGCAGCTCACTCATTTGCAGAACTGAAAGGAATGTTAAACACTTTTATTTTTTACTAAAAACTAGACATGCTCAGACCCATGCACTACATAAATGGAGGCTGGATTAATCAAACCCTGTACCCTTTGGTTACAGGAAGCAGTACATTATCAGTTGAAATCCTTAAGCACCTGCCTTAATTGAACTAACTGCCAGACTTCTTAAATGGCCATAAGTAACTACTCAGCAATGTTGGAAAATTAAAAAAAAACTACCAGATGCAGGTTTATGTGGATCCATCACTGTCACTGGAGCAAGACCAGTAGCTTAATAACATAGAATTGTTCTATAATACTTTAGGCAAAATGCTGAAGAACAAGTGAAGACGTTAAAGGGAATGCAAATAACATAATTACATGGTATAACATCCAAGATTTCTTCCATAGCAACCCCAACAAAGCGAATAAATAAATAAATAAATAAATAAATAAATAAATAGGGAGAATCTGCATTCATATGCATATGACAATTTTCACAATTTAGAACATACAATGGTAAAAACCCAGTAACATTGTGCATCATGGAGAGATAACCTGACAACTGATCGATGGTAGTTTACTGAAGCTGGACACATAACGATGACTCTTATTTACCATATGCTAGTATGTTAAAACGTTAAATGTAAGCTCACTGAACTTTTATGGCAAGGAAGAGTTCCCTTAGCTCAGAGGTTTAGTAACTTCAGATCTTGTACATTTATTATCAAAAGGATGTGGTGGTACAAGTAGGCTTACCTCCTGCAAAATTGTTTAATTTAGTTGATTCTTATTTATAATTCTGTATTGTCAACTTTTTTCTCTGAGAATATGGAGTGTGACATTTCAGTTCTTGATTATGTGCTACATGAAATTTAATTATTAATTTACTTGTACTTCTTAACTGATGTGAAGCACTGATTCACATGGAACTTTCTCATATTTGGCCCAGAAGCACTGTCTGAATTATTTGCTCGAAGTCTCACAATAAACAAATGGAGGCTGAAGGAATTGAACACTGCATCATAGAAAGCTACTTATTAGGCATTCATAGCTTTAAGTCTCTGAACTAACTACCAGAAATATTTTAGACAGAGCAAAACATCCAACACCACCTAAAGAAAATATAGCCTTTAAAAGTAATTTCCTGAGCTTTATGGATGGAAAAAGACTGCTATGTATTGTAAAATTATTTTAATGTGCATTAAAAATTAGTATCATACTTTATCTCTGAGGTGTTTAATGAGAATAGGATTAACATTTTTATAGAGAGATGATTCTATGGCTTATGGTCGATTTCTTTCACTGGATCACATGAACAGATGAACACTCACCAAGAATGATGCCACAATATGAAGACAAGATGATCAATTTTAACAATTGGCTTAAGTATTGGTGTCATTCAAAGGGGATCCAATGCCTGTCAGCCTGGGATGACATGCTCGACAAGCCACGATGCTTTGCTAGGGACGGCTTGCACCTGTCACCCCTGGGCTTTCAGATATTGGCAAAGGCTCTGGCCCCTCCCATAGTGTCTTTTTTAGGCAAGGCTCAAAAGACAAACCCACCTCCATAGGTATCACAAGGGATAAGAAACTAAGAGTAATGCTACTCAATGCCAGAAGTCTAAACCTCAAGATGCATGCACTCAAAATTCTCCTTAGCATGGAGAACATTGATATCTGTGCAGTAACAGAAACCTGGTTCAAGGCTCCCAAGAGCACTCCAGCACTACCAGGTTATACCTCATACCATGCTTTTCGGCCCCAAAACTTGGACCGAACCACAAAAGGAGGGGGAGTATCAATATTCGTCAAAGATACCCACACCTCCAGGTTGGTGGCACAGCACGAAGCATCAGAGACTATCCATGTGCAACTAACAGTGGGTAAAACTGCCTTCCAGTTTATAGCCTGCTACAGATCACCCTCCCAAATGCAGGAACCCCACTCGGCCTTCCTGAGAACACTGGAAAATATAAAGGTCTCTCCAAACACCATTATATTGGGTGACTTCAACTACCCAAATATAGACTGGGAGCATTACTCTAGCTCCAACACCCTAGCCCAAAGGTTCCTAGAATTTATAAACTCAAATGCTATGGAACAGCTTGTTACCACTCCCACAAGAGGGGAAAACATACTGGACCTGATCATCACCAACATGGGGACTCTATGCTCCAGACCAGAAGTGTATCCCTCACTGGTAAGATCAGACCATAAACTAATCTCACTAGATATTCACATCCCGACCCCAGCCCCTGCCCAGAAAACCACAGTGAAAAACTTCTCTAAAGCAAATTTCACACTCCTCAAAACCAAGGTGGAATCCTTCAAAGCCCCCGGGCCTGTGGAAAATACGGCCCAGACCGCAGAATCCTTTATAAATGCATTCTATGAATACCTTCAGGAATGCATGGATCATGCAATCCCAAACAAAACCAAAACCCAATCCTCCAAAGGCAGGTGTCCTGTCTGGTGGACCCCAGCCATAAACAAACTATGCAATAGAAGGAGGAAGCTACTACATGATAGAGCAAAATCCCAAAAAGGGGAGGCATCTCTGATCAGTATTAGCAAAAAACTATGGGCACTCATAAAATCGTCTAAGGCCAGCTTCGAGAGAAAAATTGCACAGGACACTAAGGATAATCACAAGGCTTTCTTTAGTTATGTTAGAAACCTGGGTGGGAATTCCCAGATATGCTCAGAATTAGTCCAAAATGACAAAAAATACAGCGAACCCACAGACATTGCCAACATCCAAGCTGACAGGTTCAGTGCAAACTCCCCCCCCTTCCCCACCAAAAGGGCAAATATCTATCCCAGCAGAGTGCTGCCCCCTGACATCTCAGATGCTCAGGTAAGAGCCGCCCTCTCCAAAGCAAAAAACACAGCATCAATGGGACCAGACGGTGTCCCGGGCTGCGTCCTACATGAACTCCAAGAAGAACTAAACCCAAACATAAAACTACTGTTCAATCTCAGCCTTACTACAGGATATGTACCCAAAGAGTGGCGTACAGCAACAGTGGTCCCTCTCCACAAAGGTGGTGCCTCAACGGATCCTGGAAACTATCGCCCCATAAGCCTGACTAGCTTGGTCTGCAAAGCTATGGAAAGGATCATCATGGGCCTCATAAATAAATATATTGGGGACCTACAGACACTGGATCCTACCCAGTTCAGCTTTGTTAAGGGCAGATCCTGCCTCTTAAACCTGGTTGATTTCTTTGAAACAGTCACCAAGGCCATTGACGAGGGGAAGGTGGTCCACACAGCCTACCTGGACCTCGCAAAAGCCTTCGATACAATACCGCACTCGGGCATTATAGATAAGCTCACCAGCTTAAACATAAACCCCTATGTCACTAGATGGGTTGCAAACTGGCTCAAGGACAGAACCCACATGGTTAGAATTGCTGGAGTTATGTCAGACTCCAAACCAGTTACAAGTGGCTTCCCACAAGGCTCAGTCCTGGGACCTCTCTTGTTCGGTATATATTTCTCGGAGGTACAGGCCAACACGGAAGGACTGTGGCTGACCAAGTTCGCAGATGACTGCAAACTGGCACCATAATCGACTCTCCAGCCGACACAAGCATCCTACAAAAGGGTCTCATAGAAACAGACAACTGGTGCCAGAGCCATGGCCTCAAGCTAAACAGCAAAAAGTGTATACTCATCCCCTTTGGCAAAAACAAAGTGCCCACAAATTACCACATAGATGGTAATCCATTAAGTACGGAAGAAGTAATTAGGGACCTGGGGACCCAAGTTGATAGTAATCTCTCATTCGACAACCACGTGGCCAAAGTGGTTAGAAAATCATTTTATATAGCCCACCTAATCATGAAGGGATTCACATCTAGATCAGGGGAGGTCATCGTGCCTCTTTACTCATCCCTCATCAGGCCCATAATTGAGTACAATGCCCCTTTTGGGATGTACCTTACCAGACACCTGCAGCAACTGGAAAGACCCCAAAAGTACCTCACCAAGAGGATCAAAGGGCTCAAACAGATGCCATATGCTTCCCAGTTATAGAAACTCCAGCTCTACTCAGTGGCATACCGCCTGCTCAGAGGCGATCTGTGCCTGACGTATAAAGCCATGTCCAACCCAGAATTAATGGACATGCTGCACCTCAGAAAATCCAAATCCCATCAAGCTATGTGCTCGAGAGACTTGAACCTCAGCACTGATATAAATAGGACATGCTGGAGGGACAGATTCATAACCCAGAGGCTCCTTTCACTCTGGAATAAAATCCCAGTCCAGGTTAGGCAGAGTGCCTCATTGACTCTCTTCAAGAGGAATCTTGATGAGTGGATGGGAGATCATAGATTTACTCCGGGTATCACTTCTGTGTCACTGTTAGACAGATACAGTATACTAACCTCGAAAAAGGGCATAGCAAAATTCATTTTAAAATGGGTGGCGAAAGCCAAACATACTCTGGCTAGGCTTGTAAATGCCCTAGGGCAGATAGCCTAGTATGAACCTATGAACACAGGCAATCAATACCCACACTACTGAAAATACCCCAAAATACAAAACAATATTTTTGTGTAAGGTATGTCCTACTACATTACCCACACCCAGCATCTTTAAAGTTACTACCTCAGTGATTTCAAAATAACAAGGTTAAGGAGAAACTTCTTATGCCCAGTGCTCAACAGTTATGTTCTTACATGTGGAGGAGTTTCACTACAATGGGAATCATATACATGGAATCAATAATTTCCATTTTGATGAAACCCAGCTCAACCACCTAAAATTATGCTTGCAAGAAATACAATAGAAAACCTTGGACAACTAAAAAAAGTTGAGTAAGTTATCTTAATTTAGACTTCTACCCAAAGAGTAAAACTTTTTAAAAGTTGATCCTAGTTTAGAAGGTTATTCTTAATCATATTCAGTGAAAGAAAGATGAAAGAAACAGCATTTATCACATCATTAACTTGTAACAGTGAAAATATATTCTTAGGCAGAAAAAAGAGCTATGTGATATCATATGAGACTATAAACACTTTCACGCAGAGGATTATGAATTGGTCTCTGGTCATAACCATATTATTATGTGTTCAAGGCCTTAATGCCAAGACATTCAGCTCAAGAGAGGAATCTTGTCACCCATGTTCAGAACGCATAATAAGGGTTATGACTGATGAGACCCAATTGTAGTTCTTTGTAGTGCAAGGAGTTTCATCTGCAGAAAAAAAAGTGTTGGCATGCAGCGTGTTTTACTGGGTTTCAAACCTTTGAAAGTCAATAACACAATGCTGCCAAATAGAGAGCAGGCAGAAACAAAGTCTCCTTCTGAAGAAAAAATACTTTAAAAGCTGTTAGACTGTTTGTTTTGCCATGTTTTTCTTTATGTGCAGCAGAGGAAAGTATCTAACCACTTTTAAAGTTATTTTACATTGTGAATGTTTACTGTGCTTGCTAGCAAAAAAAGACTTCTGCAAAACTGCAGGATGCCAGTACTATACAATCCACGCACCCCACCAGATCTTCAAGTGACCAAAAAGAAAAGTCCACTCCACTCTCAACACTGCCACATGAACAAGGTGTACAGGCAGGTAAATGCCCCTTCCCATCTGCCCCAACTCTTCAATGGAAGAGAAAAAAAGTCGGTGATCATGTATCTGGGACAGGAACCAATCAGATCACATTTCTTCACCCTGCCCCCAACCCACCTTCCTCAGATTATACAAAAATAAAAAATAAAATTAAAACAAATAATTTATTTTTTCTGTTTTATAGTGTAGCAAATTGCTTGTTACAAACTTAGCAAGCAGTTGCTACAATTTATATCCCTGTACTGAGCATAAAGCATTCAATTTTATAGTTAAAAAAAGAAAAAAGAAAAAAAAAATTCTGTTCTTGCTTTTAAATTGTAGCAAACAGTTGCTATAGTTTAGACCACACATGGAGCACTGCAGCACTCAAGTTTGCTCACAAATGCAAAACTGGCTTTTAAAAGTTGGTATGCACTAATCAGGATGATGGACAATCACACCCTCCAACACTGCCTGGACTGTTGCCTCCTTTGTCCAACCCTTGCTATGCTGCTATAATCTGTGTACTACAAATACTTACTTGGTAAGGAGTATATCATAAATACAGACCACAAACACTTAAACAAATTTTAATAATTCAAAGTAAAAATGGCCTAAAAGGTTTGAAATGTTGGTTCTAAGTTTAATACCCTACCAATTCAAAGTTATATATAAAAAAGTAGAAATGACACAGTTAATTACATGTAGATATATCTTATTGGATCATAAGATAATAGGCCACGGCAACTGAGCTTAGTGGATATTTACACTTTGCTATTACCCACCCTTAAACCTTGCCTAATTTTTCAAGGAGGGAGAGGCCAGTCATGTTGTGGGTGAATGTGTAAATCCCTATCCAGTCACCTAGTTCCTGTTTAAAAGAATATTAAGTATTACACTGCTTTATTTACTGCAGAATTATATTCCAGAGGAAGGGGAAGGTGCTGCATAACAAAGCTTTCGCTCCTCTGTGGTTTATTTATTTGCTAATTTAGGTTTAGCTCTTAGTCCTACTTTGAGTGGGATTATTTGATTTTTGTAAATGCAAAAGATCCTGGTCCAAAGGGTCATTAATGGCATGGAAGGCTTGACACATATCTTCCTCAGAAGTCTACAGGACACTGAATAAAGGAACAGTGCTTCCTGTCTTGTCTGGTTGCTTAGTGTTTTCAAGCCAGTGATCTTTTAAGTTAAGAACCTTTGAGGTCTTCCCAGTTGTTGCATGTCTAGTGAGGTACATTCCAAAGGCTGCATTGTATTCTATGATTGACGACCTGATCAGTCCAAAATATAAACAGGCAAAGACATCCTCAGATCTGAATGATATTACAGTTGATTGCACAAGGAATATGTAGAAGGACTTCTTAACCACTGTAGCAATGAGATGAATGAAGGATAGAACATTATTTACTCATGATCCAAGGTCTCTAAGGACATTCTCATTTTGAAGTGGGATGTTGTCTATGCTATAAGCTGAGGGAGTAGCTGTCTAGTGACATGACAATATTGCACTTCTTTTGCATTTAATTTGAGACCATTATTCACACACCTGGTGTTAACAAACATAAATGCTTGCTGGCAGGCTTGGACATCATAGTGTGGCTTGACAATGAAAACAAGATTGCAGTTATCAGCAAACTCACTTAAGCAGACATCTTGGTTCATGACCTGGACATCCAAAAATAGATGCAAAACAACAAAGGTCATTATACTGAGCCCTGCTAAACAGCACTGTTCACTTTCATACTCTCTGAGAAGGCACCCATTACTCTTACTGTCTGGGTTTTAGCATTTAGCTAATCTGCTATCCATCTCACTGTATAGGGACATAGCTGATGTCTCACAAACAAAATAAAAGTGTGTAACTTTATAGGATGGTGTAAGACTATTTCAATCTTTTAGCAGACTATGAAGTATCAAAGGAGCCTAAAAATCTTACTGCTCATTGTTTGGAGCCTTAACTAGAATCTCCAAACACTACAAGCTCTCCTTACTCTGCAGAGTATCTGTGCCATTGCTGAGACATGGTTTAAAGCTGAATAAAGTACTCCAGCAGTGCAAAGCTAAAGTATCTTCCACACATTTAGACCATCAGCTGCACAGACAGGAACTAAAGGTAGAGGGATCTTGATCTACATTAGTAGCAAGGTTGGTGCCACAGGATGATACCCTAGAGTTCTTCCACATGCAAATCACCTTAGATAGAGTCCCCTATTGTATCTTAGCAAGCTATAGGTCACCATCTATGTCTCAGGAATTCTGCAGCTGTTATCTAGACCTACTGGAGACACTCTCCATCCAATCAAATACTCTCTTCATTAGTGGCTTTAACTACTCCTCTATAGACAGGTAAACATACATCACATCCAGCTTGCTGGCACAACATTTCCTGGACTTTACAAAGACAAAGGCCATTTATCTGTTAGTGCATACTTTAACCAGATGTTCAAACATACTCAGTCTTGTTGTCACCAATGTGGGAGAGCACCGCACTCCCCTTGTCACATTTTCACTGGTGAGGTCAGATCACAAAGCTCTCATTCAAATAAAAATCAATTTGAAAACTCCAGCAAAACTTGTTACAGTTAGAAGCTATTCTAAAGTAAAATAAATCCAATGAAGTGACAATTTATAAAACTTGCCTGACCCAGAGTTCACAACAGACTATACAAAATTGTTCACAGAAACACTACACACACAGTAAAGTACAATTACCCTTAAGAGCACACAGAGACCACAGTCAATCTGGGGCTGGGAATATGTTAATTATTTTAAGAATATACATGAAGTAAATTACAATTTAACAAAAAATGAATGGCAAGCATTGGTGTCTTTAAGTAACAGACGGGATCTAATTTTTAAGCCCTCAGATAAAGGCAATAAGTTAGTAATAATGAATGTAAATCTATATTTAAAAATGTGTTACCAACATCTGACTGATCTACAAGTGTATAGTAATGTTGATATTAGCAAATATCATTCTTCTATAATGGAAATTGATGAACTGCTGCAGAAGGGGTATAGGTTAGGCTATTTTTCAAAAGAAGATAAAGAAAAAAAGTTTGACACTAGCTATGTGAAATGGCCTTAAAATCCACAAGGACATGGAGAATCCCCCAGGATGGCCTATAATATCAGCATGTAAGTATTTTACACACAACATGGGGGGTTTCTTACATAGCTATTTAGTCCCTAATGTTATTAAGTTGGAGTCCTATATGAGAGATACGTTGTACTACTTAGATATGATTTCTAATATTATTTGGGAGAATGGCACATACTGGATTAGAGTAGATGTAGTGAGTTTGTACACGAATATACAACATAAGCTTGGGTTTGAAGCACTTTTATATTTTTTGGGTGACAACCCAGCTTTAATGTATATTATAAATGTCATTTATTTTTGTCTGACTAATAATTATTTTGAATTCAATGGCAAGTTGTATCAACAGTTATTAGGTATCACCAAGGGGGCACTATTTGCCGCCATGTATGTCAACTTATTTATGAGCTATTTTGAGCTCCAACATATTTCTGTTTTTGATTTCTTTAAAAAAATGTGGTTGGTTACTTTAGATTTATAGATAATTTGATTTTTTATGTAAAGGTGGTTATGATTTAGTTAAGGATTTTATTGATTATTTACAGACTAATAGATTTAATTTATGTTTCAGGGATTTGAAAGTAGGTCATAAAGTTACTTTTCTATATGTTATGTTGGAAGGCCTGGATGGTATGCCAATACACACTAGAGTACTTAGGAAATTTGTGGATGGCAACCAGTATTTGAATGGACGTAGTTGCCATCCTACTTACACCATTGCAGCACTTCCATATGGAGAATTTCTTAGAATGAGGAGATTGTATAATGTGAAATCTGAATTTATTCAAGAGATTGAAAATACTAAAAGTATGTTTTGAAGAGGGGATATGATATGAATATACTTAATGATAGTGTTAATGATATTTTGAATTTAATTATGCAAAAGAAACAATGTGCCATAGGGACTATGAATATTAATAGTGAAGAAAGGAAAATGAGTGTATATAGTGGGATTAACAATAAGATGTATTTTGTTACGACGTGTAGTTCCTTTAGTGACACAGTGATAAAAGTAGTGAAATAGTATTGGATTTGTTTGGCTAAACATAAACATTTTCTGAATTTGTTAACAAGAACACCAAGTATTACATTTAGAAGAGGGAGAAGTATTGGTGATATGGTTACTCACGGGAAATTTGTCATCCCAGAAGTGTTGATTAGCAGACTTGTCATGAATGTACATTCCCCATTCAAAGCCACAAGGCCATGTGACAAATGCTGTAGCTGCGAGTACGTTGTACTATATTTTGCATATATAAATGGTATAAAGTATGAGGGAAAACATATTTATAGTTGTGAGTCAGTGAGAATTGCATATGCCATCAGGTGTTCTTCTGGAAAATTTTATGTAGGAGAAAGTAAGGCGGCTTTTACAACCCACTTACAGGAACACCTTAGAGATATAAGAAAAGGTAGACAGGAAAGCCCAATTGCTTGCCGTTTTCAAGATTTTCATCAAGGTGATGAAAGTGGATTAGCTGCCATTATTTTAGATCAGGTAAAATGTGGTTTATATGATAATCAGAGTGTGAAGAAAAAGTTGTTATATAAGGAAACAGTTTTTATTTTACAATATGATAACCTGATTCCAAGGAGGTTGAATTTAGAATGAAGTTGGAAGGTTTTTATTTAGGTGGAATGGCATTTAATTATCTAATTATGCTTAATTGATGTTAATTAATGAATGTGTATATAAAAGTGTCTCTTTATTTGTATTTAGTTTTTTACTCTGTAAAGGCTATATGCCGAGGTGCTAAAAGAATTCTGTGTTTTATTAAATAAGAGCTTTTTGGTGAGAATTTTGTGCCTCTTTGAAAATAAGAGCCTTTTGGGATACCTGGCAGTGTGTGGTTGTTTTTTTATATCCTCAAACACACCTACTTGCTGGCTTCCTTTTCCACCCTGCCAGTCAAGGTGAACCCAAGCCAAAGGTATTTGAAATGGAGTCTGTCCTAAAGCTCTGACTGGAGTAGACTGCCCAAGCAAGTAGTGGTCCTTTGTAACCATTGCAGGCTTCACAATGGTTAGGTCAGTGGCTGTGTATCTGTTAGCAGTGGCCTCTTTCCCATCCACTAAGACAGGATTTAACCTCTTGTGGTAGTTTGGTACCCTTATTGTCTCGAGACAAATTACTGCTGGCATTTTGTCATTCCCACTTACTGGCTGTCCCACCTTTTGTTCCCCATCTTGCCTCTGTGGACATCTATATGTTACATGGCACCATTGGTTGCATTTAAAACATGTAACCAACGGTTACATGTTACATGGCACCATTGGTTGCATTTAAAACATGTAACCGTTGGTCCTGGACATGTACCTGGACTAGTGGCTTCCCCTTGCTAGTGGCAGACTCTGTTGGGGCAGTCTGGGCTGCCCACCATGGGTTCCCTTAGACCCATGAGCAACACTGGGTGTCCCTTTCCTGTGTAGTGATGCCCTGCCTGCTAGTTTTAGGTCTCCCTTCTTCCCCAACTCATCTGCAGTATTGCATTGTCTATCAGCTAACCAGATTCTCATGTCCTCAGGCAAAGTGCTAAGGGCTTGATCCCTCACCAAAAGGTCTGCCAACCCTTCAAAAGTGATGACCTGACATCCACTCACCCACCTATGAAAATAAGCGTTTAGTTCAGCAATATATTCACACAACTTTCATCCGCCTTGCGTCTAGGCTCACAGTATTTTTTTCTATAAGCTTCAGGTGTTAACTTAAACCATTATAACAAACACGTTTTGACTGTTTTAGAATTTAAGCAATCAGTATCAGACAATTTAGAAATAGCAGTTACAGCTTTACCATGGAGTAAGGGGGTCAGGAACCATACCCTGTGCCCTTGGTTAACATTATACTGTTTGCATACCCTCTTAAACATATGAATGAAACTATGAAAATTATCCCCCTCTGTAAATTGTGGAAGAAATTTACTCACCTTTGTTGCTTCTGACATTCCATTACTCCCTTCCCCATTCCCTCCACAACTATGGTGAAGAGTCAGCATCTCCTTTTCATGTTGCCTCTGCCTTTCTTTCTCCTTAGCATCAGGACATCTCATTTTCTTATTTTCCTCGGCTTTTAGACATCTCAGTCTCCCTGCTGCTTCTATTTCCAAATGCTTGGCCTCCAGCTCAAGTCTCTTTAATGCCAGATGGATTTCCTCTGTGGAAAGGTTGAGCTGTCCATTTTCTGAGAGTTGCACATCTCCAAGGACAGCCTGGTTGTCCTCCAGATCACTGGTCTGAGAGGCAGGTGTGCCCAAAGCTACAATAATTTCTGCCTTAGTCAGGTTGGCATGCACCAGTCCTTTAGCTTGGCACATCTCAGCCAAATGGCTCTTTGTCAAATTGCCATACTCCTCTGCTGACATGCTTGCCTGCTCTCCCTGACTAACTAAGCTAACAAACAAAATAAAACCATTGCCATGTGAAACTCTAAATGTTCACTGCATGGCTGATTAAGAGTGCAAACACCTTCAGTGACCACTGTACACAGGCTACAGGAATTCAATATCCAGACCACTACAAGTCAATTAATATGTGATGTTGCTATCTCACCACTGTCTACCAATTAATATGTGAAGTGGATATCCCACCACAGTCCACCAATTAATATGTGATGCCCCTGCACTGGCCCAGTAATCAACGAGCCTCATTCCTCACCACTTGCAAGAGCTAGGGGGTGTACACACCTGGAGAATGACAAGTACACACACAGTAAAGTACGATTTCCCTTAAGACAACACACAGAGACCACAATCAGTCTGGGGCTGGCTTCTCCCTCTTTCTCAAGATCCCCAGTAAGATTCCTCACTGGCACAGCTATATGGTTGAGATCTCAGCTGAGTGGTCAAGACAAAACCTCCAGCACCCTCTCTGTCCAACCAGTGTTTTGAGTCCCTGCCCAAGTAGCTAACACACACACACACACACACACACACACACACACACACACACACACACACACACACACACACACACACACACTTTGAGATTTTATTTATATACAAGCACACACACACACACCTGGAAAGGCTGACATAGGTTTACTAGCTATGCTCCCTTCTGCCTAGACTATAAGGTAGTTATCACTGCTACCAACAACTCTTATCAGCTACTCTAGACCCTTTACAAAGGGTGTCCAATCCTACTGTTTAATGTTACTAATAATTAAATTGGTAGTTTTGACCAAGAGCAAGACAATTAGGAGTGGCCTGTACAGTGTCACCAAATACATATGCCAGTACATTAAAACTACTCATGTACCAACTCTTTTGCTCAACGTTTTCTGGAATTAATAAATTCCAATGCCCTGGATCAACTTATTCACACCCCCCACCAGGGGCAACAATATCCTAGACCTGGTCATTACCAACATGGGCGACCAATTTTCCACACCAGAGGTCAATTCCTCGTTGGTCAGATCTGACCACAAGCTAATCACCCTAGACATCCACATCCTGCCCCCACCCCCCATTAGGGAAACACCCATAAAACCTTCTCCAAAGCCAACTTCACACTTCTTAAGACAGAAGTGGCAAACTTCATGACACCCATGCAGATGGACAATAGAGGTACACCTGCTGAATCCTACACAAATGCACTTTATAATCACTTACACAAGTGCATGGATTGTGCTATCCCTAACAGAACCAAGATGCTATCCTCCAAAAAAGGAAGTCAATCTTGTGGCCCTCTGCCATAAACAAACTCTACAACAGAAGAAAGAAACTGTTGCAAAAATGAGTAAAATCTCATGACTGAAGGAGCTCCCTGGTCAGCCTCAGTAAGAAGCTGAGATACCTCATAAAATTCTCCAAAGCTAATTACGAAAACAAAATTGCCACTGACTCTAAAGACAACCACAAAGCATTCTATAGCTATGTCAAGAATCTCAATGGCAACACTCACATCTGCTCTGAGTTACAGCACAATAGTACTAAATATACAGAACAAACTGATATTGCCAACATCCTGGCAGATAGGTTCAGTGCTAACCCCCTCACCCCCTAGAGGGCCCATCTCTATACTGGAAGAATGCAAAGTTTCTGTAATCACGGCTGCACAGTTAAAAACACACTCTCCAAAGCCAAGAACACAGCATCCATGGGACATGACAATATCCACTACACGAACTACAGAATGAACTGGCATTCCACCTAAGTACCATGTTCAATCACAGCCTCACCTCAGGCTTTGTGCCCACTGAATGGGTCACCACGACGGTTATCCCACTCCACAAAGGGGGAGCCATGACGGAACTACCACCCCATTAGCCTGATGACCCAGGTCTGTAAGGCCATGGAATGTATCATCATGGAACTCATAAACAAAGACAATGGTAATCTCCAAAGTCTGGATCCCACCCAGTTCGGGTTTGTAAAAGACAGATCATGTCTCCTAAACCTGATAGACTTCTTTGAAGCAGTCACCAAAGCCATAGATGAGGGAAAGGTGGTTCACACAGCCTATCTAGATCTGGCCAAGGCTTTCAATACCATCCCCCACTCTGGAATTATAGATAAACTCACTAATCTAGGTATAAATCCCTGTGTCACAAGATGGGTTGCCAACTGGCTCATGGATAGAACCCACACTGTGAAAGTAGCAGACTCCAAATCCGACTTCAGACCAGTGACAAGTGGAGTACCACAGGGTTCAGTCCTGGGTCCTCTCCTGTTTGGTATCTACTTCTTTGAAGTACAGGCTAACACAGAAGGTCTTTGGCTAATGAAGTTTGCAGATGACTGCAAACTGGAAGCCATAATCAAAACTCCTAATGATGTGGACATCCTACAAAAGGGCCTCACTGAGACAGATGCCTGGTGTCAAAGCCATGACCTGAAGCCCAATGCCAAAAAGTGCATTGTCACCCCTTTTGGTAAAAACTCTGTACCCATGAACTACAACATAGGTGGTAGTCTACTTAACACTGAAAGTGTGATAAGCGACCTTGGGACACAGGTGGACAGTAGTCTGTCCTTTGATAATCACATCGCCATAGTGGTCAGAAAATCCTTCTACGTGGCATACCTCATCACAAAAGGTTTCTCATCCAGAAAAAAAGAGGTTATTGTTCCCCTCTACTCATCACACATTAGACCCATTATAGAGTACAGCGCCCCTTTTGGTATGTACCTCACAAGACATCTATAACAACTGGAGAGGCCAAAGAAATACCTCACAAAGCGGATTACTGGCCTCAAACAGATGCCCTACGCAGACTGTCTCAAAACCTCCAGCTTTACTCCATCACATATCGCCTACTCAGAGGCGATCTCTGCCTAACATACAAAGCTATGTCAAACCCAGAGCTGTTGGACATGCTCCACTTAAAGAAATCCCAATCCCTCCAGGCTACACGCTGTAGGGACCTAAACCTTGTCACCACAATAAACAGAACATGTTGCTTCCTATACTCTGGAACAGACTACCTATCTATGTCAAACAGAGCTCCTCATTAGCACTCTTCAAGAAAAAATCTTGATGATTGGATGGGAAATAGGAAATTCACCCCAGGGATCACTTCTGTGGCTCTGCTCGACAGGGGCACAGGAAAATAATTTTCTTGGGTGGCGAAAGCCAGAGTACCTTTTTGGCTAGGCTTATATAGACCCTAGGGCCAATAGCCTAGTTCCTACCTATGAACCTATGAACTTAAATATGTCTCACAAATATCAGCCACAAGGATTAGTTTAAATATATTAAATAATAAATAATAAAAGAAAAAGACAATATTCAGAAAACAAACACAGTTACTTCAGAGTTCAAAATCACAGGAAATATTTTAAAACAACATTGCAGGACAATCTCAAGTAAATACAGAAAATATCTCAACTAATCTTTACTATAGTCCTTACTACATCTAAAAGAAATTACTGCACCCTAGCAAGGCATGTGCAGATGATGATGATGATGATGATGATGAGTGGATGTTTCTAGGTCAAAGACAAAATACAAAATGCACAGTCTCTCTCTCTAAGAGAGTTGTTAAATTAATATCAAATATTACCACTGGGTTAGCTTGGATGACCACTTTTTGTCACATGACTTAAGTTCCCAAGCTAAACCAGAAACTAACAGAATTTCACACCTTTGTTTTAAAAATATATATCTCTCAGATGTTTGCTCAAAATTAAAAGCCATAAAACAATAAAACATGTTTGAAACAATTAAGAAGGCACCCTAGTTCTAGACATCCTGTCTCCTTGCTGCACCGAAACTAACTTTTATAGCGCAATCATAAAGCAATCTAATTTCATCTTGTTTCTGTCAAGTTTTACAAGTTAACTCTGTATGTTCCAGTTTTTACTATTAAAACATACATTTGCACAGGTATATTGTTTATATACATTTCTCTTCTTTTCCAGTAGGTACACTGTGGATATATCTTTGCTCATTGCATAACATACAGTTCTGTATATCAAAATTCACAAATGACATAGAATTATTTACAAAATTCCAGATAGGTGTGCTGGCAGAGTGACAAACAAATTAGCCAAACTAGACATAAATACCTACACAGTTCACTGTATTGCCAGCTGGATCACAGATAAGACTCAAAAAGTCAGGATTAGTGAGACTACCTTTACCAAGAGGCAGGTCCCAACTGGAGTACCACAGGGTTCCATGCTGGGCTCACTCCTGTTTGTCATCTATTTCTTCAAGGTCAAGGCTAATGTCAAGGGTGTCTGGCTCACCAAGTTTGCATATGACAACAAATTGAGAACTATTATAAATTCCCGCTTGGCACTGTCATCCTGCAAGATAATCTAACACAGACAAATGACTGGTGTCAAAGCCATGGATTAAAACTCAATCCAAAGAAGTGCATTATAGTACCTTCTGGGAAAAACTCTACCCAGGCAAATTACTCCATTGATAAGACACCCCTTAGAGTTGACCTGGTAGAGATTTGGGGACATATATAAACAGTAATCTGGCCTTTGACCAACATGTATCAAGGTAATAAGAAAATCACTGTATGTTACCCAACATATAAATAAGGGTATGGCATCCAGGACCAAGGAAGTTATAGTACCACTCTACTCATCCCGTATCAGACTCATCATTGAGTACAGTGCTTCCTTTGTCATTTACCTGATTAAGGATATTCAACAGTCGGAACACCTACAGGGCTTCCTCACTGAAGGGAATCCAGGGTATTAACACACTTTCCTATACAGATAATTTTAGATGCCTGTCTCTATACTCAGTATCTTACAGACTGTTGAGAGGTGATGTCTATTTGGCATAGAAAGCATCCTTAGATCCCTCCCTGATGGAGCTTTTGCACATCTGCAAGGTGAGCAGCACCAGAAACACTAGATCCAGAGATTTGAACTTTGCTTGTGATGTAAATAGAACATGCTGGTGAATCAGATGTGTGACTCAAAGGATCCCCATGCTCTAGAATAGGCTCTCTATCCATGTGAAGAGGAGTCCATCTCTAAATGTATTCAAATGTAACCTTGACAATTGGATGATAAAGCACAAATTCATCCCCAGGTTGATCCCCATGTTTCTTATAAACAGATGATGACACTAAGCATTCCATAATTAACAATGGATGATTAGTCATAAAATCATCCCCAGGTTGTACACGACATCTCTTATAGACAGATTCCCCTTAGTAAACATTCCCTATCATACCCCCATATAACATTTTAGTAACCTCCTAACTAACATACCTCTCCAAACTAAGCATACCTCCCATTAAGACGCATATGTTACCGGGGGTGCAATTGGGTGGGTTGCATGTCTAGGCTTATAAAAGCCCTGTTGGTCATTAGCCAGGTATATACCAATGAACCTATCAACTGAGATCTCTGAATCTCACAGAAATAATGATAGAAACTGGATCCAGTGCTGCAATATGTGATGCAGTTTTACATTGCAGACAGATGGCACTTCAATGACAATGATAATGCATTTGCAGATAAATATGAGACATACTGAGATGACATATCTGTTATAGGAGTCAGGATTAATAATTCTGCAAAGATTGCAGAAAAACATCGGCTGAGACCACATATGACTCTTATTTAGAAATACTAAGGACAATGACCCTAGTCTGAGAAAACTTCTGGTTCTCATGGATGGATGACATAATAGAGAAACTGCTACATGTGACATTTTTGCCAGACTAACACCACATTATATCGCCTTTTGCGAAAATGTCTATGAAGGCAAATTACTCCATTGATAAGACACCCCTACTGCAGTAAAATTTTTAAGTACCGAATAATTTTAGACTGACATAAGTATGGATTTCTGTGCTAAAATCAGTAATAGAGATTAACCAAGTTTTCCTGTTGTTCACTAGTAGAATCCATTCTTGTAAATTCTTTCATATCAGTATTAGAGTTTTCTCAACAATTTTATCATGAGTTTCTGTTAGCTCTGACAATGATCTACTTCAAACAGCTATCAGAGACTTCTAAGAATGGAAGGTGAGCTTTTTGCTAACCAAGCCTCTTAGTTTTAGTTTTGATTTAAGCACTTGGGCTTCAAACTAGTTATCTTACATTAGGAAGGTCTGTGGCCTACACACTTGGGACAGACGAGGTAGCTTACACCCTTCGTTGAAGGCTTATTGTGTCTGTTATTCTAAATGTGTCTTAGTTCTGGTTTAAGCACCTGAGCTTCAAACCCGTTATTTTACATTAAGTTGGTTTGTAGTTTACACGCTTGTGGCATTACTGTCTAGACAGATTTTTTTTTAACTACTAGAGCACCTAGTTTGCCCATAGCTGAGTGTTGCTCATTGAGTTCCTTGTCTTACTGACCTATTTAATATTTAATTTTCCCTCACTCCTCCCTAGTAGATTAGTAGCCATGGATATGCACGTCCTGACTCTCTCTGTGGCCAGTTTGGTTCAGTTGGGCATTCTGAGGCATTGTAGCAATTGCCTCATGTAAACTGACAACCCACTTACTCTGAATAAACCAGATAAAGTATGTGAGAGGTATAAAGCCACCATAGTGTTGGAGGCAAAACTCTCTCATACAACCAAAAGTAATACTATAGAGGTTGTCAGTGACACTTGCACCACACCTACTGAACAGGTTAAAGACCCTATACATAGAATGTTGAGGCACTTACAAGTAACCTTCCTAAAACACTAAGACCTCCTGCACAGTACAATCAAAAAAGGGTCCTCAGCCATTATGTAAACACTCTGTTAAAATTCCACTCAAAGCTGCAAATAGTAACACTGTATCCAGTGCCTCTACTGCTAAGTCATTAAGGTGAACCAGTGCACACGCAAATTTCATGGTCATTGGTAATTCTGTAATCCAGCATACTGATGTCCCCCTCACCAGACTGAGAGACTCACAGTTAGCTGCCTTTCTGGGGCTGGGATCCATCAAGTCACACAGACACTCAGGTCATTGAGCCACAGGTACCGGTGTGAAACTGTCATTGTCTATGTGGGTGTTAATGACGTGAGACATAACTCCCTTGACTAAATGAAGCAAGCCATGATTGAGTTTGCTAATTATGTGTCTCAGGCAGGTATGATTCTAGCACGGAGCAGCTCATTACCTTCTCCAAGGATGATGCCACATTACTAACAGAAAATGATTGATTTTAGCAATTGGCTTAGATTCTAGTGTCAATCCAAGGGGGTACAATGTTTTGACAGCCTGGGAGGACATGGTTGACAGACTATGCTGCTTTGCCAGGGTTGGGCTGCACTTATCCCCTCTAGACTTTTGGATATTGACAAGGACCTGTCCTTTTCCACCCCATGGTGCCTTTTCTAGGCAATGCTAAACTGATAAACCTACTGACTTAATGAATATATGAAGGAATATCTGAAGGTGGTACTGTTCAGTGCTATAAGTCATGAAAAGTAACTCCACCCCCTGCAAGCCTTCCTCTGTCTGGAGAATGTAGGCATCTGTGTTTTAATGGAGACATGATTACAGTGCCTTTCACACCTTTAGACCAGCTACTGCACAGGAAGAAACTAAATGTAATAGAATCTCAGTCTATATTAAAAGTAGCTCACATCCAGACTAGTTAAAGTTTATGACTCACTGGAACTCATACATGTGTAACTCACCATAAACAGGGTCTCATGCCATATCCTTGCAACCTATATGTCCTCCTCCATGTCCCAGGAAACCCATACTACCTACTTCAATGTACTAGATTCCCCCACCATTCATCCCAATGCGATATTCATAGGAATCTCAACTTCTCTATAGACTGGGAATCTTATACCACCACTTATGCACACAACCAATAATTCCTAAATTTTGTTAATACCAACATCTTGGAACAGTTGGTCCATTCTCCTACCAGGGGTACAAACATCCTTAAACCTTGTACTCACAAATATGGTGGAGGGTGATGTTCCTCACCCAATGTAATCTCTTTGCTCATCAGATCTGGCCATAAGGCAGTGTTACCTGAAATAAAAATTAAATACTGGGATCTAGCAAATCCAAAAACCTTTAGGAAATATTCCAAGGCTAAATTCTCTACTAAGCAACACCTTGGCTAAATTCCAAGTACCCCCATACCCAGTAAACAACATAGCATATGCTGAGCTATTTAAAAAGTCTCTGTACAGGCATACTGATAGCTGTATAGAGAGAGCCATGCACACTCATTTAAAGAATAAGATAAACTCAAAAAAGAAGCCACCCTGGTAAAATCACAGTATCATTTAGTTATTAAACAACAAAAGAAAAAAATCTTGATGAAGCTTAGGAGGAACAAAGTCATACATACTAAAAGCCCCTTGACCAATCTAAACAGGCAGCTAAGATGGTTAATTAATACTTAAAAGGCTAAATTTGAAGAAAAAAATAGCTTCTCCAGCAAAGGACAACCAGAAAACTTTCTACAGTTATGTCCGCAACATCAGGAGAAAGACACATCAATGTGCACAACTTATGGTGAATGGCATCACCCACACTGAATCAGAAGCCATTGCCAACCTTTTAGCTGACAGGTTCAGCTCAAATTTCTCCCCCAACTCCCCACCAGTAGTCCAAAGGAAATACTGCATACCACAATCTCCCTGACCATTACTAGGGAACAGGTCATCAATGTATTTTTCAAGGGCAAAATCACTGCATCAATGATCCCCAATAACATGCCAGGATATTTAATAAATAGTATGAAACATGACTTTTCTGATCCACATGTATCACTTTTCCATTAGACCCTTCAGTCATGTTTTGTTCCCAAGGAATAGAAGAATGCTACAGCCATTCCCCTGCACAAAGGAGGTCCAGCCACTGATCTGGGTAACTACAGGCCCATTAGTCTTACCAGCCTCATATGTAAGGCCATGGAAAGAATCATCATGGACATGATAAACAAGGACATAGATAACCTGCAAACACTGGACCCATCGTAGTTCAGTTTTGTTAAAGGAAGGTCATGCCTATTAAATTTGGTGGACTTTTTTGAGAGGAGCACCAAAGCAATGGATGAAGGTAACACTGTGCACACATAGGTTATCTCGACCTGGTAAAGGCTTTTGATACAATACTCCACTCAGGCATTGTAGACGCTCAATAATTTAGTTATAAACCCTGCTATTGCATGATGGATAGTCATCTGTCTCACTGATAGAACCCAGGAGGTCAAAATAGGGGAGGTCACCTCCACCAAGAGGCCAGTCATTACTGGAGGCCCTAGGGCTCTTTACAGGGCCCGCTCCTTTTTGGCATCTATTTCTTTGAAGTGGAAGCAAATGCTAAAGGTTTATGGCTGACTAAGTCGGCAGATGATTACAAGCTGGGGGTTATCATCGGGTCTATATCAGCTCCACGAAAATCCATTACAGCGAATACCAAAAGATCAACATGTATTAATCGAACTGCGAATACACTGAATGCACTAAACTGTGAAATTTAAAACATCGAACGGTCATAGTTGGCCATCCTCACCACCCGCTACATACTAGCTACCCAAACAAAATAAATAAACCACATACAAACACTTACCAAACCCTACTCCTAACCCTAAAGTAAAGCACCAAAACCCTACTTCTAACACTACATTAAACCCCACATACACAACTATCTATGCGCTATCTTTAACCCCTCCCTAACCCTAAGGTCCGTAACTACTGCACACTTCTCCTACAGAGATATACCCTAACACAATAAATAATACACATAAATACATTTAAAAAAATCCTACTTCTAACACTACACTAAATCTTACATACCTTACCTATCTATACACTTACCTTAACCCGCACCCTACCCTAAGGTTAATACCTATCGCACACTTATCTTACGGAGCTATACTGCAGACGGGCCAACCAAAGCACTTCGACATTTTGGATTTCACTGTTTTGGACGTTCGGCATTTACGTAGTTCGCGCAATATGTGTTGATCATTTCATATTCGCGGAAACGGCATTTCGATCATCTGACAGGGACCTGTTATCATTGACTCCCCTGCAGACACTAGTATTCTTCAAGAAAGTGTTTGTCTTTCTCTGAATAACAAATGAAGCCAACGCCATGGACTTAATGCTAAGAAATGCATAATTGTACTGTTTGGGATGTCAACCATTCTGGTTCATTACCATGTTAATAATATACCCCTAAGAGTTGAACCAGTGATTAGGGATCTGGGTATACATGTAGACAAGTAACTTTACCTTTGACAAGAATGTGGCCACACTGGTAAGGAAATCCTTTTATGTTGTGCAACCTATAAGTAAGGTTATGGCATCATGGTCCAAAGAGGTCATTATCCCACTGTACTCCACCCTTATCAGACCAATCATAGAGCAAAATGCTCTCTTTGGTATGTACCTGACAAGGAATATGCAGCAACTGGAGCAAACTCAAAGGTTCCTTACAAAAATAATACAAGGCATAACAAACCTAATTTATGCAGAAAACCTTAAAGCCCTTTCCCCCCTCTACTCAGTCTCCTATAGATTGCTGAGGAGTGCTCTATTTCTGGTTTACAAGGCATCTTCAAACCCCAAACTTATGAATCTCCTACATATTTGGAAGTCGAAGACTACAAGAAATACAAGGTCTATGGACTTGAATTTTGTCTGTAGCTTAAACAGTATATGCTGGAAAGACAAATATGTGTCCCATAAACTGCCCCTCCTATGGAACAGGCTTCCCATCCATGTGAAGCTGAGTTTGCCTATTACCCGGTTTAAGCACAACCTAGACCAGGGGATGGGGAATAGTAAATTTATACCAGGCCTGGCACCATTGTCTCTTATGGACAGAGGTGGTTTATAAATGCCTGGCCCTCAATGTCCTATTTGGATACAGGACATCATTATTCTTTGGGAAAAATTTGGCACTAGGCTTAGAAAGGCCTCCATATTGTTAGCTTAGTAACAATTTATGAATCTATGAAACTATGAAATGAGGAAAGTCTAAGTTATGAATTAGAGAAAAGACTTAAAACCAAATGCTATTCTCAAATTCTACAAAGCTAGCTCATTGCCATGTTCATGTGACCTAAGATTTAATTGGAACTAAAACAACTAGAAAATATTGAGATGACTTTTTAAATGGAGTGAGTGGGCCATTCCTATAGCTATCCAGCTCAGGGAACGTGAGTCAGAAAGCATTTCTATTACTAGGGGGAAAGCTACTACTAACTCAGTATTATATTATGGTGCTATATTTGTTTCCAACAACTGAAAAACATTTGTTGCATTCCTAACTGGTGAGGGACTGTAATAAACAGAAGTACACATGCAGATGGAGTTTGAAGAAACTTTAAGTATGTTTTTAACCATTATATAACCAGAGTTATTTTTTTATTGCATAGAGGATTATGGTCTATGTGTTTGAGACACGGATGCCAAGAAATCCACCTTGAGAGTTTAGCTCTCAAGGTGAATCTTGGCTTCCATGTCAAGAACACATAATAAAGGGTTATGATCTAAGATATATTCATAATTCCTTGTCATACATAGAGCTTTATCTGTTCCATGTGCTATTTACAAAAAAAAAAGACTAAGTGTTTTGCTGGCTTTCAAACATGTAAAGCACTTACTGAATGATGACAGAAAGACAGAGTAACGTTTTGACTGATTTTATAGAAACGCAGGGACAGATTACTAGTGTAGACAGCAGGAAGAAAGAAATCTATTTTGAATTCTGCCACTATTGTTTGCTGGCCAGTACTGGAAATTTGACTGCCTAGTGTAATACCCAATTTTAACAACTGAAGCAGGGGTGCTCAATGATTGTTTAACAATTGTTAAGATCTGGTCTTGTACCACAGAAGTGCTTAACTGGTTTGTCTTTTTTGTGTACTGGAGTGTAATCACCCTGCTTCATGCACACCAATAGGCTTGCTTTTTGAGCAACCTGTACATAAACCGTGGCAGGGAGTAAATGATCAAATCAGGAGTTGTAGAAAAGTAATGCTGTATTGATGATACATATCTTGGTAGCTTGTGAGAAAAGTGAAGGCTCTCACAGCATCTTTTTTTCTTATCTCCCTTTATCTTACCATCAGCTGCCATCAGCTCCTCTCCTTATTCACTGGGTCTGCCGAACATGACTTAGCCTTCACCAGGCTCTATATCACCCATGCTGGGATCCAATGAGGAGACTCAGGATTCCGGTGTAGTATCATGCTGTTACCAGGAGCATGGATCCATGCTTACTTCCCTTATGTGCAACCTCCAGACCAAGCAGGACACCACTTGCAGCATGGAGCTTGTCAGGCACTTCATGCTGCTATTACTGTGAGCTAAGTTGCATCCCTGTCCCCAGAATGAATGTAAATGTGTTGGATACACACCCTTTCCTCCCTCGCCCAGTCCTTCCAACACCTTTAACAATCAAACACGGATCATCTGGAGTGCTGTTAGGGCTTTATCCTTCTGTGTCTTTGGACAGGAACTGTCTCAACGTCTTACAGGTTTTCCTGAAAGACTGTCAGTTCAAAAAAAATAATATATAAAATGAGAATTATTAAAAAATATAGTTATTTATAGTGGTCATGTCATTGATATAGAAATGGAATGCACAATATGCAAAACAGGAAGGAGGATGTGTACACACACCCTGTCCACAGAATGTACCAAAACTGAAGATGCATTTAGAATTGGTGAACTACTAACTGATGTTCTTATCTATCGTTTAAGGGTTATGCATCCAATGCATGTATTATTGCTGGATAAGGCTACATGAAAATGTTGTGATATATCACAACAAACCTTGTTGACCAAGGGAATCATAAAGTCAGACAAAGTGCCAACATACTTTGATCCGTCCTTCCCTATTACGGTGACATGAGATGATTCAATCACATAATTCCTGTACTGTACTGGGAAACCCTTTGTAGATGCTTTAAACTTACTGATAAATATTGAAAAAAATATATTCAACCAGACAGCACAATCTGTAGGCCAGTCTCTGGAGTAAAGAAATTTAAGTAAAATTTGTAGAGAAAAATATTAACATTTGTAACTGATCACCAATCACTACGGCATGTATTTAATGCAAGGAGACAAGTTCTAACAATGTCAACAACATACTTAAAGCACTGGACACAATTTAGTTTCTGGGCACTCTTAGAACATTGACTTCACAGGAACTGACCAGAAGTATTATGCTAATGTAATTCCCTGACTGTGATATGAGAAAGCACAAGAGCCAAAAGGAAACAAGGAATCACTCTGTTTTGTCACATGAATATGACATTGCCATAAAGGTGTGGCCTAAATAGAATGAACCATTGCATCATACACTTCCACTTATATTTAAGGAATATGTAGTTTAGTGCAGGGGGTCAAGGTTATGAGATATTAAGGTGTTTCATCAAATCAGTACTGCATTTAATTTCTTCAGTCTTTACTTTCCTACTCTGTCACTTTGAAAAATTCACTAAAACAAACAGTAGCTTTTGGGGAACCCTGGAAAAGCAGCACTTATGTTTATACCTGTCTAACAAATAAGGAGAAAAAAATGTTATTCACATGATAAGGAATGGCACTGTGTTGACTCATAGTGGCAATCCCCCAAGTTATTTGCTAGATCATTGGATATAAAACATGAGGTACACGGTAGGGTCATAAATAAGAAGTCATTCACCATGAACTGAATGCAGTTCCTTCAAAGTAATAAACATTTTGAACATTTAGGCACATCTTTCATTGGATGCTACCTGACTCAAAATACAGAATCACAAGCACTTTTGTAACAATGCTAATAGCCTTCAGTACCAACAATGCTAATGCCCTCTAGTACCATAACAGCATGTCCATAGTGATACTGTAGAAACTTTTATTGACTATTCTTAATATTTGTAGATTCTCACTGTTAGTTGGACAGGGGTCATCTACACAGAGTCATTGGCTGTAGAAAAACAGCTGCTGTACTATGAGCAATATTTGGTAGGAAAGGTCTTCCTTAACAGATTGTCAGTCATAGTGTCTCACACTTTGTTTCATCAGTTTAAAACTATTGAAAAAGCTGCAGAACCATTAGCAGAAAAGGTTTATAAAAATCTTTAAGAAAGGAATCAAAAAGTGATCACTGAATATATATTATTACATCTCAAACTGAGCAATTTCTTCAATCATGCTGAATTATAATATGTATAAACCACTATCTCAGCTCCAGCAGTGCTGTTTATGAATAGGAAACTGTAGGCAAAAATAAAATAACTGAATCCCAATGTCCCAAGACCACTAGAGAACAAATGCTCAGCACATGAATAACACAGGTAAAGTCATTTTTTTAAAGTGTAACAATCTGTCCTGGCACATAATTACAGAACTGGGAATGCAGAAATTCTCATCACCAAACTAATAATAAACATAAATAAATGCAGATACATTGTCTGCATTTATATTCCACCCAGCAAGAATGATAATACTCTAGAAAATATCTTACATTGGCTAGCTTCTAACTATCCCCATGAAACCATTGTCTTGGGGGACTTTAACATTGATTGGAACACCTGTTCCTCTAAAACTCCTTCCACCCATTTAAACCTCCATGGGATTACTTAGATCATTGCCACCCCCACCAGATTTAGCAAAAATAGAGTCAAAGATAGTATCCTTGATTGGATACTTATTAACACCCACCCCCAAAAATACAAGTCAGGTACATTACCCAATGATCTAAGTGATCACTGCCTTACCTATATTATTAGGCTCAAAGCCAACATTCCCAACCACCCCACCTACAAAACTATAAGAAACATCAGGAACCTTAACCTTGACAACTTCCAAAATGAACTCAAAGCATGTAACTGGAATGTCTTGAAACGACTCCCATTACAAGAAGCAGTTGAGTACTTCAGTACCAGATTTCTAGCTATCCTTAACCACCATGCTCCCGCCCATACCATCTGTGTAAAAGCCACAGTTGCACCGTTGTTATCTAAAGAAACAAAAACCACTATTAAACTAAGAAACAACGCCTGGGCCAGGTGGCATGTTACCAAAGCCCCTAGGGACCAAGTAAGATACCAGCAGCTAAGGAACCAGACCAAAAATTCTGTCATTCTAGACAAAAAAAAAATCACTATCCCCTCCTACAACAAAAATATCATCTAAAACCTCAGAAGTTCTGGGCTGGTATTAACAATCTTCTCCACCCAGGCCGATCCTCACTCCTACCCCATCAGTTGGCCTTGATAAATCCCCTGTAGCAATTGCAATCAGCTTCAACTCCTTCTTTACTGAAACTATCCAGTCTCTAGTTACCCATCTCACTCCATTGGACACAAACACCAGCTCTGGCACATCAAGCCCTGATCCACCCAGCACCCAGCCCACCTTTACCTTTCAAACCATACCTACCAACCTGATCCAAACTTTACTCAAAAAGATAAAACCTACTACACTAGCTGCCGACCACCTCCCAGCTGAATATCTTCAAAAAGCAGCTGATGCCATACCACTTCCCATTTCTATTCTGATCAACAGATCCATCTCAGTAGGATCCATCCCAGCAATATGGAAAATATCACAGGTTGTACCTCTCCATAAAGGAGGAAGTTCCACAGAATTATCTAAATTTAGACCTATAGCCATTCTTTCACCACTAAATAAAATCATGGAAAGATGCATACACAAAGAAATCATGCACTTTCTTATTCTAAACGGAAAGCTCTCTGACTCTCAGCACGGCTTTAGGCCATTCCACAGTACCACCACGGCTCTTCTATCTTTCTCTAATGTCATCAATCTTCATCGTAACAACAACAAACTATCTTCAGCACTCTTCCTAGATCTCTCAAAAGCTTTTGATATGGTCAGCCATCGGCTACTGCTCAATACCCTACAAACCATCAGTTTAGACCAACACGCAATACAACGGTTTCACTCCTACCTAAACGGTAGACAGCAGGCTGTCTTATGGCAGAGCAAGCTATCATCCCAATTTCCTCTAACTCTAGGTGTCCTGCAAGGGTCCATACTAGGTCCCGTTCTTTTCTCTGTCTTTATCAATGAACTGCACACCAACATCCCAGGAGCCACCTGCATCCAATATGCAGATGACTCAATGCTAATATGCTCCGCCTCCTCTCATACACAACTTCTAACCCTCACACAGACCACTTTCAGCATGGTAGAAACATGGCTAGCTAATTGCTGCCTGCTTCTAAATCCTAACAAAACCGAGCTACTACTTTTCTCCCCTAACCGTGGAATTTCTCCTCCTTCCTTTAACATCAAATCTAGCAATGACACCATTATCTCCCCTAATGACCATACAAAGCATCTAGGCATAATAATAGACAACAACCTTAAACTTGATAAACATGTCAATCACACTATTAAGTCCTATATTAAGTCCGTCAACAAAAAGCTTGGCTCCCTGTACAGAGCCAAACCTATCCTCACCCTCCTAGCTAGGGTAGCTATTGCAAGATCACACCTCCTCTCTACCCTTATGTATGCCTCCCCTGTACTCATCAACCTATCCAAAACCGATCTCAGCAAATTATCAAGATGTTACAATCATATAGCCAGATTTGCTACTGGCATGGCTTTTAGGACCCACCATTGCCAGAACCTCAAAGCACTGGGATGGCTAGAGTATCCTACCTTTCTACAGTTCAACCAGCTTATAGTAGTGCATAAAATACTCCATCAACCTGATAACACTCCTGCCATCAAAAATATTCTCACCCCTCATAGTGCCCCCAGGCCATTATGCTCAGCTGATAAACTAATGATACAGACCCAAAAATCCAACAACTCTGCAGGCAATGCTATATTTGCCAACTCAACCGGTAAAATCTGGAATCTACTCCCTACTGCCATTACCAAGGAAACCTCACTACCCCTATTTAAAAGAGAACTCAAAAAATACCTCACATCTCATTGGCTGTGCTCTTGTTCTAAACCTGACTAACAATTTCAGTAATACATGTTTTGCTACGCAACCTGCTGTTTAACCAAGTATATATGCCTCATACCATTAGAATGTCTAAGGATTGTGAATTATGAGATCTGATTGTATTCTATGGTCACATTTTCTGATGCGTCTTTGCCAACCAGATGTAAGTCTGCACATTGTATATATTGATATCTGCCTGTAGTCTTTGTCTATATTTTTCTAAACATGTCTGCCTGAGTTTTTCACTCAGTGATGTATGCGCTGTCTCTTTTTTGGTATGTGGAGCTTTTCTCCCCGGGCCTCCACTGAAAATGGAGATATATCCAGTCAGACTATCCTGGCAGACAAATGTAAAATAAAATAAAATAAATAAATAAAATAAAAGCTAATACATAGAAATATTTTGCAAGGCCAGTGTAAGGTGCCCATGGATGACTATAGCCAATTCCAGGGAGAAATAGATAGTCACAAGAACACTCTAGGATGGACAGATGACAAGAACTAAACTCCAAAATGAATGGATGATCACAATCAGTCTCAAAGATGGATGATTAAGCATACCCCTACAAAGGATACATGACTGTAGCCATACCCAAAGACAGCAGACAATCAGAATCAAATTCTTGAATGGATGAATGACACCAAATAGTCTCATGAATGACAATGGACATATCCATATAAACCTGGATAACTGCAGCCATATCTATATCCTTACCAAATGAAAGATGGAAAACCTGAACCATAACATTAAAAGAAAGGATTACCACATCTATTCCTTTAGAAGGATGGATGAGGTAATCTACATGGCAAAATGGAAAGAACCAGATGTTATAATAAATGAGTAACTATTTTGATATCTCTTTCATTTCACTCTCAACTGTTGTTCGACTACTGGATTGAGACCTAATTTCACGTTGCTTGAACAACCTAAAGAAAGAATCATTGCATAATGACTAGCCAAAGTAAGATTGAAACTGATCATGCGTAGGATTTTGTAGTGCAACTTTTTCTTAAAGGCTTCATAATATTTTCAATATTGTTAATATTTAATCAGGTATCATCTTTGCTCAGATGATAGTGACACAAGGCAGCAAAGATATACATTTGATGAAATATGAGTGAATTTATTCTGAATCTGTTCAGTACAGTATCAAAACATCATAACTATAATTCCATTGTAACCCATGACAACATTTGACTGTTCCAGTAATAACCCCCCCACACATGCCCATGTAATTCCATTGTAACCCATGACAACACTTGACTGTTCCTGTAATAACCCCCTTCCACACACACATCCATGTAATTCCATTGTAACCCATGACAACACTTGACTGTTCCTGTAATACCCCCACACACATGCCCATGCAATTCCATTGTAACACATGACAACACGTGGCTGTTCCTGTAATAACCCCCTCCCACGCACACATGTCCATGTAATTCCATTGTAACTCATGACAACACTTGACTGTTCCTGTAATAACCCCCCCGCACACACACACATGCTCATGTAATCCTATTGCAACCCATGACAACACTTGACTGTTCCTGTAATACCCCCCCACACACATGCCCATGTAATTCCATTGTAACCCATGACAACACTTGACTGTTCCTGTAATACCCCCCCCACACATGCCCATGTAATTCCATTCTGACAAAAGACAACACTTGACTCTTCCTGTAATAACCCCTGTACATGCCATGTAATTCCATTGCAACCCATGACAACACTTGGCTGTTGCTGTAATAACGCCCACACATGCCCATGTAATTCCATTGTAACCCATGACAATACTTGGCTGTTCCTGTAATAACCCCCCCACATGCCATGTAATTCCATTGCAACCCATGACAACACGTGACTGTTCCTGTAATAACCCTCCACATGCCATGTAATTCCATTGTAACCCATGACAACACTTGACTGTTCCTGTAATAACCCCCTCCCACACACACATGTCCATGTAATTCCATTGTAACCCATGACAACACTTGACTGTTCCTGTAATAACCCCCCACATGCCCATGTAATTCCATTGTAACCCATGACAACACTTGAATGTTCCTGTAATAACCCCCCCCACGTGCCCATGTAATTCCATTGTAACCCATGACAACACTTGACTGTTCCTGTAATAACCCCCTCACACACACATGTCCATGTAATTCCATTGTAACTCATTAACACAAGAGCGTTCGCTACAACCAAGAACTGATAATAGAGAAATATACAGCTTACGCCACGCTATGTAGGCTTGAGAAGTAGGAAAAATAACTCGTGCAGTCAGCGTCTACAATAAATCCACGTATTTATTATGATATCATGCGAATCATACAAAAGTAAAAACAAGTTGAGCGCTTTCACCTGTCAAGAATACAGGCTTCATCAGAACTGAATGCCATATTAAGTTCCCTAGTATATTTAAAAATTCTTTGGCGCCAAAATACCTTAAGGGTTTAAAGACATACACACTTAATTTGTACGCACAATACTGTAGAGAATTATATTAAAACAATTAAATCTAAATCTAAAATTTGCCAAAGGGAATCTGACAAGCTCTTTAGTATAATGAATATTAAAATTAACCTAAAAAATAATAATAATAATAATATAGGTATAACTAATACAAATGATGTACATTTTGTGATATCTAATATAGATAAAATGCGTTTTAAATGCTGCCCACATATATTGTTGTTAAAAGATGGTTAATGGGCATCACTTCATGAGCACAATAAAACAAGCAAAATAATTACTATACATTACATATTTGATCCATAATTAATATACTAAAAACCATTGTAACTGTAAATGTTAATAACTCAATTTTTGTAATAATGGCTTAATAGTCAAACTTTCATTCAAGCCTGGGGGTGAAGAAGCATCAGTGTAAATTTGCCACCACATTTCTCTATATGATAGATGTCCCTTCTGATCACCTCCCCTAGGATCTGCTTTTACCACATCAATTATACCAAATGTAAATTTGTGTTCTGCTCCTTGTTGTTTGATGTGTCTATATAAAGCATTTTTTTCGTCATTCTTTTTAATAGAATAAAAATGACAGTATATTCTTTTATTCAGCTGTCACTCGGTCTTCCCTATATAAAACGCTGGACATGCTGTACATAATGCAATATAGACAACAAATTTTGTTGTACAGTTTCCTGATTTAAAGCTAATAAAAGATCCAGTAACATTATTCAACCTAATACTATAACATATATAAAAATTTTAGATTTAGATTTAATTGTTTTAATATAATTCTCTACAGTATTGTGCGTACAAATTAAGTGTGTATGTCTTTAAACCCTTAAGGTATTTTGGCGCCAAAGAATTTTTAAATATACTAGGGAACTTAATATGGCATTCAGTTCTGATGAAGCCTGTATTCTTGACAGGTGAAAGCGCTCAACTTGTTTTTACTTTTGTATGATTCGCATGATATCATAATAAATACGTGGATTTATTGTAGACGCTGACTGCACGAGTTATTTTTCCTACTTCTCAAGCCTACATAGCGTGGCGTAAGCTGTATATTTCTCTATTATCAGTTCTTGGTTGTAGCGAATGCTCTTGTGTTAATCAGTTTAGTGAAGCTATGGAAGCTGATCGAGAAGCAGCATGTTCCTCACCGCTTAACACGGAATTTATTTCCATTCAGCAAATGCAAGCGGATGTATTGGAACTTAAAAAAGAAGTGAGTAATCTTACTACACTTCTTTCTAACTTCATTGTGCAGCAGCATGAACGAAGAAATCACAGTAATGACACTAGTATTCTTTTCAAAACTATTGGTGGTAGCAATATACTGGGATTAGCACAAGGAGATGACAAGGTACCTACACCGAGTCGGTTTTCGGCATGTCATGAAGATATTGCTGATAAATCAGTAAATTCTTCTTATATACCGAATGGTCAGGGCACGGGCCGTCCTAATATTAACTGTATTGATTTACCTATGGACGGTGCATCTAACGAACTAAGGAACAACAGTAGTAGAATGGGTCTACTTGACTATACATTTGATTTTTCTTTTGCTGATACAGAAGAAGATGCCAAACGGACAGGCGCCAAACCGAAGCGAAAGTTTCCTTACAAAACCTACGCCCAAGTAGGTAAAGAAGATGTTGGCAAAGGTACTGAACACAATAAAAGAAATGACTCTAATCAGAACCATGTTGACAAATTTAAATCTTTTATAGATAAGAACTGTGGGTTTGATAGTGACCAACGCAATGAAACACCAAGGGACAATGTTATGCCTATTGGGTCGTTAAAAGAATTGATTTATCTGTTTGGTAAAAAATTGAACACTATTAACACTTTAAAATTAGAGAATGCTTATCTTTTAAAATGTATAAATATAAATGTTATTCCCAAGGGTTTGAGATTTTTTAAATTCCCTATGGGCATTGATCTGAATGACAATATCAAAAAAGAATTCAACACTTTTTTTGACAAATGTGGTATAGATTTTATGAGAATATTAATTAAATGTAATGATGAAAAATTGATGAAATGTATGCAAGAAGCAGAAAAACTAAATGAAAATATTTTAAATGATTTATTGTTTGCACAATGGGAGAGGCTATATGTTAAGCAATTCAACATGGCAGAATCAAATATTAAAAAGGTATTTGATAGGAAAAACACAAAGTTGAGAAGAGACACTCAACAATACGACAGAGGGACAGTGTATGATTGGAGAGATAATTCCAATGGTTTTGGTAACAACAATGATACTAATAAGAATAGTTACAATTCTAATCAGACACATAAAAATTCACATTTTTCCAACAGCAGGAATCGGGACAGGACAAAAGACTGGAAGTGGGGAGGAAATTGGAACAAACCCTTTATTAAACACCTATAGTAGTATACATTATGAGAACACTAAGGTACAGGTTGATCGAATTTGTAACCAGGCTGCACACACAGAGACTGATTTAAAAGAACATGAAAGAGAGTTTTATGAACTAGAACAACATACATCAAATGGGAATGAAGGTATATGTACTGTAGGTGCTTGCAATAGTTACAAGAATTTTAACATATTCAACTATACTGATTTGAAATTGGATGTTTCACATTTCAATTTATTCTCAAAGGGTTTGAAATATATCCCAACCTCTAACTTTAATGTAGTGGATAATATATGTCAAATCAAATTATATACTAGGAAATTGAACTTGGCTGTTACATTTAACAATACAGAAAACAAAGAGACCAACTGTGTTAGTGAATGTAAATTATTAAAAAAGAAAAGCACATTTATACCTATATGTCATCCTACTATAGGGATTTTTGAAAAATCGGTAGTTAAACAGGTTTATCAGTTAAAAAATAAATTAAAGTTTAATAAACATGAACATAATTTATCGAAGGAAGAACAAATTACTTTAACTAATATCAGAAACAACAGAGATATTAGAGTCATGAAACCGGACAAAGGTGGGGGTATAGTTATTTTTGACCAATTAACATATGCTTCTAAACTATTTGATATATTACATTCTTCTGGTAACTATGAAATCATTTCAACCAATGAAGTTAACTTGGCCTACAGAAGAATTGATTCTCATATTGAAGAATTCTTTACAGACAAACGTATTACTATGAATATTTACAACTTTCTCAAAGTTGATTATCCTATTGCGGCCACGTTAGTAGGAATTCCCAAAATTCATAAAAATTTAATTGAACCCCCCTTTAGACCGATTGTTTCAGGTAGTCGATCAAAAACTTTTCCATTGGGAGTTGTTATAGATAATATGTTGAAACATATTTGCGGAAAAATTCCACATTTAGCCAAAGATTCTTGGCACTTTTTATCCCATTTTCCTACTTTCATTAGTAATAAGGATATTACATATGTAACTATAGATGTCATAGACCTCTTCTCCTGCATACCTAAAATTGAGGGGCTCGAAGCATTTCATCGCAGTATCTACAAATATGCTGACCTAGACTGGGATAAGATCTGTTTAATTACAGACATGATGAGTATAGTATTAGATCATAACTATATTTACTATGAAGGTGAAATATTTAAACAAATCAAAGGGGTAGCTATGGGTGCTGCCTGTGCCCCTATATTTGCTAATATGGTAATGCTAGACTGGGAGGAATCCGTCATCTTTACTAGTGACTTCTACAGACATATTAAATATTACGTATGTTATCTTGATGATATTTATATATTATGGGATGCCAATCATGAGACTCTTATTAAATTTATTGATTATCTGAACTCTAGCAGTACCTTTCTGAAATTTACATATGCTCAAAGTCAGGAAGGTCTAGCATATTTAGATACATATGTATTTTCTAAAAACTCCCATTATTCCTCAAAAATTTATAGGAAGACTACATTTTCGAACAGTTATCTAGAAAATTCTAGTAACCACCCTAGATCTTTATTGAGGAATATATACAAGGGACAATTAATTAGAGCTATAAGAATGACTTCCGAGTTCTCCGACATGACAGCTGAGGTAGTATATATTACGTCATTATTTAAAGACAGGGGTTATGGCATTAATATGATGCACGATATAAGTAGTCAAGTAATCAGAGGATGGGGCACTAGATATATACCATTACTAGGTCTGGAATTCAAAAAAGTATCAATAATAGTTTAAACAGTAAAATCACCACTACTAAAAAAAGTCCCTTATTTGATACTCGTAGATCATGCATTTTAGAATATGGCCCTTTCTCTTATAAAGTTAGAGAAATTCTGATGAGCAATTGGAATATTATTTTGGCAGACACACAAATAGCTAATATATTGGGACATAGACCTTGCTTTGTGAACAAAGTGGGTCCTAATATCAAGAAATTGTTGGAAAATTCTTTTACACAAAAATCAATTACACCTAAGAATACACAAAAATGTGGAAGATGCAATTGGTGTTTTGCTATTAACAATAGTTATAGTATTAGGTTGAATAATGTTACTGGATCTTTTATTAGCTTTAAATCAGGAAACTGTACAACAAAATTTGTTGTCTATATTGCATTATGTACAGTATGTCCAGCGTTTTATATAGGGAAGACCGAGCGACAGCTGAATAAAAGAATATACTGTCATTTTTATTCTATTAAAAAGAATGACGAAAAAAATGCTTTATATAGACACATCAAACAACAAGGAGCAGAACACAAATTTACATTTGGTATAATTGATGTGGTAAAAGCAGATCCTAGGGGAGGTGATTAGAAGGGACATCTATCATATAGAGAAATGTGGTGGCAAATTTACACTGATGCTTCTTCACCCCCAGGCTTGAATGAAAGTTTGACTATTAAGCCATTATTACAAAAATTGAGTTATTAACATTTACAGTTACAATGGTTTTTAGTATATTAATTATGGATCAAATATGTAATGTATAGTAATTATTTTGCTTGTTTTATTGTGCTCATGAAGTGATGCCCATTAACCATCTTTTAACAACAATATATGTGGGCAGCATTTAAAACGCATTTTATCTATATTAGATATCACAAAATGTACATCATTTGTATTAGTTATACCTATATTATTATTATTATTATTTTTTAGGTTAATTTTAATATTCATTATACTAAAGAGCTTGTCAGATTCCTTTTGGCAAATTTTAGATTTAGATTTAATTGTTTTAATATAATTCTCTACAGTATTGTGCGTACAAATTAAGTGTGTATGTCTTTAAACCCTTAAGGTATTTTGGCGCCAAAGAATTTTTAAATATACTAGGGAACTTAATATGGCATTCAGTTCTGATGAAGCCTGTATTCTTGACAGGTGAAAGCGCTCAACTTGTTTTTACTTTTGTATGATCATTGTAACTCATGACAACACTTGACTGTTCCTGTAATAAACCCCCCACACACACACATGCTCATGTAATCCCATTGCAACCCATGACAACACTTGACTGTTCCTGTAATACCCCACCACACACATGCCCATGTAATTCCATTGTAACCCATGACAACACTTGACTGTTCCTGTAATACCCCCCTCCCACATGCCCATGTAATTCCATTGTAACACATGACAACAGTTGGCTGTTCCTGTAATAACCCCCTCCCACACACACATGTCCATGTAATTCCATTGTAACCCATGACAACACTTGACTGTTCCTGCAATAACCCCCCCCCCCACATGCCCATGTAATTCCATTGCAACCCATGACAACACTTGACTGTTCCTGTAATAACCCCCCACACATGCCCATGCAATTCCATTGTAACCCATGACAACACTTGACTGTTCCTGTAATAACCCCCCTACACACACACACACACACACACACACACACACACACACACACACACACACACACACACGCACACACACACACACACACACACACACGCCCATGTAATTCCATTGTAACCCATGACAACACTTGACTGTTCCTGTAATAACCCCCTCCCACACACATGCCCATGTAATTCCATTGTAACCCATGACAACACTTGACTGTTCCTGTAATAACCCCCTCCCACACACATGCCCATGTAATTCCATTGTAACCCATGACAACACTTGACTGTTCCTGTAATAACCCCCTCCCACACACACGCCTATGTAATTCCATTGTAACCCATGACAACACTTGACTGTTCCTGTAATAACCCACACACACACATGTCTATGTAATTCCATTGTAACCCATGACAACACTTGACTGTTCCTGTAATAACCCCCCCACATGCCCATGTAATTCCATTGTAACCCATGACAACACTTGACTGTTCCTGTAATAACCCCCCCACATGCCCATGCAATTCCATTGTAACCCATGACAACACTTGACTGTTCCTGTATTAACCCCCCCCCCACATGCCCATGCACGTCATGTAACCAGGAGCAGTGCCATGACAGAACATTGCTAAAAGGAACACATAAACAGAAAAGAAATGCAAAGAGAAGGGTAGCAGTGAATAGTTGGAGCAAGAACAGAATACAGTTCAGCATCCTGCTTATATTCTACCAAATAAATAAGTCATTCTGGAACAGAACAGCATTATAATTAAAAAAAATATCAAGACCTGCATTCATTTTTATCTTTTCTTCTTATACAGATTATTTTAATAACCAATGTTTGGCTGTAGCAGTTATCAATGGCTGTTTTTGTGAATATCTGTGACAAATTTGTTTAGTACATATGAGAAGTACTAGATAGCCTAAGCTTAGTTTTAAAAGAGAGTTCGGCAACACTAAGATGAGGAATAAAATGGACAAATAGATTTCTCACAGACTGTTTTCTACTGTGAAACAGTGTTCCACTTGGCACAAGAAATGCAACATCTACACAGTAATTAAAATTTCTTTGAATGTTTGGTGAAGAAGTTAGTGTTACTGACCTTGCATTGCTTGATTTTCTGGTTAATTTCCTGTCTGAGATGTCTTCTCTGTGGTATCTGCATGACTTCCCTGTGTCTGCATGCATTTTTACTACCATGTCTGGTTTCTTCCAAAATAAACAAAGACATACTAATACATGAATTGGCAATCTTTTAAAAGTGTGTGTGCCATGCATGTGTACATGCACACATGCTGTGATGGACTGGTGACCTGGCCATAATCGTTTTTCTGTCTCATGCCCATTGTTCACTGTAGCCGGCTCTGGCTTCCTTATGCTGCTGAGTAATATAAAGTAGATTTTGTGAAAAAGAAGTTCAGACTTGGGATTTTGGCATGCAAGTTTCAAAATTTTGAAAAAGTTGAAAGATTGCCAAGAGAACTTTTAAACCTGTTTCGAAATTATGTCTAGCAGTTGGTGCAGATGGTTAAAGCTATGAGTTATAGCTCCTATGGTACAGGATTTGAGTCCCTCAACCCTCATTCGTCTGCTGTTTGACCTTGAGCAAATCCCTATACCAGAAAGTGTTCCATGGTCACTACAGATAAAGAATTATGTGTCCAGTATGCTTCCCTGGTTAACAAATTACTAGGAATACTGTATATAGGCTCATTAATGATCTCATTAGCTGTGTGCCTAGTAACTACCTATGAGTGTTGGTGAGCTGTAAAGACATTGGACTGGATATAGTAAACAACAACAATTTATTTATTCAAAGTAAAGTTAATGTCAAGTATTCATTATTGAATTAGACATACCTCCAAGTGATATCAATGTCTTTTTTATTTTGTATTTTTTATTTATTTGTTTAATTTTTGTAATTTCAATGTAATAACAATGTAAAAGGAAGGGAATGGATAGATTATCCTTATGGTCAAACGACGCACAAGCATTGTAAAACATCAACAACAACAACAAACAATAATTATTATTAGGGTAGGGGTAGTCTTGGAAAAGTAGTAATATTAATAATTTTGAGAAAGAGTCAAGAGTAGTATGTGTACTCACTTACCGCCCTATGTACATTATGTGAAAATATTCTCCATAGACATTGGGATGTCATAAACTCTAATAATTTAGATGTTAAGATAGGAACATTGATGACAAAGGCACTTGTTTCTGGTCTCAGATGAAAAACAAAACACTATGTGAGACTAGGATCACCAAAAATGTGGGAGGTGGTGTAAAAAAAAAAAGAAGAGGAACAAGAAGAAAGGAAATGACTGCTTCGTTATATCACACTTATAAATGGACAGATTAGATCCCCCCCCCCGGCCTATATCACTAGTGAATAACAGTGATACTGTTATATAGGTATAAACTATGTTGAGAAATGAATGGTTTTCTTATTTTAAGTGCACTTACACAATAGGCCCCTGCAATTGTCATATTTGGGAAAGAGTGACACACAGAAGGACTGAACACTGCTCGTATTAGGGTAGCAGTAATACATTACAAATAAGACAGACAGACACACACACATGCACACGCGCACACACACACACACACACACACACACACACACACACACACACACACACACACACACACACACACACACACACATACTCATACAAACATACAAAAAACAAACACACCAAAAAAAAAAAAAAAAAAAACAATGAGGGCACTGTTGGCATGTAGCACTTGAGGTGAATTTGCTGAACATAATAGTATTTACATCTAATAAAGAAAACAGAAGGCTATAAGTAACATGATGGTGTAAACTGTGGGAGAACATTATGCAGCATTTGCATCTTACAATGCAAATGCTGGCGTGGTGATTTGGTGCTTCAACTTAGGACATACCACTAAACCAAAGTAGTTAACTACTTCTCAACACTTACCAGCTTAGAAAGCTATGACTGTAGCTCATGGTTGGTGTTTGTTATTTTAGTGAAAACAAATACTAGCTAAAAGCAGCTTCCAGGCCTGTCCAACTTAAAAATAAAGCTCTAGTACATTCAGGCAATTATCTGCAGATTTTAATGATGGATACACAAAAACAACATAAATAGAATACTACAAAGTTTAATCTAAATGTCCATATCTTCAGCATGGCCGTGATGTGGTGTTATCAAACTGACATAGAGAAAAACATTCCTAGGCCTAACACTGTCCAAGTTCCATCCCTCATTTCCTAAAGGTATCTTCCAAGGATGATGGCAAAGGCTGATAAAAATCCATTCTCTTAAAAAGGATAGCAGCTCATTCAAAATGCAACAGATCAGGACAATGTGAAATGCAATCTGATGATATTTTTCTATCATATCATATGAAAGGTCATGCATTGTGCAGAAGCTTCCAATTAAAGATGATACAGGAATAAGAGTTTTCAGAATGGAGAGTGATATAAATTAGAGACTTTTGCTCCTAGATGTCTATATGTCCCACTGTTTTTAAAATAAAGGAACAAAATAATTGTAGTAGTCACAGCTCAAGATCTCCATCATTTCTAAGGTTATCAAATACTAGTTTTTATTGTTCTAAATCTGAATCTTGAAGCCCACAATGGAGGGATTTTCTATGCATTTTACTTACTTATGCGTATTAGTATGTATTTTATTAAGGGTACACAGAAACACAGAGCACATTATCTACATAAAATTAAAGCAATGTCACAAAGCTTAATTAGTTGCATAGTACTAAATTGCTGCATGGTGACTATGGTTGCAAATATGCAGCCGCTGTCCAGTACAATGCATTCATCGATCTACAATAATTGAAACATTACACATAGTTTGCATCACACTAGAAAAGTGCAGTTAAGTTATTTATAAATCTGAAGTCCAGTACAAAACACTCATCAACTATAATTGAAACATTACACATAGTTTGCATGACACTAATAAAGTGCAATTAATTTATTTATAAACCTGACAGTTGGAATAGGCTCTGCTGCAATACTAGCAGTATAGTGTCCTGTGCTACACCTCGGTAGAGCTGAGTATAACAGAACAGTGCATTTTAATTACTGAATAGTCCCATGTAGTTTTTCCATTACACAGAGCATCAAATAGGTTTCCTGTTCCTTTTGCTATTTAATTGTTCACAGCACTGCTTTTTTTAACAATGGGGCCAAGTTGTTTGAAAACTACACTGACAATTGCAAAGCTAATTTTAATAATCAGCAGCACTGCTGATACCAAATTATTTCTATTTCATTACTCTTACTGTGGACATATCTTCCTGTTGCATACTATTTTAAGCCCCTTTCAATGAGGTATCACAGAATACTGCTTATTATTGCAGAGTATCGCTAGTGTGATTTCTAGTTATTTAGTACACCAAATGAGATTTCAATTTCCTCACCAATTTACATGCACACACAGAACAATTTTATATCAACACAGTTCTGAATTGCCTGAAGAATGTTTTAAACTCTTTAAGTAAGCTGGAGCAAACTTGAAATCCTTTCTTCAGATGCTGACATTTTTTGTTAATACTGGAATATTTCTCCTCATCTGATTGTATCACAAAATGAAAATGCACTGTCTTACCAGCAGGTTTCTACTAAAATGCATTGATATGATGTTTTATTTAAGGCTTATAGTGCTGGCATACTTTCAACCACAGAGCATCATTATCTCTTATTAAAGACAACACTGCTTATCTCTTCTGATCCTCATCAAGACAGAAAAGACTCAGTGCAGAGAATGAACTTTACTATTTTGGGATGTAAAGGTAGCTCGGACTTTTAAAAAAGAAAAAAAAATGAAACAACAGACAGACCCTAAGTCTGTGCATTAAGCCTTAGGTGAGTGTCTCAATGAATGAATGAAAATAAATAAAAGACAGTTTTGCTGTACTAAAAGGAAACTTTGTTTAGCCACTAAAGCAAAAGAAAAGTGCTTTCATCTGCTAAACTATTTTTTAAAGGTTTAGGCTTCTTTTGATCAATGTTAATGTGAGAGTAACAGTGTTTCTTAACTGAAGAGTGTTAAACTCTGATTACAATCCAGCAGTTTGATGTTTGAAATTTGAAAAAAAAAATACACCAGCTGCACAACCGGTGAACTGTTGGCATCTTAAACAAATCATTTTGCTGAAACTGAAAAAAATTAAGAGAGAAGGTAACAAGTTTGTGAACATCTCAGTAGTGCACTGTTTTTTCAGGTCAGTGTGTTAATTGCATCTTTTTTAATCATCATCATCATCATCAACATTCTTGCCCATTTTTCTACATGGGGGTGGGATAGTACATCAACCTTCTTCCATGGCCGTGCATCAACCGTCTTCCATGGTCGTGCATCAACCTTTTTCCATGGTCATGCCTGACTACCACAGGGGTCTCTCACATAATCCATCCATTTGCTGGATGCCCTTGTGTCCTCTTGTCTTGTTCCTGTCTCTCCCAAATCGTCTTTGCCAGACTGTCCTCTGCTTTTCTGCACGTGTTCAACCACTGTAATCTGTTATATTTGACCTTTTCTGCAGTTGGAGTTACTCTGGCTTCTGCTTTTATTTCCTCATTTCTTTGTCTGTCCCACAGTGTGCAGCCTACCACCCATCTCAGGCACTTCATCTAAATCACCTGTAGTGTCTTCAACTGCTCTGCTTTTACTGCCCAGGTTTATGTAGCATACAGTAGTACTGCTTGCACAACTGTTTTGTGCACTTTATTTTTCAGTTTCTTTCGGATTTGTTTGTCATACACTACCCCTGACACTGTGCTAGTTGGCTGCAGCCCCTGTCATCCTAGCTTTGACATCTTCATTTAGACTTCCATTCTCAACCACCACTCCCCAGATACCTGAATCTGTTCACCTGTTCCACTACTTGCCTTCTGTCTCAGTTTTCAGTTTATTCTGATTTTCTTGCCTGTACTAAGTTTCATGCCACATGCCAGATGTATTTCTTAAGATAACTGAAATAAGTTGACTGAGACTAATTACAGCCTTTATTACTTGCACTCATTGATCATTGTTATGTAGCTTTGAAAAAAAAAGAAACCTAAAAGTAAAACAAATGAAAATATGTTTTTAATAAAATATAAAATATGTAAGTTTGATTACTTTGATACACTGAGAGTAATGGGTCTACTCTGCAAACTTAATTTACTACTTGATTTACTCATTAAGGATTGGCACATTCTAGCCATGCTAAAAGCAGACAACATTGATTATAATGAAGGACTTGCATAAATTCATGCTAGACTATGTCACAACACTAGATTTACTTTTCATGACTCTCACATCAGAGCTACTCTGAATGTGTATCTTCTACCCATCACCACCATCGCATCTGCAAACTAATGTTTTCCCCTTCCAAGACTTATGTAGATGTGCACCATCAATTTATAATGTGGCCATAGCTCTCACCTTTTATCTACATAGTTCAGAACAATGCAAAACATAATCAGGTAACAACACCAAATTATAGACACTTTTTAAAAGCTACCACTATTAACCTAGAAGTTTTACAAATAATGTTGAGATTTAGGAGGGCAGAGCAATTGTTTTTAGAACAGTATAGGGACAGCCCTCTAAAATTTTGACATTTGATAGGTATGTGTTCTCCACTGTTTTTGTTTGGTAAAAGTTATGCATAGATAATGTTTACCTTTCAATTGCAACATATAATGCATAAGTAAAATGTATGCATTTAATAAAAAGTGTGCTTTTTAATATGTTTTCTCTTACAGACATGACTAGATCTATGGAGACTGCTCACCGGTTGCAGTCTAGTTTAGTTTGCTACTTTTTTCTGCATTTAAAAAAAAAGAGCAGAAACAAAATTGCACATCTAGCTGGCTAAGAGGTAGTGACAGAGGAGCGACAGTGCTCAGTGCCACCAATATGCCATAGTAGTTGATACTGGTTCACCTTTAGCTGGCATCACAGATATATTTCATATACCTTGTGCCAATCACTAGCGCTTCTTGATTTTAGATTTAATTCTAACATATGCATTCAAAGTATGAATGCCTCAATCATGCAGTCTTCGGATGCTGGAATTCTCATTATACTGCTGTACCTTTGATGCAGTTTTAGAAAACGCCGATACAATTTTGTTAAAATGAAATAAAAACTGCAATTTCAAATGAATCACTGACTTTAGAGTATCCTGGCTGCTGAAATCATGTGGTGCTCAAATGATGCCTGGAATTAACACTGTATTGTTACAACTGGAATGCAGTTATAGGGGATCAAATGAACTGTGTTAAAATAAATATTACAGTTTCAAAGCGGATTTGTGGTAGTGATAACTTTCCCATGTTCTCACTGCTGGAAAAATGAGATACTTGGATGCAGCCTGTAATTCTGTAACCGTACTGCTGTAATTATGAACTGTTTAATGAGGAATGGAGTATGATGTCTGCATGTATCTGCCAGGAAGAATAATATTATGCAAGGAAAATATCAAACTACATTATTTTACAACACTGAGGTGAGTATTAGAACTAAACTTTAAAAAATGTTTTCTGAGTCAATAAGTTTATTTATTTATTTATTTGTGATTACAGGCGTAGTTCACTAATCAATATTGACCAGTTTTAGGTGAAGTCCAACTGAAATGCAAAACATTTCACAAAAAAGGCATAAGCAATAATAAAGTAGCTCAGACTAGTTACACAGAAAAACAGTAAATGTTCATTCTAGTAAACCATGAGAAATGTAAACAATAACAAAGTAGTTATTAGTTAAACAGAAAAATTGTAAATGTGCATTTTAGTGAATAAGCAGATTGTAATGTACAATCTGTACTTCAGTTTCTACCTTCTTTAATTCTGAGAGAGGAGAAGAAACGTGGAAATGACATAGGGGTAGCATAGTAGGTGATGTGTCCTGTGTTGAAGCAGGAGCATTTGGCTTGGATGAAGAAGTGCTTTTGGAGTTACATTAGAATTTGTTGTGTAGATTTCCTTCAGGTCTGTGGGAAAAGCTTGACAAAGAGTAGGTGCCTGTGGTGGATGCATGTACACTGCTGTGGAGATTTACTCCAGGGGTAATGAGAGCTGGTGTGGCTTGTGAGTAGTGTTCTATGTTGTATGAGTAAAGATTAGCTTTAAGGGGAGCAAATATTTGGATTTGGAGTAGTTTCTAGAAATGGGGTCCTAACAGTAGGTTAGATCTTAGTTTTTTAGGCAGACATTTGGATTTTTTCAAGGTGATACAATGATGCTCATATAAATGTGAGTGTGTAATGTATTGCAATGTGATGTTTGAGAGTGCGTGAAGTGTGTGGTGATTTTTTTTTTGAAAGCAGAAGTGACAATGGGAAGTCCATATTCGAGCTGAGAGAGGGAAACTCATTTGCCAATGTTTTTTCTAGTTGACTGAGAGAGAAAAGGGGAAATCATTTTGACTTAGAAGATGAGGGAGTTTATTTTTGCTCTCAATCTATGTGGAAATGGAAGTTGTGAGACTGGTCAAGGCAAAATGCTAGGGATTTGAAGGTGGAGGCTGTTTCTGTGGAATGGTTGTATATGTCAAGGATAGATAAAGAGTCAGGTGCTTGGTAAATTTTCTGTGGAGTTCTGAAAAGGGTCAAGTAGCAGCTTATGGATTAAATGGATTACAAGCCATTGGCGGACCTCATGTAAGTCAGATGGAAGTTGGGATTGAATGTCAGTGTGAGAGAGACCTGATCAGTAAAGGACCATGTCATCAGCATAGAGGATAAGTGGGAGATAGGGTAGCTCACATGGAAGTTTGTTAATGCATATGAAGAAGAGGTGGGATGGCAAGAATGTATCCTTGTGAGGCACCTTTGGTAATAGGTGCAGCCTCTGACTGAGAGGATCCTACTTTACCTATGAAGTGTCTTAAACCAGGGAGCCATGTCTGGACTGAACAATTTCAATTAGTTTGTTTTGGAGAAGATAGTGGTCAATGAAGTCAAAGCATTTGTCAGGTCTATAAATAGGGCATCTGTAAAGAGGTATCCGTCAATGCTTTGTGGGCTGTCATCAGTTTTGGCCAAAATGCTGTCATAGTATTTCATCCAGGCCAGAATACATGCTATTTTGATGAGAGCAAGTGGTACTGCTAGAAATAGACAGAACTTAGCCCAGAGCTTACAGGGTGGAGATTGGGTGGAAATGAGAAGCATTGTTTGCCTTAGTTTGCTTTGGGAAGAGTTTAATTAGAGCAGTTTTCCAAATCTGTGGCATGACACTTTGTGTGAGGCGCAGACTATATATGTGGGTGAGAGAAATGCATAGATGATTTCTACAGTAATTACACAAAGGCATGGCTAGGAACCAGAATTTATTCCAGAATACACTTGTTGTGAGTGCTTTCATTAATCAGACTTCAGACTTCAGCAGACAAAATGTAAAACAAAATGTGACCCTTAAATACTCTCTGCAAAAAAATCATATGACACCAGAAAAAGCACATGATTAAAATACAACCATACCATGTAATACAAATAAAAATATGTATAACATTTAAAGTTAAATGGATTTATCTCTTATAAGCCCTCATCTTGAGTAAACTACCAATACTTATAACATCATTTAACCCAGGTGGTGCTGTGGCATTTAAGGAAACCTGCCACCACACCTCTCTTTCTTTTAACTTAATAGACCAAGGGCCAACCTTTGCCTGCTGTTCAATGTGTTCCAAAACACAAAATCCAAAGCTGTAATTGCTATTAGCAAGAATATGTTTACAGAGCACATTTGTAGACTTCGACTTCCTTATTTCATATTTATGTTCATAAATTCATTGTTTTAGTTTGCGCTTTGTCTTCCCCACATGAAATCCTGGACATAACTTACACATAGCAATATAAATCACACCCTTGGTTTGACAATTGAAATTGCCCCTGAGCCTTAGTTGGACATTGTTGACAACAATTTCATTAGTTTCAAGAATCATATGACAATATGAACATGACCCACATTTTGTTATCTTGCCAAACTTCCTTGATATCCCATCAGACATTCCGTCAAAAAAAATTCTTAAAGGATTTCCCTCATTTATAAACAAATTTTGGAACCAAGTACACTTTATTAATAACCTGCTCATGGCTAGCAAGCAATTGCCAGTTTTTATTAATGATCAGAACTAGGTGTTCACTATCTAAACAAAAGTCATAACAACATGTGCGCCCCATACCTTGAGATGTGTTAACCTTCTGTCCCACAAGTGGACCTGTTCTGGGATTAGATGAACATCCAAAAGAATCACCTATACAAATCTCCTGAGTTTGAATATTTTGGTGCCCCAATAAGGGTGAAAAAGTACCATTTTGCCTTTTCCTGACCACTTCATTCTTAATATTAGCCACCAGCTTTTCAGGATATCCATGTTTTAAAAACATAAACACAAGATGTTGCATTCATCCAAAAAATCATCCCAATGGGAAGCGATCGTAGCTGCCCTACCCGTCTGTCCCTTTATTATGGCATGTTTTTGAAGGTAGGGGTGATTACTGGTAAAGTGTAATAAACTATTGGAATACGTTGGCTTCCTATATATCCTGGAAGAAAGCCCACATGTATTGACATCCTTATTAAGTAAAACATCTAGATAATTGATGGAACTGATACCTATAGTATAGGTAAACTCCAAAAAAGATGTAGAATCATTGATGTACGACATGAAGTCATCAATCAATTCAACAGGGCTAGTCCATAGCAAAAACAAATCGTCCAAATACCTAATATAGGTCTGAATATACTGAAAAAATGGACCATCAAAAATAAACTGTTGTTCCCATCCTGCCATCACAATATTAGCAAAAAGGGGGCCTCAGGGAGCACCCATAGCAACCCCCAATACCTACTTATAATATTGACCTTAGAATAATATATAATTGGTATCAAGGACTAGACCCATAAGTGTAGTCAAAGTATTTGTCAAGGACTATTCTAGATGAAAATGAAAACTCAGATAATCTTCAAACCATTGTAACCCAATATCATGAGGGATACAACTGAAAAAGTTCTTGGCATCAATGGTTAAGATGACAAACTCCACTTTGACATCAATATTATTGCACCTAGTTAAAAAAATCAGGAATCTTCACAGAGTTGTGGTATAGCCATCATGATGGGCTTCAAAATGCTGTCAATAAATGTAGTAATATAATATGTTTTTAAATTACATGCATCCACCATGGGTCTAAGGGGTGGATTCTGTATGTCCTTATGTATTTTTGGAAGTACAAAAAAATTAGGTATATGCGGTGTGACACTGGAAATGAACGTATGGTGATCAGCTGTAATTTCACCTTGCATTAGCATATCGTGAAGAATAACATCAATATGTTTATATGCTACATTCACCTCATTCCATGAAGATTCTAAATAACCATCACTACACAAAATACATAAAACCTTCTGTTCATAATCAAGTTGGTCCATCACAACCAACCCACCCCCGTTATCCGGTGGCATAACATGCACATTGGGGGTTGAAATAAACTCCTTCAAAAGGATTTTTTGACGGAATGTCTGATTGAATCAAGGAAGTGTGACAATATGACAAAATGTAGGGCATGTTCATATTGTCATATGATTCTTGAAACTAATGAAATTGTTGTCAACAGTGTCCAACTAAGGGTCAGAGGCAATTTCAACTGTCAAACCAAGGGTGTGATTTATATTGCTATGCGTAAGTTATGTCCAGGATTTTATGTGGGGAAGAGTGCAAACTAAAACAACGAATGTATGAACATAATTATGAAATAAGGAAGTCGAAGACTACAAATGTGCTCTGTAAACATATTCTTGCTAATAGCAGTCACAGCTTTTGGATTTTGCGTTTTGGAACAAGTTGAACAGCAGTCAAGGGGTGGCCCTTGGTCTATTAAGTTGGAAGAAAAAGAGCTGTGGTGGCAGGTTTTCCTAAATACCACATCACCACCTGGGTTAAATGATGTTAATAGTATTAGTAGTTTACTCAAGAGGAGGTATTATATGAGATAAATCAGTTTAAATTTAATTTTTATACATATTTTTATTTGTATTTCATGGTATAGTTGCATCTTAATCATGTGCTTTTTCTGGTGTCGTGATTTTTTGCAGAGAATATTTAAGGGTCACATTTTGTTTTCAATTTTGTCTGATGAAGTCTGATTGATGAATGCGCTTACAACAAGTGTATTCTGGAATAAATTCTGGTTTCAAGCCGTGTCTTTGTGAGGTTTAGTAATTTGGTGTTTTGTTTTTTTATATATTTCTACAGTGACATATGAACCAGGTGTTTATGTTGTTAGATCCAGGAGGTGCATCAGTGGGAATATTTTCAAGTAAATTAAGGACTTCTTAGAAAAGTATGTATTTGAAGTAGAAGAGGGAGATGAATGGTGGTGTTACTTAGTAGCCTAGTAAACATTAACATTAATATTTTATCTCATCACTGTTACCAGTCGAAAATCCAAGGCTCCAAGGATTATTAGTAAAGAGAAAAAAATGCAAAGATGTGTTGCCATTAGGTCATTGATAAAATCTGAGGATGTGCTATTATTAGGACAATGATGATGGCATGGCTTTAGGGCAGTACATGGTCCTGACTAAATGGCATAAGTGTTAAAGACCAGAAAACTGTCTGTTAAAAATAAAAGAAACACGAATTTCAAAGCATATTGAGTTAGTAGTGATTTTAGTTTTATTCTATTCTGGGAAGAGTAAGCAATGAGCAGGAATTACGTCTTTCTAAAATATGTATCCCATGCATATGTTGACTGAATGAAATTGATTAGTCCAGAGACTTTCTACCTCTGAGACTGACTCAGCAGAAAAACAGAACTTCACTGTGGTGATAGTGGATGTGTCATGGTTTATGGCTAGTATATATTGGTTTCCAACTGGCTGCAAACCATGAGTGTCACTTATTTATAACTCCATTTCTGCTTAATTTTCCATACAAATTATAATTCACATTACAAGAAAACTATACAGTGATTTATTTAGTATCTGATGAGTTGTTGTTGATACAGTGGTTTATTTGGTGATCTGATGAATTGTTATTGATACAGTGGTTTATTTGGTGACCTGATGAGTTGTTATTGATACAGTGGTTTTGAGTTGTTGTTGATAACAGAGGTTTACTTGGTGACCTGATGAGTTGTTATTGATACAGTGGTTTATATAGTGATCTGATGAGTTGTTATTAATACAGTGGTTTATTTGTTGCCCTGATGAGTTGTTATTGATTCAGTGGTTTATTTAGTAATCTGATGAGTTATTGATACAGTGGTTAATTTGGTGATCCGATGAGTTGTTATTGATATAGCGGTTTATTTGCTGACCTGATGAGTTGTTATTGATACAGTGGTTGATTTGGTAATCTGATGAGTTGTTATTGATACAGTGGTTTATTTTATGAGATGATGGGGAGCTGTTGATAAGCTCTAGTGATACATTTTTTACCTATATATTGACTGGGTAAACCCAGTGAACAACCTGTCCCTTGTTAGGCACAACCTAAGAGCACTGCCGGGTTAAGTGACTTGCTCAGAGTCACACAAAAGGCAAATAAAGATGGAAAGATTCAAACTCTGTACACAGGGCAACGTAAGCAGCTAATTACCTTTAGACAACTTTATTACTTAACAAATTATTTGCTCTCTTGGCTAGCAATTTTTCTTCTGCAAATACATGTCTGTAAATATGTACTGTAATACCTTTTAACTTTAACAGTCAGCTCTCAAAAGCAACAGTAGGAGAACTATACAGCAGGAATTTATTATTTTCATGTAAAGATAAAAGTCTGCCCATTTTGTATGTTGTTATGTAATCAGTCAAACTCAGATGATTACATCTTAGTGGCATAACTCTTTATTTTACAGTATGGTGCTCACTGCCTAGTCCAGCTGTAAATTTTCATTTAAATAACTGTAACAGGTGAATTTATAACTGAATTATTGTTTATTCATACAATAAAAACAATTTTATTGTGTTTTGTATCTCTCTACCTGTTTTTGTTTTCCCTATCTGGCACAGTACTATCAAGTAATTTTAAATCAAAATGCCCTACAGACAGTTCAGTACCATTATACAGCAATAACATTTTGCCACTACTGAACAAGACAACATTGGGGACTGAGAAATACTTGTTTTATTTGAATATCAACAGTCACATTATAATACAATTTATTATAGTTCTTTTCTTACTTTACAATATTATTCCAGGTAGAGCTGTTTTGAAAGAGTAATGCCAATATATTAAACCAAAAAACAAATTTATTTGTAACAAAACTCATATTAAATGCCGTATGAATATTAAATGCCATATGTCATCATTAGCTGGATTACGAGTAAGCACTGTTCAACATACTTTTCGTTGTCTTTTTTTTTCATTTTAATTAGCAGTTATTATTTTAATCTGTACATGCTGTATACTTAATTGTGTTCTGTCCTTTTTATTATTTGTATTTTAGGTGACATGTTTAGTCGTAGCCATTTCAATGAACTTAAGCTTGAAACCCTGTAATGTACCCTTACTGAAGCAGGTAAAATAGATGGGCTAGTCTTTCAAGCATCATGGAAATATTTGTTAGCAGCAATCTTTTGGTGTAGTGGACTGATTGTATAATTATATATGTTAGCCTTAAATTGAAATCATATGCAGAGCCTAAGCACTTATAGGCATGCAGCCAGCGGTCTTTAATCCTTCAGTATATTTTGTGACACTTGAGTTAGAAATTATCAGGTGGAAACATGTATGTAACCTACTTATACAGTGCATGCTGCCCAAGAATCTGTCATGCTATTTGCTGGTAAACAATGATTCGAGAAAGATTTCACAAGTGCAGTCAAGTGTCAAGGTTAAATATTTTCTGGGATGCATAAGTGTCTGTGGCAAATGCTGGCATCTTTCTCTATGAGCTGTGGTTATGATTTTTGTCTTTAGAAGATGTTAAGTAATTTAATATGTCATTACTTCTAAGCCTTGCTATAAAAACAAAACAAAACAAAGAAAGCATAAAACTCTACTATAAATAAAACTAACAGTGCAGGTTTCCTTGGGTGTCCTTTAGGTGTGTTCACATAAAACCTGTGTAAAAAAAGAAACTTGGTATGCAAAAGATGCTTCAGAAAAAGCACAGAGGCAAGCTCACAAATGGTCTGTAAATGCAGCAGAAGCTGAAATGAAAGTGCAGACAGTGTAGGTATTCTAAGTTCACTTTCAAGTGAGTGTGCTTATTGAACTGAGCTGCGAGTGTAGCAATACATGTTCAGCAAAGGTCCTTGTTCAATGTAAATATTTGATCAGAATGCATGCTATATCAATGAGAACAATTTTCACATCAGACAACAATAAGACTGTTATTTATGAATAGGGGATACATTTGATTAAAAATAATAATAAAACTGCAATAACTAAAGACAAGAAATAAAGGAAACTGATGCTGCAGACAAAAAATGCTGGCCAATGTGGCAATTAGGATTGCCTAAGTAAAGTTTTATGGGGGAAATAAATGCAAATGATGGTTATGCATAAGAAAGACATATATAAATGGTTGTCACTGCAAAATGTTGTTTTTCTTTCGACTTTTCCTGGTTAAGGGTCACCACAGTAGACCTCCAGTCCACTAATGATTGACAGTAGGTTTTCATGGTGCCAAGGTGCCAGCCCAACACCCAAACTTCAACGAAGGCACACCCATTTACGCATGTTTTTCAAATGCCACTTGACAGCAGGGATGATATGCAGACTCCACACAGAAGGCGCACCAGCTGAGAATCGAATGGGCGAACCTCTTGCTGTGAGGCGACAACACTACCACTGCACCACTGCGGCATGCAGTTGCCATTGCAAAATAACACAGTGAAATGCTTGAGTAGAAAAGCCTCAAAAAATTAAAGAGCAAATTTAGTAACATGGATTTGAAAATTACAATGGAATTAAATATCAGTGTATATATCATATATATATATATCTATATATATATACATATATGTATATATATGGGTCTGCTTTGTTTTGTTATATCTCATTTCAGATTCAGGAAATCAAACACACACCAAAAACCAATAACTCAAAAGAAGCAGGATCCAAACGAAGTTCCTCAGCAAACTTTATTAAATTTGAGTGCTTTCGTCAGCCTTAAGCCTCAGACTTCATCAGAAACACTTAAAATACATTGTAACACACTTAAATATCCTCGTAGTATAGTCACATGATGTTAAAACCACACACCTCCATTAATTAACACAATTAGTTCTAGTTCATAAAGAAACACAGTTCATCATAGAAAGACAGTTGATGCATTGGGAGGGTGGCCTAATGGTTAAGGTGTTTGCCTTACAAACACAAGGTACAGGGTTTGAATCTCCTAGGTGATAACCGCCTAGGCTTAAAATGGCTCGCAAGGGCAGTTAGCCTCGTACGAGCATATGACATAAAAATCATTGCCTAGAATTAAATGTGCAAAGCTCTTGCATTTTGGGCTTTATCATAAAGTGCATGTGCAATACTTAATTTAATGTTAAAATATGATTGTTATTGTAGTACTTGAGGTTCATAGTAATTATTTTAGTGCTTGAAGTACATAGTCTGCTTACAATGTGTAAAACCTTTATTCACATATGAAATTCCAATTTAAGTTTTAAATAACTTGTAACAGACAAGGTCTCATTAAGGCCTGGAGGACTGGTAGCATTAACACGGAGTTGCCATATCAACTTCCTATACTCTAACCATATATCTTTTTTCCCACCCCTCATGTCTTTGTTGGTAACTTGCTCCAAACCTGAAAATCTAAAACAGTGCTCACTATATTCAAAAACATGTCTAGCTAAGGAATTGGACATATTAACTTTCCGTATATCATAAAAGTGTTGGTAAATCCATTTATTAAAGGCATTTTTTTTGTTTTTCCTGTGTAGAACATACTGCAATGTTGACAAACTGCAATGTATACTAGACACTTTGTCATGCAATTCATCTTATGTATGAGCTTTACAATTCCATATCTTTCAATATGCACAACGTCTGTTTCAAGAACATAGCAACATTGTGCACAGTGTCCATATCTTCTCATACCTCCACCCGCTCTTTTATGTACATTCCTTTCTAAAATATTTTTAATTTTAGAACTTCTTTTGTAAACAACTACTGGCCTCGGTCCCATTTCCACTTTACTTTCTTTTATATCAGTTACTATACTCCAATTATTGTAAATTATATCTTTTATGTCACTAAAAACAGGACTAAAAGTCAGAATAGAATCAATGCCCTGTTAAAACCCCTATCAGTGACCCCTATGTTCAAGTTGCCTAACTCACCATCCAAGGTGTGCACAGCATTTGTATTTGACACATTAATACCTAATAGGGGAACAAAATACCCATTGGTTCTTTTGTTGGTAACTTCCTGCAATATAGGGTGAATGAAAACTTCGGGGTATCCTCTCCTGATTAACATATGCTTGAGAGTATTCATTTTGTCAATAAATTGTTTATATTCACTGACCATTCTTGCTATCCTCACTCCTTGCCCCTTAACTAATGATTTTTTCTGGTGTAAGGGGTGACAACTTCCAAAATGTAGCAAGGTGTTCGAAAAAGTGGGTTTTCTGTATATTGTTGAGTTGAACCCTTTTTTGACCTTGTCCTTAGTAATTTTAATGTCTAAGAAATGCATTGTGTCCTTGGTGGATTCCATAGTAAAGGACAAAATGTGGTACTATTGTTTAAAAATTAAAAAAAACTGTCCAATGCTTCCTCCGTCCCATCCCAAAATATCAGGATTGTCATCAAGGAAACGTCCATAAAATTTGCAAAATTTAAATAGCTCATGTTTAAACACAAACATTGTTTCCCATTGGGTAAGGACAATATTACCGAATAAGGGGACACATGCTGCCCCCATTGCTACATCAATCTTTTGTTTGAAGTACTGGTTTTCAAATAATAAACTTATTCTCAAGGATTACTTCCATAAGTGTTCCGAACATCAAAATTCTGTTGTGTCCAAAACTGGTGTTATTGCAAAGGAAATCGTAAAACCATTGAATTCCTAAAACATGAGGGATGACACTGAAGAGATCCTTAACGTCTATCGCAGCTAATATCAAGTGTTCACAAAATAAGTTGTCCTTAATCTTGCTCAAGCAGTCCCAGGAATCCTTAAGGACGTGTTGGCATTTTCCCAACACATTCTTAAGTTGAAAATCCACAAATTTTGCCAAGTTAAATGGTTTAGATGCCTTGGCATCAACAATAGGTCTCATAGGGGGATCAACAATATTTTTGTGAATTTTCGGGATACCGAAAATAGTCGGTATCTGGGGTGAGTTTTGTTGCAGAAAATTAAACTCAATTATAGTGATCTGTCCATCTAATAACAAATCATTCAAAATGACATCAATGTGCCTACAGGCTATGTTCAATTCATTCAGAGATGTTTGTTCATAACTGTCACTAAAAAGGTGCCCATACATTTTTTCTAAATAGGACCTTTTTTCCATTACCACAATGCCCCCTCCCTTGTCAGGTTTCATTAACCTAATATTTGTATTGTCACAAATATTTTTTAGAAGGTCACTTTCTTCATGAGAAAGATTATTTGTACAATCTTTTTTCTTGTGTTTAATAAGATTCCTGACTTGATTACTACATACATTTTCAAAGACCTGTAACAAGGGATGTAGTGGGGGGGGTTAAATGTACTTGATTTTTTGCATTGTGGTACTTGTGTACTGTTGATCTCATTGTCAAAATAAATACACAAATTGATTTTCCTAACAAACATTTTAATCTCCATAAGAATTTTTTCCACCGCTGGAACCTTAGAAGGAACATAGTTAAGCTCTTTTTGAAATAATTCTGCCCAGTCATTATTCACAGTTGCATTACTTAAATTAAATATTTTAAAGTCAACCTCGTTGTACATAACTATGTGTGTTTTCATTTGGGTGGCAGAATCTATTACCACCTGTTGTTCTCCTTCCCTCATCCCCTGTAGGGGCGACCCCTGTTGGAAAATGTATTCCTGAAGTTCCCATTGCTCTCTATGTCCCTAGCCTGGGCAAATTGCCTTGTTCGATTCTTCAGGCGTTCTGACCTCCTCAATGGCATGTCTAAAGGGACTGCATCATCACCATTCTCATTTACATCATCATCCCGCAAATCCTGATCAGTAATACTCATTTTGATACATATTTTCTCTGTCGCTGACCTGCTGAATTCTACTAAATCCACTTGGTGTGGGATAAGCTTTACCAGCTTCATAATCTTTTCTATCCCTTGCTAACCTTTTACTTTTTTTGTTAACCAAGTCCTCCACATATTTATCAGTGTTAACAAACATAGCCCTGTATTTATCAAACTTTTGTGGAAATCCTAAATCGTTTTTGAGCGTTGCATCACATTCATCTACAGTTTTTTTGATGGAAACCATTTTCCTGTAATTTTCCCTCATAATACATTTGACAAGCTCACAACCATGTCTATTAAACATTGAAACAAGTTCTTTGTAAAAATCAATGCCTTGAACAGTACCTGAGGGAAATCTCCATGTCCTTAAACTTTGGGCACTTGCTCCCTCTGCAAGCATTCACGTAAATAATTATTCTCTACCTGCAATTTACGAAATTTTATAATCCTTCGTTCATCCACTCTGAAAGTGAAAGAGACGCTACACCATTCCTGACGTCAGTCACCACATTGTCACCTCCCGCTGCCTCTCCTCATCCAATCCCAGTCGTTGTAGCTGCAATAGAGGCAGAAACGGGACTTCCTTGTGCTGGGGGAAGGAACTTGCAATGCTATCTTGCGACCGGCCTCTCAAGCCGCTCGCTTGTCCAAAATTAGTAGGTAGGGCAGATAAATTCCTTCCCAAGTCCATTATCTGCTCAGACAGAACCTGGATTAAGGCTGCCAAGGTCACAATAAAACTGTTAAGTTCACGAATGGGACCTGCTGAAATTTCTCCATTATCAGGAACCGGCTCCATAACACATAAATCAGGAAATCAAACACACACCAAAAACCAATAACTCAAAAGAAGCAGGATCCAAACGAAGTTCCACAGAAACTTTATTAATTTTGAGCGCTTTCGCTGGCCTTAAGCCTCAGACTTCATCAGAAAATCTTAAAATACATTGTAACACACTTAAATATCCTCATAGTATAGTCACATGATGTTAAAACCACACCCCTCATTAATTAACACAATTAGTTAATAAAGAAACACAGTTCATCATAAAAAACATTGCCTAAAATTAAATGTGCAAAGCTCTTGCATTTTGGGCTTTATCATAAAGTGCATGTGCAATACTTAATTTAATGTTAAAATATGATTGTTATTGTAGTACTTGAGGTTCATAGTAATTATTTTAGTGCTTGAAGTACATAGTCTGCTTACAATGTGTAAAACCTTTATTCACATATGAAATTCCTATTTAAGTTTTAAATAACTGGTAATAGACAAGGTCTCATTAAGGCCTGGAGGACTGGTAGCATTAACACAGAGTTGCCATATCAGCTCCCTATACTCTAACCATATATCTTTTTTCCCACCCCTCATGTCTTTGTCGGTAACTTGCTCCAAACCTGAAAATCTAAAACAGTGCCCACTATATTCAAAAACATGTCTAGCTAAGGCATTGGACATATTAACATTCTGTATATGATAAAGGTGTTGGTAAATCCGTTTATTAAAGGCATTTTTTGTATTTCCTATGTAGACCATACTGCAATGCTGACAAATTGCGATGTATACTAGACACTTGCATGTCATGCAATTCATCTTATGTATGAGCTTTACAATTCCATATCTTTCAATATGCACAACGTCTGTTTCAAGAACATAGCAACATTGTGCACAGTGTCGACATCTTCTCATACATCCTCCCACACTTTTCTGTACATTTCTTTCTAAAATATTTTTAATGTTAGAACTTCATTTCTAAACAACTACTGGCCTCAGTCCCATTTCCACTTTACTTTCTATTATATCGGTTAGTATACTCCAATGTTTGTAAATTATATCTTTTATCTCACTAAAAACAGGACTAAAATTCAGAATCAATGCCCTGTTAAAACCCCTATCAGTGACCCCTATGTTCAAGTTGCCTAACCCATCATCCAAGGTGTGCACAGCATTTGTATTTGACACATTAATACCTAATAGGAGAACAAAATACCAGTGGTAATACATACAATGCAGTGGTGGTAATGGACTCTGATAAATATAACTTAGAAGCCCAGAGACAATTAGGGGATCGACGATATGATATGCCTATACTACTTGACCCCACACTTTTTTTCAAAGAACAAATTGATGTTTTTATCAAATTGGCGGTTGAGGAAGGCATCATTTCCAATACCACCACTGAACAACTGATTGTACAGGACCCCAGCAGAAGATATCTTAATTTGTTACCAAAAATTCACAAATCATTAACTGATCCACGTGGCAGACCAATTGCTTAAGGGAGAGGATCCCTTACAAAACCCATTTCTCTTTTCCTTACAAAATATTTGAAACCTTTGTTGAAACATGTTCACTCTAGAATAAAAGACACAACAGAATTTTTACAGATTCTTTCTGATGCCCAAACTGAACCAGAATGGCTTCTATGTACTTTGCATGTAACCGCCCTTTATACCAATATTCCACATTCTTTTGGCTGTGGAATATTGGTTACATATCTCCGAGCTATATCCACCTGGGTTCAATACTTTTTTGACTGGGCTTACTGAAAAAGTTCTTACTATGAACATCTTTTACTATCAAGAGGAATGTTTTTGGCAAACACGTGGAACCGCCATGGGGGCATCATTTGCCCCCATATACGCAGATTTATTCATGGCGTATGTAAAGGAGCAATTGATTTATGATGCCCTACACAGTATTTACATACCTGAACTTGTTATTTGGCTTCGCTATTTAGATGACTCCTGGCTTATATGGAGAGGAGATGCAGAATATCTTGAGAAATTTGTTCAGTACATCAATGATAATAAATGGGGTTTACAATTTACTTGCCACCATGACCAACATCAGATTACTTTCTTAGATGTTTTAGTGACTAAGAATGTGGATGGTACATTGAACACCCAAGTTTTTCGCAAATTCCCTCAGTACAATTCCATATTACATGCCAGCAGTTTTCATCTGCCACATGTTACCCGTAACATTCCCAGGTCACAATTTATCAGACTTAAAAGGATTTGTTCTGATGCGCAACAATATGAGAACTTCAGACAGGATATGGTCCAGAGATTCAAACGTAGGGGTTATAAACCAGGGGTTATTACCATGGCTTGTCATCAGGTATCATGTAAAGATAGGTCTGATCTTATGGTATATCAGGACAAACCTAAAACTAATTTCTCTCAACGCAGGTTTGTTACCACATATGGTCGAAACCCTGACATGTTTTGTCAGGTTATTCATCAGAATTGGAACATACTAATGTCTGAACCACAAATTGGGATGGTTCATTCAGAAAAGATGCCACTTTGGTTTGAGAAGAGGAAAAACAGTGGGGGCACATTTAAATCATTATAAACAGAGGTTGAATAAGGTTAGGGGTTTAACACAGTCCACACTGACAGGAGAGGCCCTCATCGGATGTTTTCCATGCGGTCACTGTGTTCACTGCAATAGAATTAATAAAATCAAGAGTTTTAGTACTCGGAACACAAGTAGAGTTTATGACATCAATTTTTTTGCTAACTGTTCTTCGGATTGGGTGATATATCTTGCCACGTGTTCCTGTGGGGCCTTTTATGTGGGCCAAACCTCTAAGACATTTAAATTCCAGGTCAGCCAGCACTTAAGTGACATTAAACACAGAAGGATCACTAATGCCCTATGTAAACATTGTGTAACACATTCATCTGCTGCTTTAGATTCACTATTATAGATATCATTTCAGGAAAAAGGAATAACCCTATTGGTTGGCACACTATATTAGATAATAAAGAAAAAAGGTGGGGTGTTAGACTGGGGGGATTAGTCCCACCTGGACTTAATGGGTTATTATGATCAACCTATGGGAAGCCTGGCTACTACATGTGGTTAATATTTATTTGTGGGATTGGTGGTTATTTTACTTGACACTGAAGAAGGCTTTGGTTTAACAGCCGAAACTGGTTTGTCTTGCTTCTACTCCATTAACGAGTATGTTGGTTTATCTCACTCTGGTGTGCTGGCTACTGTTTTTCGACAGACATCTCCCTAGCCTATATCAACTAAATCCCCTTCTCCAACACAAAGTGAAACCTATCTCACTAATATATAATAACCTGTTTGTTGCTCGTTTGTCTCTAATACATAAAATGAGAAGGCTTGGGGTTTTGTTCTGATGCTTTAATACATGCAAACACTTCAGGATGGATAGCAGCATCATTAAGTACGAACAAACTATTTAACAAATTACATACATGCTTACATCTCAACAGCTAACTGTAAAATGACAGTCAGGCTCACACATGCTCAGTATTTATACACTTGTGCAAGCTCTAGGATACTTCTTAAAGGTATATACATACATATTGATCTACACTGTTTAATCAACTAAACCTCTCCACTGCAAATCCTATAATAAGTCACACCAAACCTACTACTAACCAAAAGCTATCATGTTACACCTTCATGCTCAATACCATACCTTTATGCAGTGACATACATCCCAATCTAGGACTCACTACACTTAACCATCTTGCCACACCCATCAACAGAGATTCCCACAAGTCATTATATTTAATAACCCTAAATCTCCAAAGTACTTGTAATAAAATTTCAGACTTCCACCCATGGATTACTCACCAACAACCAGAAATTATTGCCGCCACTGAGACCTGGCTAAAACCCCACATTAATGACACTGAATTTCTCCCACCAGGCTTTCAAACTATAAGACTAGACAGGACACATAAAAAAGGAGGCAGTGTTGCCTTTATGTTTACTTACACCTACAATTTATTTCCTTATACTAACTCTATACCACTGTTCAATAATGCAGAAATACTCATACCTTTCTTAAACATGAATAACAGCAAAAGACTTTGCATCATAGAATTCTACATATCTCCTGTCAACAACATACCCATATTGGAAGATATGCTTGTCTGGATTTCTTCCAATATTAAAAACAAAACCATCATATTTATGACGTAAACATCAACTGGCTAGCACTCAACTCCAAACACCCATCCTCCAACATTAATATTTTTAACTCATTGATTCACCCATCAGACCTAACAAACGTAATGATAGTGGATCCATTTTAAACTGGATTTTGGTCACTGACCCCAACGAAACATCCTCAACGGGATCACTCACAAACATTCTAAGCAATCATATCCCAGCCTTTACAACCAGTGCTTCTCCCTCCAGTCAAAATTAATATCAACACAAACAAACAAGGAATTTGACCTCATTTAATCCTGAAGCCTTCAACAATATTCCAAAAACTACAGCTTGGCATCCACTAAAACCCCTCCCTCTTGACAAAGCTGTTGATTACTTCAGCACTACCTTCATGAATAAACTAAATAACATTGCACCTCTACGTGTACAGAGGATCAAGAATAACCATGACCCCTTTGCTATCCAAGCCTACTAGACTTCTCATGCATGCCAAATAAGAAAGTTATGGCAATCACACAGAAACACCTCAGACCTACTAAAATTCAAACAACTCTGCAATCAGGAAAAGAAGCTAGTAAATAAAAATAAAAAAGAAAATTACCTAAAACTGCAGTCTAACCACAAGCAAAGGCCAAAGAAATTCTGGAACTGCATTACTTCACGACTTAACACTAGCAAAGAAAAGAACCCCTTCCCTCACCCTGACAAGTTTCCCAAAGAATTAGCCTCTTTTTTAATTCTTTTTTTATCAACTCCCTAGAAAATATCACAGCAAAATTCTCCCACTCAAATTGCTCCACTAGTTACACATCACCAGCTAAATCACTCACATACTCTCCCCTCCCCTACTCACACCCCAAATTCAAAAAGCTCAATACCCACTCAATTTCCACTTTTACTCTAAGGCCCATCTCATTCTCCACTATAAAAAGACTAATACTAAAGATATAATCATGTCCCTGGTAACAGACCCTCAGAGTACCTAAAAATTGCTACTGCTGACAGTATCACTTACCCCATTAGCATACTGCTCAATAGATCCATACCTGAGTCCTACTTACCCAAAACCTGGAAAAAGGCTTTTATCCTCCCTCTTCATAATGGTGGCAATAATACCGACATCACTAACTTCCAGCCTATTGCAATTCTTTCTCATATCTTCAAAATCTTAGAAAAGTGCATCAATATTCACTTCTGTTACCATCTTCTTAACAACCAAATACTTACACCCTCAAAACATGACTTCAGACCTGGCCGTAGTACTACAACTGTCCTTTATTCCTTCATGGATACAGTCAAGAGAGCCCACAGTGCTGGCAAAATTGTCTCCACCCTCTTCCTTGACTTATTAAAAGCTTATAACACTCTTACTCACTCTTTACTTATCATCCAACTTTCTAAGATCGTTCTTTCCCTCCCCACACTAAACTGGTTCTCTAGTTACTTAACTGAAAGACAACAGCCGGTCAGATGTTAAAACTCCATCTGTCCTTTTCTTAACACCACTACTTGAGTTCCCCAAGGCTCTGTACTTGGACCACTCATATTTAGCGTATTCATAAACAATTTCAACTCATCTCTAACTCAAGGATCTGTTATTCAATTTGCAGATGACACTACTATTGTCTTCTCTGCCAACTCCATCTCTAACCTACTACAACTAACTCGAAAGGCCTTCTTCTCCGCTGAATCCTAGATACACAACAACCTCCCAGCCCTTAACCCAAATAAAACCAAAATCATACTATTCACCTCTAAGAAAACAACCACCTTAAATAAAGCCAAATTTACCATCGTCTCTCATAGTAAGACTATGATCAAAGTTGTTAAGCACACAAAGCTCCTTGGAGTCACTATCGACAAACACATGAAATATGACCTGCATATACAGCACAGTATTCGCAAAACACATCATAAGCTTGGAATCCTATACAGACTTAATCACTTCTAAGCTCATTCACAAAACTAACCCTAGCCACAACTTGCCTATTATACTTCATCCTCTAGTCACCAACAGCCAAAGCTCTTCAAAATCCAAACTTGAGGCATGCTACAGTAAAACTGCTAAATTTACAACTAATTCTAAATACTCCACCCATCACCGCACTAGCCTTAAGTTACTGAAATGGCTAGAAATACCAAACTATCTCTTCTATTTGCAGCTAGTCATCGCACAAAATGCTGTTTAACCCTTTAGAATATCCTGCCCTGGGTTTTAGCATTTAGCTACTACCACCCAAACAGGCCCCTTAGATCAGGAGATCAGAAGCTCTAGCAGCTTCACAAATCTAACAAATCTAACAAATCTAACCTCCCACCTGGCCAGCTTCTTTATTCCTATAGCCAAACGCTGGAATGGTCTGCCTTTATTAAGTAGAACAACTCCAAATCCTGCCTCTTTCAAAACTTCCTTTCACAACTACCTATCCTCAAGCTGGAAGTGCACCTGCACCAAGCTTCCCAAGAATATGTATACTACTCTGTTATCAACCTTACTTTATGTGGTGAGAAAATACCACTATAGATTGAGACGGAGAAGTTGCACAATGTAAACTTCTACTTATACCGCTTGATTGTTCAGACTATGCTACTCTACATTTCTCTTATACTTCTTACTCTGTATTTGTACATATTTTTCTTTGTACTTCAAATTTTTATAATTTAATTTGTTAAATTGATGTACTGTGGAGCTTTTCTCCCCAGGCCTCCCCTAAAAATGGGTTCTCTAAGGTCCCTTGGACTTTCCCAATAAACAAAATGCAAATAAATAATAAAAATAATAAATAAATTGAGGTTGGTTTTATAAATCCTCATGCACATACATGCAAAAATCTCAATTTAACTCTGAGTCACTAAGGGTTACACATGCCCAGACTGATATAAACAGCAATATTGTAGTGTTTATTCAGTCCAGGGTGATTAAGGTTTGCCCACTTCCTGAGTGACTTAGTCTGGATGGGTAATCAATAATGGGCATGTGCAAATCTTAAATACCCACAGACTGAAAAGTAATCATTATGATTGTACAACATAATTATAAGTGCCTTGACTTTTTAAAATAACTGTGTTATATTGTAATTCTTTATGCTGCACTCAATTCCTTCTGCCAAAGTGAATCGCTTGTGAAATCTTTCTGGTGAACTATGCACTGGTTCATTTTCCTACATAGGTTTATAGGTAGGTACTAGGCTATCTGCCCAAAGGCATTTATAAGCCTAGCCAGAATGTGTTGGCTTTCGCCACCCCCTTAGATTAGTTCCCTGTACCTCTGTCCAGCAGAGCCATTGAAGTGATCCCCAGGGTAAACCTTTGGTTTTCGATCCACTCGTCAAGGTTTATCTTGAAGAGTGTTAGCAAGGAGCTCTGCCTAATGTAGATTGGAATCTTGTTCCAGAGCATGGGAAGTATCTGGGACAGGAATCTATCCCTCCAACACGTCCTATTTATTGTTGTGGTGAGGTTTAGATCCCTAGAGCATGTGGCTTGAGGGGATATGTTTTTTTTAGGTGGCGCATGTCCATCAATTCTGGGTTGGATATGGCGTTGTATGCCAGACATAGATCACCTCTGAGTAGGCAGTATGCAACCGAGTACAACTGGAGTTTCTTCAGCTGAGCTGCATAGGGCATCTGTTTGAGGCCAGTGATCCTCTTGGTGAGGTACTTCTGTGGTCTTTCCAGCTGTTGCAGATATCTTGTAAGGTACATCCCAAATGGGGCGTTGTACTCTATGATGGGTCTGATGAGTGATGCATAGAGGGGCACAATGACCTCTTTTGATCTGGATGTAAACCTTTTTGTGATTAGGTGGGCCACATAGAAGGATTTTCTAACCAATTTGGTGATATGATTATCAAAGGAGAGATTACTATCTACTTGGGTCCGCAGATCCCTTATTACATCTTCCGTATTTAGGGGGTTACCACCAATGTGGTAGTTTGTGGATACTTTGTTTTTTCCAAATGGGATGACTATGCACTTTATGGCATTTAGCTTGAGGCCGTGGTTTTGACACCAGGTATCTGTCTCAGTGAGACTCTTTTGGAGGATGTCTGTGCCAGTCAGAGAGTCAATTATAGTGCCTAGTTTTCAGTCATCTGTGAACTTGGTCAGCTATAGACTTCTTGTGCTTGCCTGTACCTCTGAGAAGTATATGCCGAACAGGAGGGGTCCTAGGACTGAGCCCTGGGGAATGCCACTTAGAACCCGTTTAGAGTCAGACCTAGCTCCCACAACTCTTATCATGTCGGTTCTGTCTGTGAGCCAATTGGCAACCCATCTGGTAATGTAGGGGTTTATGGTCAGGCTGGTGAGCTTGTCTATAATACCAGAATGGGGAATGGTGTCGAAGGCCTTTGCTAGGTCTAGGTAGGCTGTGTGGACCACCTTTCATAGGTTCATAGGTAGGTACTAGGCTATTGGTGCTAGGGTTTATACAAGCCTAGCCAAAAATGTACCCTGGCTTTCGCCACCCAAGAAAATGATTTTCCTGTGCCCCTGTCAAGCAGAACCACAGAAGTGATCCCCGGGGTGAATTTCCTATTACCCATCCAATCATCAAGATTTTTCTTGTGTTAATGAGGAGCTCTGTTTGACATAGATAGGTAGTCTGTTCCAGAGTATGGGAAGTCTCTGGGACAGGAATCTATCCCTCCAGCATGTTCTGTTTATTGTGGTGACAAGGTTTAGGTCCCTAGAGCATGTAGCTCAGAGGGATTGGGATTTCTTTAAGTGGAGCATGTCCAACAGCTCTGGGTTTGACATAATTTTGCATGTTAGGCAGAGATTACCTCTGAGTAGGCGATATGCGACAGAGTAAAGCTGGAGTTTTTAGAGACGGTCTTCGTAAGGCATCTGTTTGAGGCCAGTAATCCTCTTTGTGAGGTATTTTTGCGGCCTTTCCAGTTGTTGTAGATGTCTTGTGAGGTACATACCAAAAGGGGCATTGTACTCTATAATGGGTCTAAAGAGTGATGAGTAGAGGGGGACAATGACCTCTTTTTTTCTGGATGAGAAACCTTTTGTGATGAGGTGTTCCATGTAGAAGGATTTCCTGACCACTGTGGTGATGTGATTATCAAAGGAGACCTCACCAGCCTGTCCACCTGTGTTCCAAAGTCTCATCAAACTTTCAGTGTTAAGTAGACTACTGTCTATGTGGTAGCTCATGGGTGTAGAGTTTTTACCAAAGGGGATGACAATGCACCTTTTGGCATTGAGCTTGAGACCATGTCTTTGACACCAGGCATCTGTCTCAGTGAGGCCCTTTTGTAGGATGTCCACATCATTAGTAGTCTTGATTATGGCTCCTAGTTTGCAGTCATCTGTGAATTTAGTTAGCCAAAGACCTTCAGTGTTAGCCTGTACTTCAGAGAAGTAGATACCAAACAGTAGAGGTCACAGGACTGAACCCTGTGTACTCCACTTCTCACTGGTCTGAAGTCTGATTTGGAGTCTGCTACTTTCATGGTGTGGGTTCTGTCAGTAAGCCAGTTGGCAACCCATCTTGCGACATAGGGATTTATACCTAGTTTAGTGAGTTTATCTATAATTCCAGAGTGGGGGATGGTGTTGAACACCTTGGCAAGCTCTAGATAGGCTGTGTGAACCACCATACCCTCATCTATGGCTTTGGTGACTACTTCAAAGAAGTCTATCAGCTTTAGGAGACATGATCTGCCTTTTACAAACCCAAACTATGTGGGGTCAAGAGTTTGGAGAGCTCCAATGTCTTTGTTTATGAGTTCCATGATGATACGTTCCATGGCCTTGCAGACGCAGACAAGACCCGTCAGGCTAATGGGGTGGTAGTTCCCGGGGTCTGTTGTGCCCCCCCCCCCCTTTGTGGAGTTGGATAACTGTCATGGTGCACCATTCAATGGGCACAAAGCCTGAGGTGAGGCTATGATTGAACATAGTACTTAAGTGGGGTGCCAGTTCATTCTGTAGTTCATGTAGAAGGCAGTCTGGGATGTTGTCAGGTCCCGTGGATGCTGTGTTCTTGGCTTTGGAGAGTGAGGTTTTCACCTGTGCAGCTGTGATTACAGGAACTTTGCATTCTTCCGGTATAAAGATGGGCCCTGTAGGGGGTGAGAGGGGGGTAAAGTTAGCACTGAACCTATCTGCCAGGATGTTGGCAATATCAGTTGGTTCTGTATATTTAGTGTCATTGTGCTGTAACTCAGAGCAGATCTGAGTGTTGCCATTGAGATTTTTGACATAGCTATAGAATGCTTTGTGGTTGTCTTTAGAATCAGTGGCAATTTTGTTTTCATAACTGGCTTTAAAGGATTTTATGAGGGATCTCAGCTTCTTACTGAGGCTGAAGAAAAAATGGGGAACAACGAAATACTAAAGCATAGGCTAGGCAGACTCCAGGCATATAACCACGACCTTTTATTTGTAAGCGCTTTCGGTAGAGAGATTCTCCCCACCTTCCTCAGACAGAATAATACAAAAATAAAAAGCCCTTCAACATGCTTAAATATCACAGTTAATTATGACATCACAACTGTTTCTAAACAATTATACAATTAAAATGTACTCGAAGGTATACTTAATATTCATTTAAAACTAACTAACCTTACATAAATGTAATATGCAATGTAAGAATTTATAGTGCAAACCAAAATTTATATTTTATATTTTATATTTTGTATTTTATATTTTATATTTTATATTTATAGACAGCACGCAAGCAGGCAAACATATATATAAATGTATGTATAACTTGTCAGTGAAATATAAACAACACACATAAAAAATATATATAATATATAATGTTATATATAATATATAATGTTAAAAAATATATGTAATATAAAAAATATATATGTAATATGAAAAAAAACACCACAAACCTTAACGCTCCCATTTTTCTAAAATATTTATCTATTTAGAGCCTTTAGCTTCAAAAAACATTTGATAGACAATATCTCATTTAAGCCTGGGGCCGTATAGGAAGCAGTACGAATTTGCCAGAAAACCTCCTGTTGTTCCAACTGTAACTGCCAAGGACCCCCTCTAAAATGAGGCTGTACCTGTTGTAGAACAGAGAAATGAAAAAAGTGGTCTGGATTCTGACAAATGTGTTTTGCCAGTGAATTATTCAGATCTCTTTTATCAATGGCATAAAGATGTTCATACATTCTTTTTTTGAGTGGTCTATCGGTCTTACTGATGTAAAAAGCAGAACACTTTTTGCACAATGTCGCATAGACCACTCATTTAGAGTTGCAATTGAATGAGCCATTAATACGATATTCTCTCCCAGCCATATTGATGGTAGTGCAAACTAAAATATGTTTGCAATATTGACAGGTACCACACCTGTTCATTCCTAAACTCTTCTTGTTTGATTTAACTTTATTCTGTTCTAAAAGTTCTTTTAAATTCTGACCACGCCTGTAAGTAAACGTAGGCTTGTCACCTACCAATTTGACAAGTTGTTGATGATCCATGATTACCCTCCAGTTTTTGAAAATGATATTCTTAATACCTTGAGTATCCATACAGTAAGTAAAAAGTAGACTAATATTAGGCATGCTATTATTGTTCTTGATCCTACTACCCATGTTTCCCCCTCCAAGTAATGGTTCAAAATGTCCGGACTCTCTTTTTAAATAAACTTCCTGTCTTATTTCTTCCACAAAGCCACGAGGATATCCCCGTGCTAAAAACATACATTGAATGTTTTCACATTCAATCACAAAATCTGTTAACTCAGACAACATTCTGGCTGCCCGGACAAATTGTCCCTTAACTACACTTTTTTTCTGATGCATGGGATGGGAGCTGGTAAAATGTAAGTAAGTATTAGAAAATGTAGTTTTCCTAAAAATAGTTGATCTAAATTTCCTCAAATCATAATCTTTACTTATTTTTACATCAAGAAAAGATGTTTCATCCAAATTAGTGGAGTGAGTAAATTCAAGGAACTGTGTCATTTCGGATACACTCTTAATAAATGCTGGAATACGCTCTAAGGGACCTTTCCATAAAAAGAACATGTCATCTTGGTACCTTGTGTACCAAGTGACATTTTCCTGATATAACTCATTTTGGAAAAGGAATTCGTGTTCCCAATATGTGCATCCGCACGGTGAACCCATAGCAATGCCGGTGGTTTGAAGATAGTAATTGTTTTTGAAAATTAAAAAATTATTAGAAAGTATGATGTCTAACAATGTTTCCACCAGGTACATCTGGTCATTAGATGCTCCCTTTCGGAGCATAAAATCAACTGTCCACTGTACTCCTAATTTATGTGGAATGACAGTGTACAGGTCCTTGATGTCTACAACAAGAAAAATTAAAGATGGATCGTATGAAATTTTACTGACATTTTCGAGGAAACCCCAGGAATCCCTACATATTTGGGCTTCTTGTTTCAACAAGGGCTTGAGGATGCTGTCAACCAATTTGGCACAAGCATACGTAAATCCCCCCCTTCCAGTGACTATTGGCCTAAAAGGAGGATCTGCTAGGTTTTTATGAATTTTGGGAGTGCCAAAAAGGGTTGGAATCCTAGGGGCTGGCATGATGAGATATTGTAATAGATCATAGTCTATTGTTCCTTCTAAAAACAAATCATCCAACATTTCCTTGATTCTTTTGTTAGCAATATTAACCTCATTTACGCTTGAGAGCACAAAAGGACCTGTATTCAAGTACTCCAACATTTTATTTTCATATTCAAAATTGTCCATAAAAATCAGGCCCCCACCCTTATCAGGTGCCATAACTCGAACTTGGCATTCATTAAGTAACTGAATGAATGCCAGTTCGTTGCTGGTGACATTAAGGTTTGTGTGTTTTTTCCCCTCAAGAGGAAGATGTTGTGTGTTTGTCATAGCCCGCAAGTCTAACTCACAGATTTTGTTCTAATAGGGATGAAGGTTCAATTTTATGCATTATAACAATTTAAATCAACTCAAATTATAAATATGTTGCATTTTGTCAAACCTTGTGGACAACCAAAAGACAATGCTTGACAAAAATTTCCTATTTGTAATTATAAATTTTTAAAAATTTTAAAAATCCCCATTAGAATTACTAGTGAAACAACAAATTTCGTATAAAGGCATTAGGAACATCTAACAGTCAATTTGATCTATAACTAGTGTAGTGCCTTGGTCCTCCCCCCTCTTCTCTTCCTCCCTCGATTCGAGTGTTGTTTGTTCGACGCTGTATTTAGTTGTAGTAGTAGCTCTGTGAAACCCTGTTCTGGTTTCTTCTTTCAGCTTCCTCATCTGGTACCCCTAACATTATTGTTGATGTTAGTCCCATTATGATCTTCCTCCCCTGTGGACAGCCGCTCTGGCAGCAGCCAGCTTGTCCTAAAGGTGGTGGGGGGTAAGCCCTATGATTTTGGTATTCAATAATGTCCCTGTATCTAAAAAAATCTGCTTGCTGTTGTAAAAATGCTTCAAGTTTAATTAAATCTTCTACTGAGGCTGACCAGGGAGTTCCTCCAATCGTGGGATTTTACTCTTTTTTGCAACAGTTTCTTTCTTCTGTTGTAGAGTTTGTTTATGGCAGAAGATCACCAGATTGGCTTCCTTTTTTGGTGGATAGAATATTGATTCTGTTAGGGATAGCATGATCCATGCACTTGTTTAAGTGCTTATAAAGTGCATTTGTGTAAGATTCAGCAGTCGTACCTCTATTGTGCATCTGCATGGGTGTCACTGCACAGATGTCAATGTTCTCCATTTTAAGGAGTGCCTCAAGTGAGTGCATTTTGAGGTTTAGACTTTTAGCATTGAGTAGCATTACCCTCAGATTTTGCTTGCTTGTACCTGTTACAGTGGTGAATTTGTCATTTGAACCTTGCCTAAAAAAGGCACTATAGGGGTGACAAGAGCCTTTGCCAGTATCTGGAATCCCAAGGGCGACAGGTGCAGGCTATCTCTGGCAAAGCAGCGTAGTTTGTCGATCATGTCATCCCAGGCAGACAGATACTGGATTCCCTTAGAATGACACCAGAAGCTTAGCCAATTGTTAAAGTCAATCATTTTGTCCTTGTACTGTGGTGTCATTCTGGGTGATGGCAGCATCCTTCTCAGGGCTAGGGTCATACCGGCCTGGGCTACAAGATCGGAGAGCTCCTCCATGTCTCTTTTCATGTAGTCCAGGGAGGTACATCTCAGGTCATTCACACTAACATGGACAATGACAGAGTCATATTTGTACTTGTTGTGGAGTGACCTGAGTGCATGCATTATGTGGTGGATCCTGGCACCTGTCAGGCAGCTAACATTAACTTTTTCCTAGTTTAGCCTGCTGAGTGGAACATCAGTGTACCTGACTATAGAGTCACCTATGACTAGAGTGTTGGGCTGTAGTTGAGTGGCACACTGAGTATGTGAGCTATGTGTCATTTGGGTTGTGTTGGGGGGCTGGAGGTTGCTTGCATTTCTGCTTTGGAGGTCTCTGTTGTTTGGGCAGATTTGTACTGAGAGCCTCCCCGAATGTAGGTATGTGTTTTGTGTTTCTGTATGTGCGTTTTGGTGGTGTAGGTTTTGAGGGACTATGTGATGAGTGTGGTGCGGTGCAAGTGTTTATCTTCTCCTCTTGACTGTCAAGGCCAGTCTTTGGTGAAGAGAGCTTTGCTTCCAGTTTGGCTATATAAGTGCATCTTTCACAGGTTGTAGTGTTGGGTGGTAGGAGGAGAGGGTTGTCTGTGTACATGAGGCAATTGCTGCATTGTCCCAAGATGCCTAGATTCATCAGACAGACAGGAGAAAGCACCGGAAGCTGATCTTTAGACATGCCTAAATAAGTACTAAAAACTGTTTTCCTCTAGACAAGTGAGGAAAGTTGAGTGCTGTAGTAATTTGAAACTTATTTAGTGCTTACAATGAGTTCTGTACAAGTGCTGAGATCAAAGAAACAGATGAGTTGTTGTTGTTTGTCTTTCGGCTTTTTCCTGATGAGGGGTCACCACAGCAGAACTCCGGTCCGCTAATGATTGGCAGTAGCTTTTTTTACGAAATGCCAAGGTGCCAGCTTGATGCCCAACCTTCATCAAAGGCACGCCCATTTACACATGCATGTCTTTCGAACACTACCCAACCATGGGGAGGACATGCAGACTCCACATAGAAGGCACTCCCAAGCCAAGCCGAGAATCGAACAGGAGAACCTCTTGCTGTGAGGTAACAATGCTACCGCTATACTACTGTGGAAAGCTGGCTAGTTGCAAGGGAAATTTTGAAGAACAGACTTTATGGTGCCAGGAATAGTTTAACCCCAGTTAAGTGGGGGGTGGGTTTAGGAGCTCACAAACAGTCCTGGACACAGCAAATCCGTATCTGACCTGCCACTGGAAAGGGGGGAAGCAAGCTTAGAATTTTTTTTCAGTAAAGTGGAAATGGAGAAAGCTGGAACAGAAGTTAATTCAACATTAAGAATCTGAGTGGGTTGGCCTTCACAAATGTTTCCCTCATCTATAGTCTTGGTAACTGTCTCAAAGAAGTCCACCAGATTTAGGAGGCATGATCTGCCCTTAACAAAGCCGAATTGGGTAGGATCCAGTGTTTGGAGGTTCCCAATGTCTCTGTTAATGAGATTCATGATGATGCGCTCCATAGCCTTGCAGACCAAACTAGTCAGACTTATAAGGCAATAGTTCCCAGGGTCTGTTGTGGCTCCACCTTTGTGGAGCGGAATAACCATTGCTGTGCGCCACTCTATGGGCATGTAGCCTGTGGAGAGGCTGAGTTTAAACAGTGTGTTTAAATGAGGGGTTAGTTCATCTTTGAGCTCATGTAGGATGCAGCCTGGGACACCGTCTGGTCCCACTGATGCTGTTTTTGGCTTTGGAGAGGTCTGTTTTAACCTGAATGTCTGTGATTTCAGGGGCACTACATTCTTCTCATATGGTTATGGGCCCTTTTGGGGGAGAGAGAGGGATGATGTTTGCACTGAACCTGTCTGCCAGGATGTTGGCAATATCGGTCGGTTCAGTGTATTTTGTGCCATTCTGCACTAACTCCGAGCAGATCTGAGAATTGCCACTTAGATTCTTGACATAGTTAAAGAAGGCCTTATAGTTATCCTTGGAGCCTTGGCAATTTTTCTTTCGAAGCTAGCCTTGGATGATTTTATGAGGGATAATAGTTTCTTGCTGATACTGATCAGGGATTTCTTCCCTTCTTGGGATTTTACTCTATTTTGTGCTAGTTTCTTCCTTCTATTGTATAGCTTGTTTATGGCAGGGGTCCACCAGACTGGTTTCCTTTTCTTGCAGGAATAAGTCTTGGTTTTGCTTGAGATATCATGATCCATGCATTCTTGTAGGTGTCCATAGAGTGCATTAGTAAAGGATTTTGCAGTTTGGGCAGCATTATCCTTTAGCATGTGGGCTTTGAAAATTTCCACCACAGTCTTAAGTAATGTGAAGTTTACTTTTGAAGTTTTTCACAGTGGTTTCTTTGACCGGGGATGGGAGTGGAAAGTGGATATCTAGAGTGATTAGTTTATGGTCAGATCTAACCAGCAAGGGGTTGACCTCCGGTATGGAAGACTGGTCGCCCATGTTGGTGATGACCAGGTCCAATATGTTGTCACCTCTGGTGCAGGTGTTGACCAGTTGATCCAATGTTGGGCAAGGGAGTAAGTACTTGAGTAGTTCTCTCAGTTAATGCTTGGGTAATTGAAATCACCCAATATCAGGGTGTTTGGTAGGACCTTTATGTTTCCCAGTGTTTCCAGAAATGTGGAATGGGGGTTCAGGGACATGGTGGGTGATCTGTAGCAAGCTATAATTGCAGTTTTGCCCATTGTTAGTTGCACGTGGATGATCTCTGAAGCATCATGCTGGGCCACTAACCTAGAGATGTGGGTATCCTTGATGAATATGGTTACAGCCCCACCTTTTGTATTTTGGTCCAGGTTTTGTGGCCGAAATTTATGGTATGAGTTGTAGCCTGGTAGTGCTGGGGTGCTCTCTGGAGCCTTAAACCAGGTTTCTGTTACTGCACATATATCGATTTTCTCCATACTGAGGAGTCCCTCGAGTGCATGCATTTTGAGGTTTAGACTTCTGGCATTGAGTAGCATTACCCTCATTTTTTTATTACATGTGCTATTTACAGCGGTGGGTTTGTCTTTTGAGCCTTGCCTAAAAAAGGCACTGTGTAGGTAGCAAGAACTTTGGCCAGTATTCAAAAGCCTAAGGGTGACAGGGGCAAGTTGTCTCTAGCAAAGCAGCATAGCTTGTCGAGCATGTCATCCCTGGCTGATAGGCACTGGATCCCCTTTGAATGACACCAGAAGCTTAGCCAATTGTTGAAATTGATAATTTTTTTCTTTATACATCCTGCTCTATCTGCATTACAAGGCTTGGGTTCTTTCAGTGTCTCTGATTACATGGGTATTAGTATCTGCCATTGCATTTTATTTATAAGTTTTTATCTGCTGTAAACTATGCATTAAAGGAATATAAAATATCATGGTATCTGTGAAATGCCTGTTATACTACAGTGCAACCATGTAACATTATACAATACAACGTTGTCAATACCAATAGTTCATTATAGTAGCATGTTTAGTGCTCTAGACTCCTGACCACCTTCATCACTTTGAAATAGTACTTGCATTTTATTAAGACTAAATGACATTTCTTTGTTACTCTGATAGATGGAATGGGTATCTATTGATATTCTCTGGAAAGTAATTACAGACCTGGGAACTGCAGAACTTTGGGTGAGATTGAGTGGGTTATTATTTATTAAGTATTATATCTCAGAGAACTCCCCCTTTTCCACAGTAAAGCAGTCTCACAACTAGTATACATTAGTATCAGGTATATGTAGGCAGCAAGACCTCCATTTCAAGGGCGTAGGGTGCAAAGCACCTCTGCAGAAATGATTTAATAATGTTACACCATTTAAATAATTCTCTTTTTCCTCTAGACAAGTGAGGAAAGTTGAGTGCTGTAGTAATTTGTAACTTATTTAGTGCTTACAATGAGTTCTGAACAAGTGCTGAGATCAAAGAAACAGATGAGTTGTTGTTGTTTGTCTTTCGGCTTTTTCCCAATGAGGGGTCGCCACAGCAGAACTCCGGTCCGCTAATGATTGGCAGTAGATTTTTTTACGAAATGCCAAGGTGCCAGCTCGACACCCAACCTTCAACAAAGGCACACCCATTTACACATGCATGTCTTTTGAACACTACCCAACCATGGGGAGGACATGCAGACTCCACACAGAAGGCACTCCCAAGCCAAGCTGAGAATCGAACAAGAGAACCTCTTGCTCTGAGGTAACAACGCTACCACTATACCACCATGGAAAGCTGGCTAGTTGCGAGGTAAATTTTGAAGAACAGACTTTATGGTGCCAGGAATAGTTTAACCCCAGTTAAGTGGGGGGTGGGTTTAGGAGCTCACAAACAGTCCTGGACACAGCAAATCCATATCTGACCTGCCACTGGAAAGGGGGGAAGCAAGCTTAGAATTTTTTTTCAGTAAAGTGGAAATGGAGAAAGCTGAAACAGAAGTTAATTCAACGTTAAGAATCTGAGTGGGTTGGTCTTCACAAATGTTTCCCTCTTCTATAGTCTTGGTAACTGTCTCAAAGAAGTCCACCAGATTTAGGAGGTATGATCCGCCCTTAACAAAGCCGAACTGGGTAGGGTCCAGTGTTTGGAGGTTCCCAATGTCTCTGTTAATGAGATTCATGATGATGCGCTCCATAGCCTTGCAGACCAAACTAGTCAGACTTATAGGGCAATAGTTCCCAGGGTCTGTTGTGGCTCCACCTTTGTGGAGCAGAATAACCATTGCTGTGCGCCACTCTATGAGCATGTAGCCTGTGGAGAGGCTGAGTTTAAACAGTGTGTTTAGATGAGGGGTTAGTTCATCTTTGAACTCATGTAGGATGCAGCCTGGGACACCATCTGGTCCCACTGATGCTGTTTTTGGCTTTGGAGAGGGCTGTTTTAACCTGAATGTCTGTGATTTCAGGGGCACTACATTCTTCTTGTATGGTTATGGGCCCTTTTGGGGGAGAGAGAGGGATGATGTTTGCACTGAACCTGTCTGCCAGGATGTTGGCGATATTGGTCGGTTCAGTGTATTTTGTGCCATTCTGCACTAACTCTGAGCAGATCTGAGAATTGCCACGTAGATTCTTGACATAGTTAAAGAATGCCTTGTAGTTATCCTTGGAGTCCTTGGCAATTTTTCTTTCGAAGCTAGCCTTGGATGATTTTATGAGGGATCATAGTTTCTTGCTGATACTGATCAGGGATTTCTTCCCTTCTTGGGATTTTACTCTATTTTGTGCTAGTTTCTTCCTTCTATTGTATAGCTTGTTTATGGCAGGGGTCCACCAGACTGGTTTCCTTTTCTTGGAGGAGTAAGTCTTGGATTTGCTTGAGATAGCATGATCCATCCATTCTTGTAGGTGTCCGTAGAGTGCATTAGTAAAGGATTTTGCAGCTTGGGCAGCATTATCCTTTAGCATGGGGGCTTTGAAACTTTCCACCTCAGTCTTAAGTAATGTGAAGTTTACTTTTGAAGTTTTTCACAGTGGTTTTTTTGACCGGAGGTGGGGGTGTAATGTGGATATCTAGAGTGATTAGTTTATGGTCAGATCTAACCAGCAAGGGGTTGACCTCCGGTATGGAAGACTGGTCGCCCATGTTGGTGATGACCAGGTCCAATATGTTGTCACTTCTGGTGCGGGTGTTGACCAGTTGATCCAATGTTGGGCAAGGGAGTAAGTACTTGAGTAGTTCTCTCAGTTAATGCTTGGGTAATTGAAATCACCCAATATCAGGGTGTTTGGTAGGACCTTTATGTTTCCCAATGTTTCCAGAAATGTGGAATGGAGGTTCAGGGACATGGTGGGTGATCTGTAGCAAGCTATAATTGCAGTTTTGCCCATTGTTAGTTGCACGTGGATGATCTCTGAAGCATCATGCTGGGCCACTAACCTAGAGGTGTGGGCATCCTTGATGAATATGGTTACAGCCCCACCTTTTATATTTTGGTCCAGGTTTTGTGGCCGAAATTTATGGTATGAGTTGTAGCCTGGTAGTGCTGGGGTGCTCTCTGGAGCCTTAAACCAGGTTTCTGTTAGTGCACATATATCGATTTTCTCCATACTGAGGAGTCCCTCGAGTGCATGCATTTTGAGGTTTAGACTTCTGGCATTGAGTAGCATTACCCTCATTTTTTTATTACTTGTGCTATTTACAGCGGTGGGTTTGTCTTTTGAGCCTTGCCTAAAAAAGGCACTATGGAGGTAGCAAGAACTTTGGCCAGTATTCAAAAGCCTAAGGGTGACAGGTGCAAGTCGTCTCTAGCAAAGCAGCGTAGCTTGTCGAGCATGTCATCCTTGGCTGATAGGCACTGGATCCCCTTTGAATGACACCAGAAGCTTAGCCAATTGTTGAAATTGATAATTTTTTTCTTTATACATCCTGCTCTATCTGCATTACAAGGCTTGGGTTCTTTCAGTGTCTCTGATTACATGGGCATTAGTATCTGCCATTGCATTTTATTTATAAGTTTTTAGCTGCTGTAAACTATGCATTAAAGGAATATAAAATATCATGGGATCTGTTAAATGCCTGTTATACTACAGTGCAACCATGTAACATTATACAATACAACGTTGTCAATACCAATAGTTCATTATAGTAGCATGTTTAGTGCTCTAGACTCCTGACCACCTACATCACTTTGAAATAGTACTTGCATTTTATTAAGACTAAATGACATTTCTTTGTTACTCTGATAGATGGAATGGGTATCTATTGATATTCTCTGGAAAGTAATTACAGACCTGGGAACTGCAGAACTTTGGGTGAGACTGAGTGGGTTATTATTTATTAAGTATTATATCTTAGAGAACTCCCCCTTTTCCACAGTAAAGCAGTCTCACAACTAGTATACATTAGTATCAGGTATATGTAGGCGGCAAGACCTCCATTTCAAGGGCGTAGGGTGCAAAGCACCTCCACAGAAATGATTTAATAATGTTACACCATTTAAATAATTCTCTTTTTTCCATTTCATAGCTTGATTTTCAAAGTAAGAGGTCTTGCAGTACCAGATATCACACATCACACAGAATGCCTGGTAGGTTGGAGACTATTTGTTAGCATATGCTTTTCTTTGTAGATTGAACTATTTCCCCTTGTTAAGGTCAGTATCTCTTCAAGTTAGTTTGATGATTTATTTGCAATGTAGTTACCTTTGCTTTTTCTTTATTGATTTATACTATTTCTTTTTGATATCTGGATAACATATTTGGAATTAAATCATGCTTTTTATTTATATTCTTTATTTCAATTCAGGCAGTCTAAAACAGTTTAAAATGCACCTTAGGAATTTTGTTCTGAAAAAAATATAGGATATGATTCAAAACTACTTATATTTTGGCGAAATAAGATCAAGGGGGAATCTGATGATACTGAAAATAGGGCACATAGAAATAGCCTAAGAATTAGAAACTTTGAGTGGAATATAGATTTGCTTTCACTTGAAAAGAGATAATGTTTCCTAAATGACACTTGAGATCCACCATTCATTGGAAGGGGATGTTAACAGAATAAGTCACAGAAAGGCTATTATTTCTCTCTTGTAGTCACTTCATATTCCATTCTCTTGACTCTAATGTCTTCTAAAAGATTTTCAGAAGAGCACATGAGCTATAGCAGCTAAGATCATCAGGTCCAATGTACAACTCTCACATGATTACAGTATTTCTTTACTTCAAAAGTGAACATGCTTTGTGGTGCTCTTAAAATGCTAGGCAATATTCCACAGCTAAGATTTCTTGCTGTATTGTGTTTTTCAATAGAAGCACAAACGTATACATTCAGTACTGCAACTAAAAGAGAAATGTTTTAGAGCATGGTAGCCCCTCTTCTCTATGTTATTATAACTCATCGTGCTTACTTACACAAAATATGCTACCATAATCCAATATGCTGATGACTCTGCTCTCATCTTTTAAGTCAAAAATTTAACCAACCTTGAACATTTAGTCCAAGAGACCTTCTCTGCAGCAGAAAAAATAAAACAGGTTGACGTCAGATTCTGAATAGTAAAGAAAAGAAATGGATTATCAAACTGGGGGTGTGGGGTTGTGTTCACCAGGTCTTAATGAATTGTTAATTAATTTACTAATCTGGAGCCTCACCTAGTGGTTACTTATAAAAAGGAGAACAAGTGTACATGTTTTTATTGCACTGAAGAAGGCTTTGTAATTTTTACAGCCAACACTGGTCTGTTTTGTCTCCTTTTTACTATGCCTTTGAGCTAGTTTTTGCAATAAATTTATCATGCTACAGTCTGCTGGCTCTCTATGTTTTATTTTTTATTGGACTGCATCACCCCGTGGAGTGGTTGGTTTGTAGTTTGGATTTGTCTTCACGGTTCAATGCTATTGGTGTTAAATAAGATCTTAAAGTTATTTACATATTAAGCAGAAAAATCCTGGATTTCGGCAACAATAGTAAGAAACAGCTGGGCAGCAGCAAAAAGACTCCAGGCGATGGATCCAAACACAGCTCACAATATTTATTGTACACAGAGACACAAGTTGTTAAGCGCTTTCATCCAAATACATGGACTTCCTCAGAACAACTTTACATGGTTTTCTCACACTTTAAATACATAACATTTCCCGCCAAAATACCCCCATTAATCAATAATCTCATTCAATTATTCAATTAAATAGTTTAAAATGCTTTTAAAAAAAATGATTTTTTGCTATGTACAGCACAATGTGTCTGAAAAAACAGTTACCAATTTAATAAGGGTTATGGATCTGTGTTATAAGTAGTATATAACAACACACTTATGACAATAAAATCTATTACATGATTATTTAGTTAGAATATAAAGAGAGCAATAGTAGACAATGTATATTTGTCACCAAACTTTGTGATAGGATAGGATTGTGTTTTATATAAGATTTTAAGAAGGTTATAACACAGATCCATAACCCTTATTAAATTGGTAACTGTTTTTTCAGACACATTGTGCTGTACATAGCAAAAAATCATTTTTTTTAAAAGCATTTTAAACTATTTAATTGAATAATTGAATGAGATTATTGATTAATGGGGGTATTTTGGTGGGAAATTTTATGTATTTAAAGTGTGAGAAAACCATGTAAAGTTGTTCTGAGGAAGTCCATGTATTTGGATGAAAGCGCTTAACAACTTGTGTCTCTGTGTACAATAAATATTGTGAGCTGTGTTTGGATCCATCGCCTGGAGTCTTTTTGCTGCTGCCCAGCTGTTTCTTACTATATTTACATATTAACTTTGATCACTTCTCCTAACTATGATCTCAGTATTACTACTAATTCTCGCTCCTACTCCTTAAGCCTCATTCCCTGTTACCTACTCTATGCCATTGTCTTATTTTTCTCTAATACATTCAACATGCCTCTTCACAGCAGCTTTTATAGGTTAATATGTTCATTAATCTTTTACATGTTATTCATCCATGAAGATCTTTAATGCCTAGAGATACATGCTGTGAAGATTGGAGGAAGATGGGTGAAGGTTGCCAGCCGAATCAAATAGAATTTGATACATAATTCTATCAATTGTATAAATAAATGTAAAATACAGGCTTGTGTTTTTAATTGAAAGAAAACACTGTAAACTGTGAACTTCAAGATTGTTGCAACATTGCCATCTGCTGTATGGAAAACCAAGCCAAGCATTTCAAATGTGTCTTTTGAAGTTGAAAAGATCTTATGAATGTCTTTGATGTTTTACAAGTCGTCTCCAGTGAGGCTGAATGATGGTTTCAGGCCCATTGTTTTAATGAATGTTAAAGTTAAGGACCAGCATTTACATGTGGAAGGTGCTTTATTGCTCTGATTTCTGCTAGAGTATATATGTAAAATGCCTTTTATTGTTGTAGTCTCTTGAACAGGTGTTAGCTTGCTAAATAATGCAGTTTGAGGCCTGGGAACTCCAGACTAAGTTTCAAAATGAATGAATTTGGGAGGGCCTTAGGAGAGCTGTTGGTTAGTGTTTAAAAACTATTGTTCAGTGAGAGACTGGGAAGCATTTTGATTTTGGACATCTAAGCCAGCACTGCTTATGCTTTATGAATGTAAGTAGGATTATAGCACTGTGATTTCTCTTAGGAATAATTAAACTTAGAAGAAAGTATTTTTCTTTGAAATCAGATCTTTCCTACGATATTGTTTTATGTTTCTGTGTGATCTCTGGATTTGTACTGTAGTAGTTTTATCTTGTGTTTTATTACTTATTATTAAATATTTTAAAACATTTACCTGTGGCTGGTTTATGTAGAGATAATTTAACATCTAAAGTACATTACATATTTACAGATTTTACTGTCAAGTCACTCCAAATCAAGCTTTGACTGCTTAGTCATACTACCATTGGATTATAATATTGCACAGTAATAATTAGACACCCTCTTAAGGGCCTTTTAGTAGCTGATAATTATTAGCTGGGTGGTGGCAGGAATTACTACCATATGGTCTGGGTAAGAGGGACACAGCTGGAGAACCTGTGCCAGCCTTTTCCCAGGAGGGTCTGTGTGGTTGTATAACCTCTTCTCAAAGTGTGTGTGTGTGTGTGTGTGTGTGTGTGTGTGTGTGTGTGTGTGTGTGTGTGTGTTGTGTTAGCTACTTGGGCAGGGACATGAAGCACTGGTTGGACAGAGAGGGTACTGGAGGTTTTAGCTTGCCCAGCTAGGCTGAGACCTGGACCCTATAGCTGTGGCAGTGGGGAGTCTTACTGGGGACCTGGTGAGCAAGGGAGCAACTAGCCTCAGACTGACTGTGATCTCTGTGTGCTCTTAAGGGTAATTGTACTTTACTGTGTGTATTAGTTATCCTTTCCTCTCTAGGAGACAACCTCCCTGGTGTTGGTGGTTTGGATTGAGGCTCCTTTATTGCTGGGCAGGGCACGGTCATCACACATACCCATTACGTTTTGCTTTATGTGGAGAGGAAGATGATTCTACAGAAGCGGTATTCTTTGTGATGCATGTCTATCCCTGCAACATGTTCTATTTATGCTGCAAAAGAGATTTAGCTCTCTTGAGTAGCTGTTTATCCCCCCATTGGACAGGTGAATGTGTAGTAAGTCTGGCAAGTTACTGTCTGTTGAGGTTCTATAGGCAAGGCAGAGATCACCACTCAGTAGCTTATATGACACATTGAAGAGGGACAAGGCTTTGAGATTACCTGCATAGTTTTAATGATTTAAGCCTTCAGATTTGTTAGTAAGAAAGTGTTGTAGACATTCCAGTTGTGTTAAATGTTTGTAAAGGTACAAAACTAAAGTGGTATTATACTCAATGACTGGCATGATGAATGTGAAACAGTGAAATGAAATTGACATTATAATCAATGACTGGCATGATGAATGTGGAACACAATGGAATGAAGGTGGCATTATACTCAATGAGTGTGGAATACAATGGAATGAAAGTGGCATTATACTTAATGACTGGCATGACGAGTGTGGAACACAATGGAATGAAAGTGGCATTATACTCAATGACTGGCATGATGAATGTGGAACACAATGGAATGATCACATCCCTGGACCTGGATGTAACACCCTTAGTAATACGCTGTGCAATGACAATGTACTTTCTTACAATAGCAGATACATGATAATTGAAAGTTGTTCATTGCCTACACAGGTTCCCAAGTACCTAATGACTGGATCAGTTTTAAGGGGTGTGTTATTAATGTAATACTTGCAAGAGACTTCTTGTTTGCTGAAGGATGCTTTTATACATGCTGGGTCATTTAGTTTTAGTCTGTGGTTTTGACACCAGTTATTGTTTTGGAAAAGGCCTTCTTGGAGAATATTGGTGTCCTCTTGGTAGTGTATGATGGCACTAAGTTTATGGTCATCTGCAAACATGGTCAGCCTTAAACCTTAACAGTAGATTTGACCTTCAAGGAATAAAGCCAAAAATGAGTGACACAAGGACTAAGGCCTTGAGTATGTTGCTGCTGATAGTCTTTTGAAGGAGGTAGTGTAGCCCACCACAATTTTTTTCTATTTGTGAACCAATTTGCTATCCACTGAGTTACATGAGGATGGGGTTAATATTTATATGGAATAAAGAACCGTAGGTAATTAATAAACCATAAAAAATCACGGTAGTCCACGTTACAATAAAGGCTGAGTTTGGAGATGAAAGCGCTAAACCTATACGTATTTGTTCAATAAAAGAGTTTTGTGATACTTTTCTGACGTTTGGAAGTGGTGGTGGTGGTGAACCTTTTTGGATTTAGGAAGACAGCCTTTATTGTAACGTGGACTACCGTGATATTTATATGGAATAGTTTATCTATGATATATGAGTGTAGGTTCATGTTGAATGACTTTGTGAAGTCTAGATATGCAATCTGTTCAGATTTGTTCTCATCCATTGCTTCACTAACCTTTTCTAAGAAGAGGCTCTACTCCTCTTCTTCTTCTTCTTTTGGCTTTTTCCCAGTTAGGGGTCACCACAGCAGATCTTCTGTCTGCTCATGATTGGCAGTGGAGTTTTATGGTGTCGAGTTGCCAGCCCGGCACCCAACCTTCCACAGAAGGCACACATATGCACACACTCACACCTAGGCCCAATTTAGAGTGTCCACTCCACCTACTGCTTATCTTTTGGATGTGGGAGGAAACGGGAACACCCAGATTAAACCCACGCGATCACAGGGAGGACATTCAGACTCCGCACAGAAGGCACCCCAGCCGAGAATCAAACCAGAGAACCTCTTGCTGTGAGGTGACAACGCTAACCGCTGCACCACCGTGGCCACCCAAGAGGCTCTACCCCTAATAAATTCAATTTTATTTGGGTCGAGAGTTTGTAAGTTACTTTTGTCCTTATTAATCACATAATGATCTCTTCAAAGCCTTCCAGATAAGGCTGGTCAGACTTATGGGTCTACAGTTACCAGGTTTTTTGATACCTCACCTTTGTGCAAGGGGACAACAGCTGCTGTAATTTGTTGATTTGGCATAAAGCCTGTTTGGATGCAGATATTGAATAGCCTCTGAAGAGGGTTTGGCAGGTCCTCTTTCAAGCCAACCAGTAAGCAGTCCTGTATGTTTTCTTTTCAATAGAAGCAGTGTCCTTGACAAGTGCTTTGAGGACCTGGTCATGGGAGATTTGAGGGGTGTGTGGATACACATATGAGATACAAGAATGTAATAGGGTGAGTGAAGTTAGAACTAAATTTATCTACTTTTATATTGATATTGTTCTCTGAGTATGAATATGTTATACAATTTACTATTTGTTTCATTTATGGTTTATTTGTTTGGAGGTTTTCTCCAAGGGTATCTTCTGAAAATGGGTAAAATGTCTTTCCAGGTTAGACCTTCATGGAAAACAAAATCAAACAAATAAATAAACACAAATAAAATATATAAGTAAGCAATCAAGAAAGAGCATATCAGACACAGAAAAAGAGACAGAAAGACTACCTCAGTGGCATTCCATATCCTGTAGGAAAAGAGATCACTAGGCTTCACTTCAATTTAAAACAGAACATGTTTCACACTTCACTGTCAATGAACAATATGTTTGCCCCTCTCAGTTCTCATTCTACATTAGATGAGGACTCACTATTCCAGTTATCTCCGTTTGGGAGCTTGAATTATTAGAAGCCTCCATTTAAACTGTAATTACATATAATGGGTTTATTGGTGAAGAAGCACAACCTGCACATTTCCCTAAGAACTGGAAGTTGCAGTAATTTCCAATCTGGCAATTTAATTTTCTATTTTTGCATGACATTCTAAGAGTGGTTGAATTACTATACCTGTTAGAGCACTATAATGAGATATGAGGTTATAAATATTAATTTTACAAGGCACATACCTCTTGGCATGCCAACATGTTCCATTCATTGAAAATAAAACACATAAAGTCTAATGATTCTGCATATTGAGCTTTGTAGCACATCATCGGGATGCCTCTGGTATCCCCTCCCCACCATCATCTTATTCCTCTCCAGCCTGCACATTAAAATAGCTACAAGTAATTATACTCCTCACTTAGTGTTCGGTAAGCCCACTGAACCATTATATTTCATTACCTCTACAAAAATATATTGCTTCTGACTATCTCTTGCCCTGTAGAAACGTACCTTATAGAAACGTCTAAAATCATAACTCTAAATTTTAAATTGTTTAATTTTATTCTTTTTCCGTGAGCAGAATCCATTCTAAACCCACTCTGTTCACCCTTGCTTCTCTCAGGGTCACTCTGCTCCCCTACATTACCACCATTCCCAACCACCCCTGTTTCATTTACATTTATGCTCAACAGAACTCCTCCCTTTCCATATGTTAACCAATCAAACACACTAGCTGATATACACCTGCTTACCCCTGTCAATTCTCTTTATAACTTCACACACCCACTTTTCATCCTTTTCGATATACACCTAAATTGTTTAAGCTCTAATCTCACTAACACAACATACACAAACTCTCCTAATCCCATAAAATACAAAATCCTCTACCATAATTGATCTCCATTACTCCTAACATTCTTTAGTTTAACTCTTACATTACTCATACTCACTACATCACTTACAAACCATCTTATTCCTGTAACCTGTACAACTACTACATTCACAGCACTAGACACACTACAACAAGTTGCTGCTACTGAGATTTGTCTGCATACATCAACTGGACATAAGCTGATTTAAGTATATTTCCTTCATTTTATTGTGGTTGTTATAACTTGGACTGATTTCTCAGATCTAGCTCTGTTAAAACTGTCTTGTGTGTGTGTCTGAAGCTCTGCACTAGTTGTTAAACTGCTCTGAAATTCCTTTAAGTGTTAATTAGCTTGAGGGGTTTCTGATAACTTTAAAACCTGTGTTGGTTACATCTCTGGTAATCATTTTAAGTAGAGTTGCTGCTACTGAGATTTGTCTGCATACATCAACTGGACATAAGCTGATTTAAGTATATTTCCTTCATTTTATTGTGGTTGTTATAACTTGGACTGATTTCTCAGATCTAGCTCTGTTGAAACTGTCTTGTGTGTGTGTCTGAAGCTCTGCACTAGTTGTTAAACTGCTCTGAAATTCCTTTAAGTGTTAATTAGCTTGGGGGGGTTTCTGATAACTTTAAAACCCGTGTTGGTTACATCTCTGGTAATCATTTTAAGTAGAGTTGCTGCTACTGAGATTTGTCTGCATACATCAACTGGACATAAGCTGATTTAAGTATATTTCCTTCATTTTATTGTGGTTGTTATAACTTGGACTGATTTCTCAGATCTAGCTCTGTTGAAACTGTCTTGTGTGTGTGTCTGAAGCTCTGCACTAGTTGTTAAACTGCTCTGAAATTCCTTTAAGTGTTAATTAGCTTGGGGGTTTCTGATAACTTTAAAACCTGTGTTGGTTACATCTCTGGTAATCATTTTAAGTAGAGTTGCTGCTACTGAGATTTGTCTGCATACATCAACTGGACATAAGCTGATTTAAGTATATTTCCTTCATTTTATTGTGGTTGTTATAACTTGGACTGATTTCTCAGATCTAGCTCTGTTGAAACTGTCTTGTGTGTGTGTCTGAAGCTCTGCACTAGTTGTTAAACTGCTCTGAAATTCCTTTAAGTGTTAATTAGCTTGGGGGGGGTTTCTGATAACTTTAAAACCTGTGTTGGTTACATCTCTGGTAATCATTTTAAGTAGAGTTGCTGCTACTGAGATTTGTCTGCATACATCAACTGGACATAAGCTGATTTAAGTAAATTTCCTTAATTTTATTGTGGTTGTTATAACTTGGACTGATTTCTCAGATCTAGCTCTGTTGAAACTGTCTTGTGTGTGTGTCTGAAGCTCTGCACTAGTTGTTAAACTGCTCTGAAATTCCTTTAAGTGTTAATTAGCTTGGGGGGGTTTCTGATAACTTTAAAACCTGTGTTGGTTACATCTCTGGTAATCATTTTAAGTAGAGTTGCTGCTACTGAGATTTGTCTGCATACATCAACTGGACATAAGCTGATTTAAGTATATTTCCTTCATTTTATTGTGGTTGTTATAACTTGGACTGATTTCTCAGATCTAGCTCTGTTGAAACTGTCTTGTGTGTGTGTCTGAAGCTCTGCACTAGTTGTTAAACTGCTCTGAAATTCCTTTAAGTGTTAATTAGCTTGGGGGTTTCTGATAACTTTAAAACCTGTGTTGGTTACATCTCTGGTAATCATTTTAAGTAGAGTTGCTGCTACTGAGATTTGTCTGCATACATCAACTGGACATAAGCTGATTTAAGTATATTTCCTTCATTTTATTGTGGTTGTTATAACTTGGTCTGGTTTCTCAGATCTAGCTCTGTTGAAACTGTCTTGTGTGTGTGTCTGAAGCTCTGCACTAGTTGTTAAACTGCTCTGAAATTCCTTTAAGTGTTAATTAGCTTGTGGGTTTCTGATAACTTTAAAACCTGTGTTGGTTACATCTCTGGTAATCATTTTAAGTAGAGTTGCTGCTACTGAGATTTGTCTGCATACATCAACTGGACATAAGCTGATTTAAGTATATTTCCTTCATTTTATTGTGGTTGTTATAACTTGGACTGATTTCTCAGATCTAGCTCTGTTGAAACTGTCTTGTGTGTGTGTCTGAAGCTCTGCACTAGTTGTTAAACTGCTCTGAAATTCCTTTAAGTGTTAATTAGCTTGGGGGTTTCTGATAACTTTAAAACCTGTGTTGGTTACATCTCTGGTAATCATTTTAAGTAGAGTTGCTGCTACTGAGATTTGTCTGCATACATCAACTGGACATAAGCTGATTTAAGTATATTTCCTTCATTTTATTGTGGTTGTTATAACTTGGACTGATTTCTCAGATCTAGCTCTGTTGAAACTGTCTTGTGTGTGTGTCTGAAGCTCTGCACTAGTTGTTAAACTGCTCTGAAATTCCTTTAAGTGTTAATTAGCTTGGGGGGTTCTGATAACTTTAAAACCTGTGTTGGTTACATCTCTGGTAATCATTTTAAGTAGAGTTGCTGCTACTGAGATTTGTCTGCATACATCAACTGGACATAAGCTGATTTAAGTATATTTCCTTCATTTTATTGTGGTTGTTATAACTTGGACTGATTTCTCAGATCTAGCTCTGTTGAAACTGTCTTGTGTGTGTGTCTGAAGCTCTGCACTAGTTGTTAAACTGCTCTGAAATTCCTTTAAGTGTTAATTAGCTTGGGGGTTTCTGATAACTTTAAAACCTGTGTTGGTTACATCTCTGGTAATCATTTTAAGTAGAGTTGCTGCTACTGAGATTTGTCTGCATACATCAACTGGACATAAGCTGATTTAAGTATATTTCCTTCATTTTATTGTGGTTGTTATAACTTGGACTGATTTCTCAGATCTAGCTCTGTTGAAACTGTCTTGTGTGTGTGTCTGAAGCTCTGCACTAGTTGTTAAACTGCTCTGAAATTCCTTTAAGTGTTAATTAGCTTGGGGGTGTCTGATAACTTTAAAACCTGTGTTGGTTACATCTCTGGTAATCATTTTAAGTAGAGTTGCTGCTACTGAGATTTGTCTGCATACATCAACTGGACATAAGCTGATTTAAGTATATTTCCTTCATTTTATTGTGGTTGTTATAACTTGGACTGATTTCTCAGATCTAGCTCTGTTGAAACTGTCTTGTGTGTGTGTCTGAAGCTCTGCACTAGTTGTTAAACTGCTCTGAAATTCCTTTAAGTGTTAATTAGCTTGGGGTTTCTGATAACTTTAAAACCTGTGTTGGTTACATCTCTGGTAATCATTTTAAGTAGAGTTGCTGCTACTGAGATTTGTCTGCATACATCAACTGGACATAAGCTGATTTAAGTATATTTCCTTCATTTTATTGTGGTTGTTATAACTTGGACTGATTTCTCAGATCTAGCTCTGTTGAAACTGTCTACCGCAGCCCCCCTCCCTGTTCTTGGATGTAGTTTAAATTTGGTGGCTTTTGCAGTGCCCCACTGTAGATTTGATCTAGGACACTCCCCAGTCCCTTCTCTTTACCGCATTCTCTCTAATAAACCCTTTCTGCACTTGCTTTTAGTCCTTTTAATTTAATTACATTTTTTCATACTGTGTGTGGACTAATATTGCTACATACTCAAGTGTGCCAGCTTGCACTGCATGTGAATTGTTTTATAGCATTTACTGTCTGTTTTTTCCTTGTCGCTGTAAAAAAAAAAAAAAAAAAAAAATCTGTTGTTTTCCTGCCTTACAGAACTAGAGTAGTCCAGTTTCAGAGTAGCTGATCCCTGGGCTTTGTTTTAGTTCCTGTTACTGATCCATTGCCTTATTAGGAAGGAGGGAAGTTTCTTTGCTTACCAGTGGGAGTGGGAAGCACTGAGCCTTTTTGTCCGATTTGGTGAAGTTTCAGCCAGAAACTAGTAGTCCATTGGTCGTTTTGGGCCAATTCCTAGCTCCCTTCAGCCCCCTGCTATAAAACACGCTAAACACGCGTTTTCCAGCTTGTACCAACTCAGCACAGATCCTCGTGGTGGCCTGCAGAGTGATCCAAGCAGCAGAGAGCTAAAGAGTGACTTTCTACCAGATATAAGTATTTTTGGCTTTCCCACTATTATTAAGCTAGCGACTGCATTTCGCCTGTTTTACTGCTACTTTAAGTGATTTCTGCATTTTACACTGTTTATTGCACTTTAAGTTACTAATTGTTGCAAATTGTTTCTGTAGGCTACACACTAAAGTGCTAGCCGATTTACAGCATTTATAGCATTTACTGTCTGTTTTTTTCCTTGTCTCTGAAATAAAACAAAAAATCTCTTGTTTTCCGCCTTACTGAACTAGAGTAGTCCAGTTTCAGAGTTGCTGATCCCTGGGCTTTGTTTTTAGTTCCTGTTACTGATCCATTGCCTTATTAGGGAGGAGGGAAGTTTCTTTGCTTACCAGTGGGAGTGGGAAGCACTGGCCTTTCTGTCCGATTTGGTGAAGTTTCAGCCAGAAACTAGTAGTCCATTGGTTGTTTTGGCCAATTCCTAGCTCCTTTCAGCCCCCTGCTATAAAACACGCTAAACACGCGTTTTCCAGCTTGTACCAACTCAGCACAGATCCTCGTGGTGGCCTGCAGAGTGATCCAAGCAGCAGAGAGCTAAAAGAGTGACTTTCTACCAGATATAAGTATTTTTTGTGGCTTTCCCACTGTTATTTAAGCTAGCGACTGCATTTCGCCTGTTTTAATGCTACTTTAAGTGATTTCTGCATTTTACACTGTTTATTGCACTTTAAGTTACTAATTGTTGCAAATTGTTTCTGTAGGCTACACACTAAAGTCGCTAGCCGATTTACAGCATTTACTGTCTGTTTTTCCTTGTCTCTGTAATAAAACAAAAAAATCTCTTGTTTTCCCGCCTTACTGAACTAGAGTAGTCCAGTTTCAGAGTTGCTGATCCCTGGGCTTTGTTTTTAGTTCCTGTTACTGATCCATTGCCTTATTAGGAAGGAGGGAAGTTTCTTTGCTTACCAGTGGGAGTGGGAAGCACTGAGCGGCCTTTTTGTCTGATTTGGTGAAGTTTCAGCCAGAAACTAGTAGTCCATTGGTCGTTTTGGGCCAATTCCTAGTTCCCTTCAGCCCCCTGCTATAAAACACGCTAAACGCGCGTAAGTGCGATTTAGCGCGGAGTTACCACTGTTGCACACAAGAGCAGCGGCGGTTAAACAAGGTTAAACTATTTGGGCCATCTAAATTCCACTCTTCCAATTTTCCCTTAAAACTACCTTCCTCGAGCTGTACTGCTGATCTAACCAGCATATCCTATAACTGAAAAGTTCATCTCTACTTGATTCCCAAGTAGACTATTCTCTATCTGTAAAGCCTAGCACTTACTCCTACAGTACTTGCACCTTGATAAAGCACTCTTATTATAGATAGTACCCCACCAGCCTAAAACCCACTTCCCCCGGAGTCCTTTGAAAGTCTCTTTATCTACTACTTCTAGTATGTCGAGGGATCAGTTGCTAGTGTCCTCTCCAGCTCAACTTATGAACCTGGGAATATTGAGGCAATGTTACAACTGCCTCATGTACACAGACAATCCTCTCCTTCTCCCACAAAACACAAATACATGCGAGAGATGCAACTATACGGCCAAACTGGAGGCTGAGCTCTCTCAACATAGGACTGGCAAGACCAGACAGGAGGAGAAGGTAACCACACACAATACATACCCAGTCACACATGGTACCATCACAACTTCAAATCATACACATACTCACACAAAGACATACTCGGAGGCTCTGATCAAAAATTTACCAAAACAGCAGAGGCCACCAAAGCAGACACCCAAACAACTACCACCTCACGACCCAACACATGCAACACATAGACCACACAGTCAGAGTGTCAAACAGTCACAGCCCTTAAGGCCAAACAAAATGCCAGACACACTTGTCATTGGTGATTCCATAGTCAGACACACTGACGTCCGTCTCACCAGACTGAGTAAAGAGAAGGTCACAGTAAGCTGCCTGTCAGGCGCTAGAATCCGCCACATAACGCAAGCACTCAGGTCTCTCAACAGCAGGTACAAGTGCGACTCAGTCATTGTCCACGCTGGTGTCAGCGACCTGAGACGCACCTCCTTGGACTACATGAAAGGGACATCGAGGAGCTCTCTGATTATGTAGCCCAGGCAGGTATGACCCTGACCTTGAGCAGTATCCTACCTTCACCTAGAATGATGCCACAATACAGTGATAAGATGATCAGCTTTAATAATTGGCTTAAATTCTGGTGTCATTCAAAGGGGATCAATGTCTGTCTGCCTGGGATGACATGCTGGACAAGCCACGCTGCTGCAAGGGACGGCTTGCACCTGTCACCCTGGGCTTCCGGATATTGGCAAAGGCTCTTGCCACCCCATAGTGCCTTTTTAGGCAAGGCTCAAATTCTAAACCTACCACCCTAGAACACCAAAAAGGAAAAAAACTAAGGGTAATGCTGCTCAATGCCAGAAGTCTCAATCTCAAGATGCACGCACTCGAGGCCCTTCTCAATATGGAGAACATCGATGTCTGTGCTGTGACAGAAACCTGGTTCAAGGCTCCTGAGAGCACCCCAGCACTAGCAGGTTTCACCTCATATCATGCGTTCCGGCCCCAAAATCCGGACAACACCAAGAAAGGAGGGTGTCCATATTCATAAAGGACACCCACACCTCAAGGTTGGTGGCAACGCATGATGCATTGGAGACCATCCAGGTGCAATTAACCATAGGCAAGACTGCTCTGCAATTTGTAGCATGTTACAGGCCACCCTCTCAAACTCAGGAACCTCACATGGCCTTCCTGAAAACATTGGAGGATAAATGTATCTCCAAACACCATCATACTAGGTGACTTCAACTACCCTAATATAGACTGGGAACACTACTCAAGCCGAACACTCTAACCCAAAGATTCCTGGAGTTCATAAACTCAAATGCCATGGAACAACTAGTCACCATCCCCACAAGAGGAGAAAACATACTTGATCTCATCATCACGAACATGGGATCAAAATGTTCAACACCGAAGTATACCCCTCACTGGTGAGATCAGATCATAAACTAATCTCGCTGGAGGTCCTCATCCCGCCCCACCTGAAACAAAAAGACCACAGTGAAAAACTTCTCAAAAGCCGATTTCACACTTCTAAAAACTAGTGTGGTCTCCTTTAAGGCCCCTGAGCCAGTGGTAAACATTACTCAAACCGCTGAATCACTTACAAATGCCTTCTACCAGCACCTACAGGACTGCATGGATCAGGCAATCCCAAACAAAACTAAGACTCTCTGTACCAAAGGCAAGCGTCCAGTCTGGTGGACCCCAGCCATAAACAAGCTCTACAACAAAAGGAGGAAGCTACTACAAGATAGAGCAAAATCCTTGAAAGGTAAGACACCTTTGATCATTATAAGTAAAAAACTAAGAGCTCTCATAAAATCATCCAAGGCAAATTTTGAGAGAAAAATCGCCAAGGACTCTAAAGAGAATCATAAGGCCTTCTTTAGCTATGTTAGAAACCTAGGAGGAAACTCCCAGATATGCTCAGAATTAGTTCAAAATGATGTGAAAATTACTGAACCTACACACATTGCCAACATACTGGCTGACAGGTTCAGTGCAAACTCCCCTCCCCAAAAGGAGAGATATCTATTCCAGAGGATTGTAGCCCCCAAACATCTCCAACGCCCAGGTGAGAACTGCCCTCACTAAGGCAAAAACACAGCATCCATGGGACCGGATGGTGTCCCCGGCTGTGTGCTTCATGAACTCAATGAGGAATTAAACCCACAGTTAGGACAGCTGTTTAATCTTAGCCTCACCTCAGGATACGTACCCAAGGAGTGGCGACGGCGACTGTGGTCCCACTTCATAAGGGCGGTGCCTCCACAGACCCTGGAAATTACCGCCCCATTAGCTTGACAAGCCTTATCTGCAAAGCCATGGAGAGGATCATAATGGAACTCATAAATAAAGACATAGGGAACTTGCAGACTTTGGATCCAACTCAGTTTGGCTTTGTCAAAGGCAGATCCTGCCTCTTAAACTTGGTTGACTTTTTCGAGACAGTCACCAAGGCCATTGATGAGGAAAGGCAGTCCATACAGCCTACCTCGACCTGGCAAAGGCCTTCGACACAATACCCCACTCAGGTATCATCGAAAAACTCATCAGCTTGAATGTAAACCCATACATCACAAGATGGGTTGCAAACTGGCTAAGTGACAGAACCCACAGGGTCAGAGTTGCTGGAGCCATGTCAGACTCAAAGCCTGTCACAAGTGGTGTCCCACAGGGCTCAGTCCTGGGTCCACTCTTGTTCGGCATCTACTTTTCTGAAGTACAAGCAAACACAGGAGGGTTATGGCTGACAAAGTTTGCAGATGACTGCAAACTGGGCACCATAGTCGAAAACACATCTGACACAGATATCCTCCAGAAGGGCCTCACAGAAATGGATAACTGGTGCCAGAGCCATGGCCTGAAGTTAAACGCCAAAAATGCATAGTCATACCCTTTGGGAAAAACAAGGTTACCCTAGCTACCATATAGGTGGCAATCCACTGAACACAGAAAAAGCCACCAGAGATCTGGGGACCCAGGGTGCCAGTAGTCCTACGTTTGACACTCATGTTGCTAAAGTAGTTAGGAAAACCTTCTATATCACCCACCTGATCATGAAGGGATTCACATCTAGATCAAGGGAGGTCATCGTCCCCCTGTACTCATCACTTATTAGACCTATGATTGAGTACAATGCCCCGTTCGGAATGTATCTGACCAGACACCTGTTGCAGCTTGAAAGGCCCCAAAAGTTCCTCACCAAAAGGATAAAGGGTCTCAAAAATATGTCTTATGCTGCCCGACTGAAAGAACTCCAGCTCTATTCAGTCTCATACCGCTTGCTCAGAGGTGACCTGTGCCTGACATATAAGGCCATGTCAAACCCAGATTTGATGAATATGCTTCACCTCAAAAATCTAGATCCCTCAGAACCACAAGGGCGGAGACTTAAACCTTGACACGGTTATAAATAGAACGTGCTGGAGGGACAGATTCATCACCCAGAGACTCCTATGCTGTGGAACAAAATCCCGGTACATGTGAGGCAGAGCACCTCTCTGGTCTTGTTCAAGAGGAATCTTGACCAATGGATGGGAGATTGCAGATATACCCCAGGGATTACTTCAGCGTCACTGCTTGACAGAGGCACAGCAAAATGATAGGCATAGTTTTTATTCAAACTAAAGGGGTGGCGAAAGCCACATAACTATGGGCTAGGCTTATAAATGCCCTTGGGCAGATAGCCTAGTATGAACCTATGAACCTATGAACCTATGAACCTATGAACAAAACAGGTACTCAAATATATCACCAAGCCTATTCAATATATACATACTGCACTTTTGTAAATACAAAATATTTCAAACTTATCCCAAAATCAATTTAAATCTACATTCAGTACCACAACCTACTCAACAACACATATAAACTTACCAACACCATCTTCTCTTCTCAAATTTGTTTGAGTGTGGGGACATCTACCCCAACCCAGAACCAATCATCACTGCCCTCACCACCATGTCCCCAAGCAGCAAAACCCTGCTTCTAACCACAGTAAATATACGAAGCATCTCCAACAAAATTATCGAATTCCACATGGCTCTCACAATACTCCCCAGATATTCTTACTCTCACAGAAACTTTGTCAAACCTCATATCCAATATAATTAACTACTTTCTCCAGGTTATAACATAAAAAGAGCAGATACAGCTGAAAGAAAAGCAGGAAGGGGAGCCCTAATTACCCCAACCCACACATCTTGCTTCCTTATAGTATAAATCCATTCGTAAATTCAATAATGCTGAAATTCTCATAGCCCACCTAAACATCAACACATCAAAAAAATATGCATTGCTGTACTTTATATTCCCCCAGGCAATAATATTCCAAGATTAGAAGACATCTTACCCTGGATGTCGCAATATATATAAAAAAAGCAATAATCATGGGTGTCGTAACTATTAATTGGCAATCTTTCATGTCTGATTTCACAACTAATAGTATAAGTACACATGGATGTACTCAACTCATCACAACACCAACCAGATTTATAAAGCACAACTCCCAAGGATCCATCTTAGATTGTATATTAGTCACTAGTTCCAACAAATACTCCAACTCCTGAATTCTACCTGATAGCCTTAGTGACCACTTATGAGCATACACCTACAGGTCATCTAGCCTATTACTAAAAAACACAACTACAAAACATCATGCAAATCTAATTTTAATCCACAACTTTTTTGTAACATCTTACCTTTCTTAAATTGCTGTCACTAAAAACTCTATCCTTAGACAATACAGTACTACATTAACAAACTTTTTCTGGACACACTCAACAGCCTTGCCCCAGTGAGGACCAAAACAGCAAAACTTAAACACTCACCCTGGTTAACCAAAACCATAAAACATATGCTAATAAGAGGAGATGAGACCTGGAGAAACTGGCATAATAATAAAAATGGTATAAACCTTCAAAAGTACAGACAACTATGTAATCAAGCAGACAAACATAAACAATGACAAAAAACATTTCTTCTCCAGACAGTTATCAAAACACAAAAACAATCTGAAAAATTCTGGAGTACCATTTCCTCACTACTTATACCTGGTAACAAGCAAACCCCTGCTCCGTCTATCCAGCAAACTCCATCACAAAGAGTTGAAGCTTTCAACACTCATTTTATAGAGAGTATAGCCTGCCTACTATCAGACCCCACCAACTCCAGCACCCCTAATATCCACAGCATTAATCACTCACCACTTTTCCACCCCCTGGCAACACAAACTCCCATCTTCCCTCTATCAGCCTACAACACCTACTCAATCAGCTCCCACCCCTCCACCTCTCTATTCAACCAGTACCAGCAAACTACATTCACAAACTTCTAAACAAGCTAAAACCATGCTTACCTTTTGTTGACAACCTCACCTCAGAATACCTCACCTCAGAATACTTAAAAGTTGCTGCTGATGCCATTGCATATCCCATTAGCATACAGATACATCACAGAATCCTATGTCCCAACCCTCTGGAAAAAAATCCATTATAACCCCTCTACACAAAGGAGGTAAATTAATTGAATGGGCAAACTACAGACCAATCTCCATTCTATGTCAGCAGCTTAAAAGAAATCAGCAAAAAGGAAAATCCACAACCAGCCACAATCCAAACACATGTTTAATAAAATTTCTTGTTTCAAAAATCTAGAGAAATGCATACACAAACAACTATTGAATCTCCTCCTAACCAATAATCTACTTACTCCAGCTCAACATGGATTTAGACCCTCACATAGTACATCAACTGTATTAGTCTCCACAGAAAAAATAAAAAAGCAAGAGACACTGGCCAAAATACCGCTGTTTTACTCCTCAATCTCTCAAAAACATTTGATACAGTTTCACACCCAAACCTCCTACAGCAACTGGCCACTCTACATCTCTCCCCATTATCTCAACAGTGGTTCAACGGCTATCTAACAAATAGGCAACAATCTGTAAAATGACAAGGCTGTGTCTCACAATACCTCCCAAACAAAACAGGAGTACCCCAAGGATCTATCCCAGGGCCCCTTCTCTTCAATATTCTTACAAACAACCTCCACTCTGCCTCTTCCACTTTCTCATTGATACAATACACTGACAATTCTACTATCATCTCCTCTTCTCATAATTTTCAACAATTCAGTCAAATAACCCAAGACGCTTTCACCCGCATAGAAATCTGGCTCAACAGTGCCCAATTACTATTCAATCCTAACAAAACAAAACTCCTCTTATTTACATCAAACCCCCCTCCAAAATAATTTAAAATATACTCACTAAACAAAACAGAACTACAAACTGTTTCACAAGCAATACTATGCATTACTATAGGCAATAAACTTACTTATGAACAACACATAAATAATGTAATAAAATAACACTGCAAACAAGGTATGCTGTAATGCCTCAAGAAATTTATGAATACAACCACCAAATTAACACAGGCTACCAACTACCTCCTCCCCTTTTTATTATATGGCACAGCTATATTTACATAGCTCCAAATCACACTAAAAACAAACTAGAATCTTGTTACAATAAGACTGCTAAATTTGCAATCTATGCACCTTTCCATAACCATCACTGTGGAGCACGTACAAAACTCAACTGGCTTGAATTCCCCCATTATCTCAACTATCTTCAACTAACTTTTGCCCAAAAACTAATATTTATATCAGAAAATTGCCAACCAGGACTCTGCACTCCAAAGATAAACAACTTCTAAGTCTACATAGACCAAACAAAAAATCAGCCCAATGTCTATACTACTATATATATTCAAACTGTGGAATGCACTACCATTGGAAATTAGAGCCACATAAAACTTTAACAGACTCAAACACACTCTAAAAAACTTTCTTCACAGTAAACATATTTGCTAATGCACTAAGCCACCTTAAAATATTTACCCATCTTCCCACATGAGCCCCCAAGCACACCTTCAGCATTAAATTTTCCCTTGGTCTCTTTTTTTTTCTTTACACTCCTCTCCCACCCCTCCTTCAGAGCTCTTCTGCTCCCATTGTTTTGTTGACTCTCCACTACTTCCTTTTTATCTCACCATGCACACACTAGTTTTCAACTCACTACCACCTAAACTGCAAAGGCTTGGGATAGCCCCCATACTCCTCTTCTTCTCCCTCCACGTATTCTTTGAAAAATATGCTTACTTTCACCTTTTCTCCCTCTTTCACCCCCATAAACTATACCAATCCCTCTCATCTAGCTTTTTCTTCACAAAAATCTCCCCTTCATTTTTTGTCACCACCTCTTTCATTGATTATTTCTACCAACCAAGAAAAGAACTGCCTATGTTATCCGATCTACTCTTTCCTCCTTTACTCCTTTCACCTAACTCACCTAACCTCCTAACTATGCACAAAATTGCCATTTTTGCATATTCAATTACCATTGTCTACTTCAAAACACATCAATGCACCACTGCCTATCATGGGCACTACCTCTAGGCCACTGTTGGCATCATCACACTTTAACCCATACAATACTCTCATCCTGATTGAAAATATCAGTCTTTGCTAACCTTGTGCATAAAATTTTACTTGAATGTACTAACTGATACAGTTTAATAATTCTATAAAATGTACATTATATTATATTTTCCTCATTTGTGATTATCTTATGTTTTCCACTGCCTTTGTAATGGAGCTTTTCTCCCTGGGCCTCTGCTAAAAATGGGCCTTGTTTGACCCATTTGGACTTTCCCAGTTACCAAAATGTCAATAAATAAATAAATAATGTAAAAACAAGATAATTATATTCCTGCTTCTCTTCTCCAGTGGTGTGAAGTCTGTATGTTATTTTTCTTGCTCATGGTAATCTTTTTGAACTCATTTATTTTTATGGCAACTACAAACTTAAGAAAAATGAAATTTGAACACCGCATGGGAACTGCATGTGATATTTTTCAAACTGAGCACAGCAGGCAACATTTTAGTTACAAGCAGTCTCATCCATAACTGTTGATTGTTTGCTGTTCCTTCTACTTTTGCAGGTGATCATATGAAATCAGTTTTGCTATATAGGCATAAATTAAAAGCAAAAGTAGTCATATTGCTGAACATAAAACTGCAGAAAAAGATGTATAAATTACTTAGGAACTGGAAGGGCTGAAAACTGTAAGCTTTTCAAAATACCCAAAACAGAGGGTTTAACACTATTTCATGATTTCATTTGAATGGTTACCAAAGGAGTCATGGATAGTATCTTTTAGCTCATATTAACTTAACAGATGATAATTTTAAATATAAATCGAAGCTGCTGAAGAAGTTTTTTCCTCACTAGTACTTTGAAAAGAAACATTCTAAAAGAGTAAAACAAGTACACAAAGTAATTCATTCTTAAACAGCACCATCACGTAAACAATTACCCAAATTCTGAAACCAATGTAAAGACACAAGATGATCACAGCAGTTCAATCAAACAGGTAGACGTGAAGGATAAAGATACCTGCTTTTTATTCTTTTAACAATCCATTAGGTAAAAAAATTGGAATTGTACACGTATAGAGACACCTAGCCTAAAATAGATGATATCAAACTTTATGCAAACTACATTAATTCCTTTTGACAAATACACAGCTCACATTAAATTTTATATTTCCAGATGTATTAGTACGTAAACCTCTAAAATACTTTAGAGCCTCTAAAATAGAGCACAAACTTAGGTCTAAGAGTATTAAGTATTAAACTGAATCCTGCCTCCTGAATTTTAATCTGTGCAAGCTAGACAACATACATAATCATCCTTCATTACAAACCACAGGTTCATAAACTGAAAATGGTGTGTATGTAAGGTATACACAATGGTCAAATGTAAGCATGAATCACACCCTCAGGCATTTGGGGGATTACTCCATCCCTCGTATGTATATGAAGGACAAATGGCACCATGGGTGAAGTGGGTTTAGACCTAACCAGTCTCTGAAATTACTTTTCTGCAGCATTATCTAGGCAGTATTTTAGAGCAGAAGAAGAGGTTATTTGTTTAGGAAGTATAAGCCCCCTTTCTGGTCATTCAATGAAATCTTGGATGTAAGTGCACTTGAAATATGGCGTGAAACTTTTGGAAAAAACTTTTCCATTCAGGACTCAATAACAGACTATATACTTGATGCATGGTCACTTTTAGCAGAATCTAGTGCTTCTGATCTTGTCATATTAAAGTGTGAGAAACAAGCTTTTTAGCAAAAGGGAAGAAAAAAGTTTTATTTAAATTCTGCGTAAATATTTCAGGTTGCACTTACAGTGGTCTATGTGATGATATTTTTTGTTCTTTTCTCTTTTTTTCATGTTTTAGCCATACAGTTATTTGTTCTGGGACCTTAGTCTTGAAGTTTCATTTGCAGTTCTGGAAACATTGCAATATTGTAACATTGTTTGTAAATTATAATGCATTCCTATCTCCAAAAGTAGAATTACTTGCAAAATCTAGCCATTTGTATTGTGATCCCTTCCTGGGCTCTTATTCTTGTAGTTTCATTCACAGTCATTATATAACTGTAAACAACTGCCATATTTGAGCCTTTTTTAGTAATTTATTACAGCATTTTTTCCATAAATAGTGTCACGGTAAATTTCTAAATAGTCTGTTTTGGGATTGCAGTAGTTTCAGAATTGATAAATGTGCTGCCAGATTTGTGCTTAAGTACTTTTATATTTGTTTATATTCCAGTTTTGCTGCTAGAGCCTTAAATTCTGCTTATCATTTACCTGCATAAAGTTGCATTCCAGTGTCTTTCTGTTTACTTTGCTATACTTTTTCCCCTGATCTCTCTGCCCCAGCCACACTGAGATATTAAGCTAAAGTTTCTGAAATTATAACCATGTGACTAGAGTTCCAGTATTACCTTTATTTGTTTGGATCCCTCTTTAGTCTAAAGTATGTTTCTTGCAGCTTGAATTTTTTCAAACCCCTGCCAGCTTTTCCTCATGTGGTTGTAAAGGGCTGTGTCACTGGCTTCCACCCTTTATGGTATTCTGATTTCCAGCGTTCCTCCTTCCCCTCTCTCATTGCTATTGCCTGTTGTGTAACCTATTAATGTACTCTTCCCACCCATTGTTTTCCAAAGATCCATAATAGTAAATTCCCACCCAGCAAACCAGTATTGATCTTGAGTAAACCTCACTTACAATAAATTGTCTCCCATTAATTTTCCCAGAGCTCCTACCTGCTTGACACCTTCTATGTTCTGAGAGGGTTTTGAGTTAATGCTGCTCCAGCTTTGACAGATAAGATATTTAATTTATAGTGCTGCCCTACAGTTAACTGTTTAGACTGCTACTGCTTTATTTTTGCTTTATTTGTTGATTTTCCCTTTAAATCATTATAAGGTCCCTAGTTCTTCTTGTAGCTCTAAACTCTCAAGCAGTGTTTTTATACTAAAAGGTTAGCAGTGACTTTTACAGACACAAACACCAATATACTATATTTTATCTATACAACTACCCATAAAACTGAAACATCTAACTTGTTAAACAGCACTAATATTAAATCTTAGCACGATCTAACCTAGTCTAGTGGCAAACCTCAGAAACCACCCAATGGGACCTCTGTATAACTCAGTCCATAATCTAGAGTAGGTCACCCAAATGCAAGTCCCGACATCATGGATATGCAATTTCCAAATGTTTCCTTAGCCAGTTTGGTAGATATGGGCATCCTGAGACAATGTAGCAATTGTCTTATGTTCACAGGCAACTATCTAATCATTAAAGAAACAAACACAGTATGCAAGAGATGCACATATACAATTTCACTTGAGGCAAAAATCTTGCATACAAACAAGGTTGCCAAGAACACACACGGTACATCCACCACACACATAAACCAAGTCATACTGAGGCACTAAAAAAATATCTTCCCAAACCTTAAAGACTTCCTAAGTCTATAAATGGCAACACCTATTTTCAGCAATATCAAACGTACTCACTAAAAGCAAAACTATACATCAAACATATACCTACATCTAATGAAACCACAAGAGCAAAACCCATAAGGCAAGCAAATACGTTACCCAGTACTCTTGTCACAGGGGACTCCATTTTACAGCACATAGATGACCCACTGACTAGACTGAATAGGGAGAAGATAACAGTTAGCTGCTTATCTGGATCCAGGATCTGCCAAGTTATGCATGAACTCATGTACCAGTATGATTCTATCATAGTCCATGTGGATATTAATGAACTGAGATGTACCTCCCTGGCCTATATGGAGGGAGTCAATATTGATCTCTCTAAATATGTGTCTCAGGCAGGTATGTGCCTTACACTGAGCAGCAGTCTACCTTTACCAAGTTACCAAGAATGATGCCACAGTACAAACACAAGATGACTGAGTTTAACATTTGGCTTACTTTCTGGTATCATTCCAGGGAGATTCATTATTTGTCAGCACGAGAGGGCATGGTTAACAAACCACCTACTTTGCAAAGGATGATCTACAGCTGTTCCACCCTCCGCCCCACAAGGTTCCTAACACTGGCTAAAACTTTATCCAGTCCATTAGAAGCTTTTTTAGGCAACGCCAAATTGATAAACCTAACAACATAGCAAATAAAATGCAAAGAAATGTAAAGGTGTTACTGTTCAATGCTAAGAGGCTAAACAAGAAATGCCACACCCTACAAGCTCTCTTGAGGGTGGAGAATATACAAATCTGTACCTTTAGCAAGACTTGGTTTAAATCTGCAGAAAGTACTCTAGCAGTGCAAGGCTTCAATGCCTTCCACACATTTATACCATCAGCTCCACAGAAAGGGACAAAAGGTGGAGGAGACTCAGTCTACATTAGCAACAAGTATATCTCTAGGTTGGCTAAACAAGATGCCAGCCTGGAGTTTATCCATGTGCAAATCACTAGAGACAAAGTCCCATACCATAGCCAAGCAGTCTATAGGTCACTGTCTATGTTCCAAGCATCCTTTAGCTTGTACATTGACTTACTGGAGACACTCACCCTTAAACTTAATACCTTATTCATACTGCCTCAAATTCACAGGCACAATGATTCCTGGACTTTATTAATATAAATACCCTTTACCAGATAGTATGCACACTCACCAAAGGTGCAAACATACCGGGCATGGTACTTACAGATATGGGAGAGTGTTACACACCCCCCAGTGTCATGTCATCACTGGTGAGGTCAGACCTCAACAATGTCTTCTTCAAAATGAAAATCAACTCGGTAACCCCAGTAAACTCTGTAACAGTTAGGAACTATTCCAAATCAAACTACATCCCATTAAGTGATGGTTTGTCAAACTTCAATGCCTCTCCTAACCCAGATTTCACAGCAACCTATGTAGAATTGTTCACAGAGATGCTGGACAAGCATGTAAATTGTTAAAAAAAATCTGGCAAATGTATGTAACCACTTATGTGCTTATAATAATATTTCCAGAAAGCAATGCGTTTTCAATACTTTTTGAGAATCACGAGATATAGTATAGAAATAGAGAGTATCAATCATTCATAAAAATACAGTCTCTTAAGGTTATATTATTACTGTTTTTCTTCAAGCAGAGAAACAAAGAAAATACTGTTACTGAATGATATCTTCCCTTTAGAGTTGCAGAGTACAGTCAGCCAGCTAAAAAAAAATCAGTGCAGTGCTTCATCGATTAACATTTCTGCCTCACTGCTCTTGAATATCTAGTTAAGTTTCTTGCTGAAGTGCCTGGTGTTTCTGCATGCTCTTCCTTTTTCTGTGAGCTTTTTGACTAGATCCTCTGTTTTCCTCCCACATCCTAAAGGGATGTCTTAAATGAATATGTAATCTGTAAGTTATGTGTAGGTGTGCATGCTGCATGTTTCATGTTTGGATGCATCTGTGTGGCTTGTGATTGATTGGCATCCTGTCTATTATAATTTCTGTATCTTGTGCTCATTATTTGCAAGAATATGGTCAAGCTCACCTGAGACCCTTAACTGTATATAGTATGTAATGAATGAATGCTAAAAGACAGACACGAGTCATTCAATGAAAACTTAATGCATTTGTTTCATTTACCTCTCATGGTTGAGCAGTTGTCTTTACATTGGAGTGACACAATAAGGAAATACTGGGTATATTGCTCATATTGTAAGGTTACAGAAGGTATTGATTGACACATCCTTTTTTTATTACGGCATACCTCCAGTTTCATACACCACTGTAGTCATTCATATTGACATAGTTAATTCATCTACTCTTTTCTGTGAGACAAATGAACAAATTTACATGTGAAGTACATTCCTGTTGTTTTAACTGGTGGCCCATCCTGAATTCAGATGAATATCCAGTCCACAGCAGTGAACTGACTGCAATAATTTATATCACATTGTTTAATTTTCTGGGTGTTTTTTACCCTGCGCCTGCTGATCATCAAGTCTTCTCCAATGAAACAGAGCTCATACATTCTACCATGCTATTAGTCACAGTGGTAGGAGTGTCTCTGAAGGTAGGCATTATCCAGGAAATCATGAGGAGTCCTTGTGTTTCCACCCATATTTACTTCTGCCTACACTGTCCTGGAGGTAAATTTCTAATGGCCTGAGGCTTCATCCCCATTGACTGGGGATATTTGTGTTTCAAAATGATGTTTAATTATCCCTAGACCATGGAACTGCACTGCATTATTCCCTCCATTACCACTCTGTATCTCTTTAAATCCTAGTTGTTCAACTGGTGTCATTGCAGGGACCACATACACCCCTTCTGTCCTTATGCATGTATATTCTTTCACATACATAGAGCTGCCCTCACTAGATTTGCAAACTATAATACACATCCTTCCTGGATATGGATTCTGCTTTTGGTGTTACGAGCAACTGATCTTATAACAGCAGCATCAAAGAATTGACAGGGAAACCCTGCACCCTACCCCAAAAATGGGTGAGCCATTAACTGTCATTCCCTAGCCTCCCCTGTCTACTCTCCCAGCACCTGAGACAATATTTGAGCTCATAACCTATAGAGTGTAGTCAGACATTTATCCTTCTCTGCCACCAAGTGCACTTATTTATGTCATATCGTTTGGAAAACATGGCTGTATCCTGCCATCAACAGTGATACTTCTCATAACTTTCTAAAACATAGTGTTAGTTATGGGTTTAAATGTAAACATTAATGAGCATTCTCTACCTTTAGCTGTGCTATATAACCAGACAGAAAAGATGACCCTGTTAAGACTTACCATAAGTGTTTTACATAAACAAAAAAAAAAAAAACAGTTCACAAGAAATTGGTTCTTATCAAGGTGGTGACAGAAAAAAATGCTAACCAGCTGTCTCCATAAAAACCTCAGTTTAAGATGGTATGTTTGCTCTGCAACTGTATCTTCATCACACTTACACATTATCTACTATTAACTTGGCTGTTTGTTTTTTAAAATGTGTTACTTAAAGCACAATTAACTGTCATGTACAATAGGAACACTGTTTTACCATATCAACAAAACATAATCCATTTTGCATAGTACATCTGCAGTCCTATTGTTTGTCAGTTTTATAGCTGGTCTGGCAGAGTCATTCAGAAATGTTTGCCTTATCTACACATAACAGTGTCTAAGGTGAGCCTTACACAAGTATTGGTTAGACTTCATATGGAAAGAAAATCAGGCGTCATAACTTTATTTATTGCTGCTTTTCTGCAGAGCTATAAAGAAATGTCAGTTATATTGTTTTATTCATTTAATATTACTTAATGTTATAAGTTTATAATAAGTACTAGGCTAGCTGCCCTTGCAGGCCATTTTAAGTATGGCCAACTTCCTTTTTTGTACTTGAAAAAACCTGTCCCATTTTGTTGTAGACTGGCTTTACTTATCCCATGGTCATTAATTATACAGTACCCCTAATGAGAATAACTGGGATTATACCATAGATAATTTGAGGTGGCCCATGCATGGGATAAAGCATTTAAGAGCTGCAACTGTACATTAGTAGTACAGGGAACAGCCCTGGGGTAAATCTTCTGTTTCTCTTCCATAAATCTAAGATGCACTTGAAAAAAGACAAGGATAAACTTTGTTTTATGTGAATGGGTAGTCTGTTCCACAGCAGTTGTATCCTCTGTAAAGTATACCTGTCTCCTGCAAACAGTTCAGCTGATATTGCAAAAGAGGTATAAATCAAGTATTTCTGATGCCATGTGCAGTAAATCCATCAGTAATGTGTCAGAAGATACCTTGTATGCCGGACACAGGTCACCTCTCAGAGTCTGTAGGATACTGAGTATACAACATGTTGCTTAGGCCTTGCACTTTTTAGTAAGGTATCTCTGTGGATGTTCCAGCTGTTGCATATATCTAGACAGATACATGACAAAGTCGGCATTATAGACAATGACTGGCCTAATGAGGGCTGAGTAAAGGGGGGCAATGGCATCCCTAGATCTAGACACAATGTAGAAGGACTTTCTTACAACAACAGACACATATTGGTAAAAAGTTAGGTCACTGTCCAAATAAGTTCCCAAATTTCAAACAACTGAGTCAACTCTTGTCAATGTGGTAGTTGACTTCTCAAAGGATACAATAATGCATTTTTGGCATTTAGTTTCAGTTCATGGTTTGAATATTCATTGACTATTCCTAGCTTGCTGTCATCTGCAATCTTAGTCAGCCAAAACCCTTTGGTATTGGCTTTTACTTCAGAAATGTAAATGCCAAACAGTAGAAGTCCCAGAACTTTGGGGGATTCCACCGGTGATTGGTCTCTTTGTGGAGGTAACTTCCTTATATTGATTATCTGAGTCTATCTATAAGCCACTTTGTAATCCAGCGGGTGATACAGGGGTTTATTCCCTGTTTATTTAGCCTTTCTACTATGCCTGAATGGGGAATTGTGCCAAAAGTTTTGGCCAGTTCAAAGTACGCAGTATGTACCATTTTACCTTCATCCCTTGCTTTGGTGACCTATTAAAAAAAAAAAATCCACCAGGTTGAGTAAACATGACCTGCCCTTGACGAGTCCAACTGAGACAGGTCCAGTGTTTGGAGGTCCCATATGTCCTGTTTAATTATTTTTATGATAAATCTTTCCATGGCCTTTCATATAAGGCTGGTCAGACTTATGGGTCTGTAACTGTCTGGGTCAATTCGAGGTCCTCCTTTATGCAGAGGAATGACTGTTGCTGTTGCCCATTTGCTTGGCAAAATACCTGTGTGGAGACTGAGATTGGACAGTGTTGTTAAGAGTGTGGCTAAATCATGCTTCATGTTAATTAAGATCCTTCTAGGGATAGAGCCATCCAGTGATAGTGTCAGGGCCCATCAATGCAGCATTTTTAGCTTTTGAAAGCACTTTTAGGACTTGGGCTTGTGTGATAGCTGGAGGTAAACCACTTTCAGGTATATCTTGAGGGAGAGACAGAGGGGAGGAAGTTGTGAAGTTAGAGCTAAATTTATCACCAGTAGGTTAACTATATCTTCAGTCTCAATCTGGTGTGGAGACACATTTCATTAAACTTCTCACTCATTGACTCTACTTAAGGCAGAGATAATTTGCAATGACTTTTAGAATACATACTTGGAAAAGATGCGCTGATATTCCCGAGCTTGCCAACATGGAGAGAGTATCACAAACATGATATCTGTTCTTGGCTTTAGGAATATGTACAAGAAGCATATGTATTAAAACTAAATACTGAAAACTCAAAATACTGAATCTCATAATACTGAAAACACACAGGATACTAACACTTATTATATTCCAGCACAAGTACATATAGAAACAAATAAAAGACAAACCATATTACACTTCTCCAAGTATAAGATGGGGGTTAAGCCCCCTTGCATCCCCATGTAGGGGGCTGCACCCCCACACTCCCTGCTACTTAAATATATCATCTCTGAGATTGCACTTAGTGTAGTGAAGTGTAATCTTGGAGTTGATTTATTTAAGTAACAGGGGGTGTGGGTGGCACAGCCCCCCACATGGTGGGTGCAGGGGGACTTGCCTCCCTGCTTATATTTGAAGGGTAATATGTTTCTGTATGTACTTGTGCTGGAATATAGTAAGTGTTGGTATCCTGTGTGTTTTCAGTATCATAAGATTTAGTATTTTAAGTTTACAGTATTTTGTACATTCAGGATTTTGGGCTTTCAGGATTTTGTAGCGCTCCCACATATATGGCTGTCTATGTAGCCTATTTTACATGTATCTTAGCTGTCTCTAGAACCTGGTGTGGACATTACAAATTCAGTTCGGGGCCTTGAAGCAGACGTGGTGCTGAATGCACAGGATATCTAACTTCTACATGATGTGTTGGGGGAGAACACATGGGGATGTGTTGGGGGAGAACACATAACAGATGGTAGCAGGACTTGGTTGATGCTGCAGGGACCATAATATAGTATGTAAGATCATTATGTAAAGGACTCTAACATCTATCCAGCACCAAAATGGCATAGGGTCTGTGGCTTTAAAACAGATCCAACAATCTGTTGATTACTGCCAGACATTATTTGAGGCTGATAGATGGACCAAAACTTTCTGGTGTGCTGTCCAGTCCCAGACACTCCTGCAGCAATGTCACCAATAGCTTGCATGCTTATGCAGAACTTCATAGGCCATCACATTGTTCCCCTTTATTTATGCCCCAGTCCATGGGTGCTGTCTCAGTTTTGTGCTGTTATGGAAAAAAACTGTTCTTAGATGTTGTCCAGGAGGCCGATATTTTTCTTTTTATTTTACAACCTTTATATATTTTATGTGAATATTATTTTATTACAAATGTCTATTTGACCAAACTAGATACAATATAACAAATTACATTGCATTTTTTTTTCTCTCAAATAATGGCTTGACATTCTCTCACAACAACTAAACTGATATGATCTTAATTGTGAATTATAACAGGGGCAATTTGAGTGGACTCCGGGGGCCCACAGATTCAAAGGAGCCCATGGTAAAAGATGAAGAAGGTTGCTGGCATGCCACAGTCCATTTTTTTATTTTACTTTATTTAATATGATTTAAGTTAAGAAATGCTGCATTTGTTTATTTTAAAAATAATATAAATTAGAAAATATAGCCCACAGAACTCCTTCAGCAAACAGTTGGAGTTCTGATGTTGGATGGGTGCAGTGATTGGTTAAGTGCACTGACCTTTAGGAGGACTGTGCATTTAACCAATCAATTTACAAACTTTCGATTGACTTTCTGTACTTTGCCAGTGCAGAAAGACTGTACATATTAGAGTAAAGAAACTAGCTGTGGACATGCCTGCTTGGGTTTAGTGGCCTGAATTTGTCAATAACATGCTTAAAAAGAAAAAAGTCATGTGCATTCAGAACTGCCATATAGCTGAAACACATGATGTCCTTAAGGGGTCATTTGGATATATCCCATGTGCCTCTAATACTAGAGGTTTTAAGGTATTACACATTGGAAACTCTAGCTTGGCTAGGTTTTTCTTTTATTTCTGAAGAAAATAAAATTGGGATAGGATATGGTAAAAAGAAAATGTTATAGCTACTGTATAATCTTGGGTATTGCCTGATGAATAATAGATTTAATTAATATAACTGTGCTAAACTATTGGATTTGCATATTATTTATTATTTATTAGCCATTATTCCAATTGGAAGTACAGTTGTGCAGTTTCAAATATTTAGCAATTTGATTTAAAATGTAGAAAAGATGTCTTCATTATTAATATAATGCCTACTAGCATAACTCACCAAAAATCAATGTTTCTATGTAACTTCTCTCACCAGGAGCAAAACAGTAGGACTATTCCTAAGATGTCTCCTAAGAAGTATTTTCAGGGTTTCCAGTGAGTGGTAGTCTCTAGACTAGAAAATAATGTCCCTGTGCTCCTTCACTCATTAGAAGCAAAACAGGAGCACTATCCCCAAGCTGATTCCTGATATGCAGTTTGTAGGTTACCAGTGATTCATAGGCTTGCTCAAATGTTTGTGATTTCAAAAGAGGGAAGGGAGAAAATGGATTAATAATCTATATAATGCAGTGTGCACTACATACTGGTAAGATGTAAAACAGAGAGAGTAAATGAAGTTTTAAAAGTCTAAAGGGAGGTCTTTCCTAGCTAGTATGAATAGAGAAGATGAGGCTGGGAGGAACCTCCGAGATCAAATGCACAAAGCTGGGCCATTCAAAGCCAATGAAGTTAATAGCACAGAGGAGAATGGGCAAGTGATGGGTCAGAAACTTAGTCTTACAATAGAGCAGGTCAATGGCAGCTCTAAAACAACAACAAGTTTCCATTTCTGCTAACCTTCAGTAATAAATGCTACTTCTCAACTCCTCCCACAGATCACCTAGCCTAATCTGTTTCAGGCTGGAGCAGAGAATTGAAAAGAAATATTAATTAAGTTGCCCTAAATATTTACATAAGATGACTATCCTATACTCAGACAAGAGTAATTTCAATGAGACGCTTTGTATCATAATTTTCTTTCACTGCAATTGATTACAGCTGCATGGATTCGCAGTCTGTGAAACTGCTAAGTGCTGTGGTGTCTCTTTTTTTTTCATTTTTCCTCACTGCCTTCTGACTGTGAAGTTGCTATATATATATAAGATGGGTGTGAGGGTGACCCTCACTTATGTATGCGTGTAGGCCAGCTTGCTTGTTTATTGCAATTCCAAGTTCCTTTTTATGATTTAAAAAAAAAAAAAAAAAAAAAAAAAACTAATGAAATATATATTTAACTGTCAAGATAGCATTTGACATATATGCCATAAACAGAGGACAAATATTTTTCATGTTTTGCTCTTTTTTATTCCAACTGTCTATAAACCATGAGCTCTACCCAGGCAACTGGCCCATTCAGTCCCCATCACTGAGGTGAGGTTTGACTATGAAGAGCCATCTTTCAGACAGCCATTGAAGGTGGTACAATATTTTTTCATCTTTATATGCCATAACTACCCCATGTACTTGGTAAAGAATCAGGGAGAGGGTTCAGTGAGCTGATGGTGGAAGATATCTCCTCACTTCTGCAATAGGAGTTCCCTCCAATCAACTCTGCCTATCCTCACAGTGCAAGAGTGGTGGTCTCTTTAGTCTGCATCTGGGAGATTGCACTACTCATTGTGCACTCAGGTGCATGTAACCCTCCCCATCCCAGGGGCAAATGGGACACAGTCCTCTCTCTTCCTGCCTAGCTCCTCCAGGGCCAGAGTCACTACATGAACCCTAGTTGCTTGTTGTACTGTCAGGACCCCATCTTCATGCCTCATAGAGCCAGGCTATACAAAGGACAATTATTTGGAGAGAGGCCATCAGTACAGGATCCAGATATACAAATGTGATGTCAATGGCTTTATCTTTTTATTACAAAGAGTATATTACATCTAAATGCATTCTCAGTTTCAAAAGCAGTTATATGAAGTTCTATTACTGAGTGAATGATGTTAGTCAGCTTAGTCTGATATAGAAAAAGATAGTCTGTACTTCACAGACTTATAAAGGCATGGCCATAATGTGGTTTGAGAGCATACAACTTATTGAAATCAAGGAAACAGCATACAAATACCTGCTGATTACTGTTCATGAAAATATGTAAACTGTTAGTTAACACAGTCATGTTTTCTTATATTGTATGAGTTTCTTTAAATTTTACATTATTTTATGTCTGTATTTGTTGACAAAAATAATCTTGTCTATTTTCATTGGACGTCTGGGGAGAAAAAAAGTTGTTTGTACCATGTGTTGCAATGTACAATGTGAATGACAGATTGTATAAAAATTATACATAGAAGAAATAGAAATTAAAACAAATTCAAAGGATGTAGTACAAATACGATTGATATGCCTATACAAAGTAATTATAATTAAATAAACAAATCATTATGGTTATTTCAACATACAGGAAAAGCAGATGAGGTTCTCTTCAGCTTTGGCAGAAAAGTAGGCATGCAACATCCCCTAGGTAAGCATTCCCTTTCCTCTTTATTTAAACTGGGGTACTCCAAGGCTCCATCCTTGGCCCTCTGCTATTCAACATCTTTACCAATAACCTCCATACTTCTTACGGTCACTCCTCTATCGTCCAGTATGCAGATGATTCCACACTGATATCTGTCTCTGAAAACTCATCAGACCTGTTAACTACTACACAAAACTCATTTTCTTCTGTTGAAAGATGTCTCAATGACAATCAGCTCATCCTCAATCCCAATAAAACAAAGCTCCTCCTTTTTCTGCCTACCCTTTCAGTCTCTTATCTCAACAACAGTATTACAGAAGTTGAAACACAAACTAAATTCCTTGACACCATTATTGATGACCAATTAAAATTTGGCCTACATGTCCAACAAAGCATTAAAAAACACCAAAACTTAGGTCTACTTTACAAAAATAATAAATACCTTAGTGCAAAGTCCAAGTGTGCCGTTGATCAAACTTTCTTACTACCTACCCTACTCTATGCCTCCCCTATCCTAACTAAGCTACAATCTTCCCTTTTTCACAAACTTGAATCAACATATAATAAAGTCGCTAGATTTGCTGTAAATCATCCCTACTCCTCCCACCACTGTCTGGCCTGATAGAAACTTCACTGACTTGAACTCCCACATCAACTTACTCTCACTCAACTCCAAAATGCTCACTTCCTTCTCAACAGGGACGTCGGGAGGCATACACACTGTACTGATTTCAGTACAACTTCTTAGAAGAGGGGGTAGCATTTAAAAAAAAAAGTACGTATTTTTAAAGGTTGTTGGCTCCTTTAAGGGGGATACGAGCCAGTCAGAAGTGAGCTCACGTCATGTCCGGCTGGCAGCGAGCGGGAAAGAAGACAATCGCAAATGGATTATTTATCGTGAGCAGGAAATGTGAAGATGGAAGGCAATCGAGTGAACAGATTATCAGGTAAGGTAGGTGTGTGTGTGTGTGTGTGTGTGTGAAAATGCCCCCACAGAATACACCTGCTGGCTACAGGTGTGTGTGAAAATGCCCCCACAGAATACACCTGCTGGCTAGTGTTCAGGCTCAAAGTCTGAAGGCAAGACTAGAAAAATGGGATATGAAAAATCAAATTTATCCTGGGAATTTGCCATTCTGAACATCACTACACAAAAATTACCAAAGCAAAAAGTACATATCTTAATTACCCTTTTTGCCTTAGTTAAATTATACATTATCCAAAATTGTTTTGACCCTACTAAACTCTCTTGGACTGGCTTCAGAAATATGGCTGTTAAATATGCATACTCACATAAACTGATGCCAAAGATAATGAATAAGCATTCCAATTACCAGCAATGTCGGAACCTTCTCCTAGAGCATGTATTAAAAAATTGAAGCCATATTATTAAGTTACTTTGCTTCAACTAACATAAGTAATCTGAAAGTTCATTCTGATCTAAAATGGTGTCACTATGCTGATATTTTATAGCACTCATTGTATATGGTGAATATAGCCTTTTTAGAGTATTTTTTTCTTGATATATATTGTATGTTCTAAATGATTGTTTTATTATATAGTGTTTCAAATAACACTGACATTTCTATTTTGTCAAATTAATGTATCTTACAATATGAAGGCAAAATAAAACATTCTGGAAAAAAAACTGAACAGAGGCAGAGTAAAATTTTTATGCTACGAACTGCTCAGCATCTTAGCCACACCTCATCCATGCTTTTCTTGAAAATGAATGCAGGGATTTACAAGACAATGGCTAGAACTAACTGTCTCTCATACATGTCATGCCCCCACCTACCCAAAACTCCCACAAAAGAGGGGGTGTATCCATATTCATAAAGGATACTCACACACTCCTCAGGTAAACCGCACCACTCCACAAAACCATCAGTGTCCAGCCCAAAATAAGGATACTGGCACAAAAGGGTGGCCAACTGCATGCAATAAACTATCACTCTCAGGTTCAGGAACCCACAACCAAAGAACCAGCACTGGACTCTGTAATAACAACCAAAACTATACATCATAACTTCAACTACTCAGGAATAGCAAACTTCTCAAACCTCAGGACACACTCCCCAAAACTTTACTCAAGCTACCATCATAAATTCCAACTTGGACCAGCTAGTCATAATTCCTAGTCATTGAACAGCTTAGACTGGAATAATATGCCAGATCTCATTATTCACAAACACGGAAAATATAAAATGTCTCTCATCACTAACAGATAGGGGAGTAAGAACTGATCCACAAACTACCCCCCTCATTAAAACACAAGACGCAAATGCCAAACTTTCTGGAAATCCTCATCCCACACCTAAAGGAATAACTAAGTGAATCTCAAGACTAAAACTAGAGACACCAAACCCCAAATCAAGTCAGGAAAAACACAGGCCAGCTCTCTTGACAAACACCACTTCAAACTGGGTCAGGCAATCCCAAATAAAACCAAGACTCTTTCCACAGCCAATGGCGGCCCTTCTTTCAAAACCCAAACAAAACAAAGACTAACCAGTCCTGGTGGACCCCGCCCGAAAACAAAACAAAATTTCTAAAAAGGGGAGCAATGATCAGTCAAATAACAAAAAGCATTAACAAACTAAAAAATAGACTAAGAAAATTACATAGAAGGAATAAAAAAAATAAATTCAAGGATCATCATAAAATAAAAAATTGCCAAAAATTGATCAACTTCAAACTCAAGATAAGCTCAGAATTAGTTCAAAAACCTACAAATAAACTCAGAACTCACAGCTATGTTAGGAACAAATGAAGACAGGTTCAGTGCACTAACTAGACATTCTGAAACATGTTGAAAAATAACACACCCACAGACATTGCCAACCCCCACCTCAGTAAAGTGCAAACTTCACCCCTCTCCTAAAGCTAAGATAACTATCCTCAAAGTGTAGAATGGTGCTACTTGCTCTCTCTAAAAACTAAAAACACAGCATCTCTCTAAAGGTAACAACAGCCGGCTGTGTAGGATGGTGCCTGACCCGTATTACAGAAAAATGAAATAGGTGTTGTGTCGGCATTATAGCAATATCCAGGGACACGGCCATACGTGAAGACGCGCCCCAGGAGTGGCGTGTAGAAGTCAAACTCCCCAAGACCCTGGTAATTACACTATAATAACAAGTCTAGTCTGCTCCCCTACAATGGAGGATCATAATGGAGCTCATAAACAAAGATATGAGGGGAGGGGATTTTGAGAGACCGAAGTTTTTGCTTTGTCAAAGAGAAGATCATGCCTTGCCTTGGTGGTCCTAAGGAAAAATAGTCACCAAGGCCATTGTCAGGCAGTCCATGCAACCTATGGCCCACCTTGACCTATTCCAGTATTTACTTTTATATTATTGCTTTCCCAATAAAAACACAATTAAAAACCCAAATGAAACAGAATAACCCACAAACTTTTAACAGAACAACAACAAGGGTAGAAGAGAACCTCTTTGAGAACCCTCTGCAGTGTTAGTAGACTCTGTGTCAGGGGTGGTCCTTCTCCCCACGTCTCAGGGCCTTGGCCCCCTATTGTTTGGCATCTGCTTCTCAAGTTTGGGTCAAACAAGGAGAGACTTTGACAACAAAAGTTTGCAGAAGACAGAAATAGGACACTGGGATATCCTTCAGAAAGAACTCTGGACACAGATACAGAAATCTGACCGCAGCCAGATGGCCAAAAAAGAGCCATAAAATGCCCTAGTAAACGCCAAAAACCAAAGTCAAGAAAACAAGGAAAAAATCCACTAAGCACAGAAGGTGTAGCGGGCAAGGGCCATCAACAGAGGGAAAGACAGGTTTCTTTTGAGCTGGTCTTTTGACACTTCTTTGACTTTAGACCACCAAAGACATTGCTAAAGACCTCTTACATTGCCCACCTGATCATGAAGGGATCTACATCCAGATCTAGTGAGGATGTTTCTCTCTGTACGGTTCAATGATCCAGCAATGCCCCATCCAAGATGTATCTTACCCAGGATGTATCTCACCCACTCCCCCAGAGTTCCAGAGACCCCAAAAGTAAAGGAAAAAGGAAAATCTGTCATATGCTGCCAAGTCCAGAAGAAACTCAAATGGCTTCAATTGCCGTTCGTCAGCTCTATTCGACCGCATACTGATGATGTGCTGGCCATGGCCAACCAAAACCAAACCCGAATTAATGGACAAACCTCAAAAAAAAAAACCACTAGAACTAGCTGACCAAACTTTACTACTTAAAGCCATAAATATGATATAGGGACGTGCTGGAGGGATAGATTTTATCTCTCAGTGGCCTATGCTGTAAAATAAAATCATGTGAGGCAGAGCACCTAAAGCTCTTCAGACTCTGTTCAGAGAAGAGACCTGTGGATGGGAGATGCATTAGTTTGCAGGCCGAAATCTCTGGGGTCACTGCTGGACAGAGACAGAGGCACAACAAGGCACAGTATTTTTCATATCAAGGGTGTGCGTATAACAATAATTTGGGCTAGGCTTATAAATGCCTTAGGGCAGATAGCCTAGTATAAACCTATGAACCTATGAACCTATGTTGCTGTTCCTACTTTGTAACATACTTTTTCTAATATAATCACCTAGTCTAGTGATCTGTTTTATCATTGTGTGAGGTATTTTTTTATTTGTACTAAATGTGTACTATATGCATTATTATATTGTAAATTCATCCCAGTAATTGTAACTAGTTAATATATATATTGACTAAATCAGTTAATGCACAATGAACTCACTTTCTGCATGCTTTGTGCAATACACTGTTGACACTGTGTACTGTTAATATATTGACATTATATTCTCCATGAAGCTTAGATTATCTAAAAAAAGTCTAATGACCTCTCTATCAGCTTGTTAAGAAATTGCTAAATAAATAAATGTATACAGTCCTACATAGATAAGTGAGTAAGTTAATACATAAATGTTTTTATTTTAATATTATTTGTTTGGATTTATTAACCAGATAGAATAAGTTTTCCAAGGACTCATGATCTGGGCCATTGGTAAAATATAACAAAAAAAAAAAGGTTTACATTCTTGAATAATGGAATAAATAAAGCATTACATTGAGGAGTGCTCAAATTATAGGACTATATAGAAAACACAACTCACTTTTATAAGCATTGTAACTGAGAATTATGCAAATATACCATCACAAAGGCTTAAATATTTAAAATATAGTTGCCTTTTCCATAGAATTCTAGTTAAGTTTCTAGATCAAAAATGATTTGTGTAAGATGTAAATGTGTACCATACCACTGTAGCCTGTTGTTGTTGTATGTTAGTAAAGTGTCTACAGGCTAATGTATTGCTCAGTGAAATTGATAGAATTTAGTAAGATTTTCTTTTAGTTCATGTAAGACTGAAGCAGGTATGCTGACTGTTCTCAATGAACATGTAATTTCAGTTTTAATTGTGGCAGCAGTTAACATGCCTGCACTTACCTATAGGATATTTCACTGGCATCAAATCACCCTAACATATGTCTTTGCTTATTATGAAGTTGACACAATTCTACAGAGACATGTTCTATGCCATGTGTCTGGGTAATCATTATTTATTGATAACATTTTATATTAATAATGTCTTCTATTCATTTATCTAGTAAAATAAAAAAATATTGTATTATTGCTTTCAACCTTTGAGATTAACATTAGTTTATATAGTAAGATCTAGTAAATTTAATTAAAAATAATGTGTTTCTATACTTTATTTAACGTGGACTTGTTTTACGAATAGGAGGACTTTAAAGGTAATATCTATTTTTTCTGATGTATAACATTAATTTCTGACTAAACTAAAGAGTTTTATTTAATTTATCTACACATTTATGTCATACAGGTATAAACCCTGTACCTTTGCTTAAGGGTAAGAAGAGCCTAAAGTCCTTAACCACCACCATTTCTGAACTTTGTTCAGATTTGTTTTTCTAATGGTTGTTAGCTATGGTGAGAAGTGAGAACTGAGAAATTAAGTTGTATTTCCCCCATGATTGTTTTTGTTGTGTGTCCAGTTTTTTTGTGCTAAGGTGTGAAGTGAGAACTGTATTTGTATTCCCTCATTATTGGCTTTGTTTGTCCAGTTTTTTTTGTGCTAAGAGGTTGAGAGCTATCTAAATGATAGCCATTAAGTTTGACTTCCAATTTTTCAAACTGCTGATTAAGCATAGTGGTATGTTGCACTGACTGTAATGCATATGATTCTGGTTTCAAGACATGCATGGTGATAACACAGCATTTTATTCTAGCAACTTTCCAAAATTATACAAGCAATGTTTAAAATGTGTCCCTGGTTTTTGGGTTTTTGCCCCCCTCCCCCAATACATGTTGGCTTTTTGCTGTGCTGCAAAGTTCAGAGATACAGTTGAGTGTTGACATTTTACAAGGAGCAGAGAGCTGCAGGGGAACTAAAGTTTAGTGCTGCTTATGCTGAGTCTGCTTGTACTGTTAATAGCACAACAGGTAGTGTACTTGCATTTGATGCAGAAGGCTGTGGGTTTTTCTCCCACAATAGGTAGATGCATTGCTGATACTGTACTGTGCTGTAAAAGGGGATGGATGCTGTAGTACGTTTTGGCGAAGATATCTAGTAGTAACTATGAACCTGTTATCAGTTTGCCATCCATTCCCTATTGCAATATTACTAGTGTATCAATGTTTTTAATGCAACATAGACAATTTATTCCTCAAGGGCAACAGGCACTTTATTTGTAGACGAAACCATGAAATATAAAGTTGTTTGCCAGCAGCAACCTCTTCATTAGTTACAGATTTCTTTAATGTGGAATTATGTAGATGGCATTTACTAGTTCAGTGATTGTGCATATTTACTGATACTGGTGGACTGTAGAAGTTTGAGTAGACTTTTATGATGGAAATGTTATGAATTGGGCTGTTTTGTCATTATTGGTGCATGCATTTTGTTTCATTGTTTACTGGAAAAATGTTCAAACCAATAAATTTAAAACGCTCTCTAACAGCTATACTGTATTGTACATGGAATTTAATTTAATACAATCAGGAAGGTGTATCAAAGAGCATGTGTATGTTTCATGTGCAAGGAGCCTATGATTTGAAAACAGCCCAAAGTTAATCTTTATCTGCCACTGGCAAAATGTATTTTCTTTGAATGTGGGTTTCGATGCTGTTTCAATGAATGTGAGTTTCAAGGGCAGAGAAGTTTTAATGCTAAGTCTAGTTTCATTGTGAGACTGCATTGCTTTGTTTAGCAGATATTTATTGGTGTTTGTGCTGTAAAATGCAAAATAAAACTTTTCTGGCAAATCATTTAGGAATGAAGTCACTAAATAATGACCGACATTAAGTTTCAGATGTCACAATCTTCAGAAAAATGCATGCTAAAGCAAGACCTGATATTCTGTCAACTGTCTTAAGTTTATACAAGATCAATTTTTAGTACTGCTTGTATGTTCCCCCAATATATTTGGCCTTGTCCAGATTTCCTGCATTAAGAGGTTGAGAGGTATGTGCAAATAAATCACTTTATAGAATTAGGAATATCCAAACCTCTCAACTGTCCCCAATTTTGGCTCAAAATGTTGCTCTCCCCCTAATAATCTCTCCACAAAATAGCAATTTTGGAAGAAAACGTGGAGGGTTTACTTTTATAAATAACTGTAATGATCAGAGTTATACATTACTTTTATTTAAAAAATGCATGTAGATTCTTTAATTTCGTCAGCTGCTGAAGTTAACTGTACTCATATTAAAATGGTGTCCCTTCTTTGACAGGTTTCCAGCTGTATTGTCTGGCAATTTTATATTTTTGCATCACATTTTTGGTCCATTTTTCATAAAATTGCGGTTTTCTGGCAAATTAGTGGCAAATCGTTAAAGACTGAAGTTAGAAAATAATGGCAGACATTTGAGTTTCAGATTTCATACCTTTCAGAAAATTCGTACTAATGCAAGACCTACTACTATTCTATTATCTTTATAAGTTTATAAGAGCAATATTTAAAAAAAAATGTCCTTATTTTTGGGCCTTTGCCTCAGTTTTATTTATGAGTTTGTTGCTCTAAGAGGTTGAGGTGTGTGTGTGTGTGTGTGTGTGTGTGTGTGTGTGTGTGTGTGTGTGTGTGTGTGTGTGTGTGTGTGTGTGTGTGTGTGTGTGTGTGTGTGTGTGAGGTAGGTAGGTAGCATACCTCTCAACTGTCCAAATTTTGCAGAATGTCCAGATTTTTGCCCCATATTTTTTGTTTGTTCCTCATAAATTTTGTGATTTTCTAGAAAATCATTGAAGGCTGAAGTTGCTAAATAATGACAGACATTTGAGTTTCAGACTTCATGTCCTTTAGAAAAATTCATACTAACACAAATCCTGTTATTCTAGCAACTTTCTCATACTAGCACAAATCCTGTTATTCTAGCAACTTTCTAAGTTCACGAGAGCATTTTTAATATCTGTCCCTGTTTATTTTAGGCTTTGTCCATATTTCTTGCACTAAGAGGTAGGTAGGGGTGTGTGTGTGAATGATACACCCTAGTTAGGGGTAGCAGGTGGTTAGTAATTTACACAAGCTCAAAACCTGTACCTTAGTTACAGAAAACAAAAGCATGAATCCTCTACCCCAACTACCATGCTGCATTTTTCAAAGAACTGACTTTCAAGTTCATTTTCAATTCAAGGAACCGAGTTTGAGTGAATCTATATTATATTACTGAAGAGGCATTACAGCGAATGCCTCTTCATCGACACTAAAAGAGCGAACCATGAATTATGAGAATGGTCGACTCGTAGCTTGGCTGGGGAGTGGGGTAGCAGTTTGAGAGCTGTGAGTACAAATTTGAAAATCCTAGCTACACCCCTGCTTCTCAATAACCCAATTACCTGCCCATCACTTTCCAAACTTCTGTCCTATTACACTCCCAATCATCTTCTTCGTAGTTTCAACCAACTCTTACTACTGACCTATATACCCTGTAAAAATATAGGCAAAAACCTTTATAAATACTCTGTCTCTCATAGCTGGAACAAACTCCCATTACATATCAGAAGTATAACTTATGCCAACAACTTAAAAAAAAACTAAAAGATCATCTGCTTAACTCCAAGATCTGTCACTGCAATCACCCCACTTAACATCCCATATACCTCTGTCTATTCACATTCTTACAACCTCTGCTTAGGACGTGTTTTGGCATTACTTCTAATTCTTGTAAATATAAGAACATGCTAGCTTTTCACCACTGTGAATAAACTGTTTGTATGTTTATATTTTTAGCACTCACACTTTCTTGTGTGACAACTACAATTTGTTCCGTATACCGGCATTACAATTTGCACTTTATTTTATCTTACATATAATGTTTCTTTTACTTTTTATTGCTGTAGACATTATTGAAGCTTTTCTTCTCGGGTTTCTACTGAAAATGGGTTTTTTGTAACTCAACTGGACCAACCCGGTTAACAAATGTGAAATAAATAAATAAATAAATATATAAATACATAAATAAATAACATTGATCTTATATCTAGTGTACACACACAAGAATAAGTTGTTATGTTGAGCATTATTTACCCTTTAATATGGATAGCATGTTTTCTATATAAGTTAATGCAGTAAAGCTACTCAGTTGTCAGTTGTACAGAATAAGGTACAAGACATAGTCAGTTGATCACATGTTAGACTAAACATTAGTCATGATCAGTAGTGGGTGGAGACATCAGTGGGTAGGGTCTGGTAAGTGGATGATGCAAAGGTAGCAGGTTGGGCTGAAAAGCCTGAAAGGCTGTTAAAGAAACAAAATAGAATGGGGAATAGCAGAAGGCAATAATTATGTGAAAGCAAACCCATACTTACATTTTCATTTTGAGATGAGATGGTTCTTTAGGGTCTTTCTAAATGTTCATGTTTAATAAAAGTATTTCAGTAGGCTTGTGAGATTACTCCAGTACTTAGCACCCACAACTGGGAAAGCACATCGCTCAACTGTACAGATTTTTGTATCATATTTTGGTCTGTTCCTCATAAACTCTGTGGTTTTCTGACAAATCATGGAGGATTGGAGTCAATACATAATGACATACATCTGAGTTTCAGACTTCACATCCTTCAGAAAATGAAAACAGAGGTAAACCAGAGGGTTCAAAAGAAGTCTGGTATCCCACCTATGACCCAGATAGTGACAGAAAGAGAGTACAAAGGATTAGTCCAGATAAAATCACTTTAGCTACCAGGTCTAGGAGGCTCTCTCTCTGATACCCTCCCTGCGGGAAGAATAAAGACAGCTTACTGAAGTTTCTAGTAGTTTATTCAGTTAAGTAGGATTAGTGTATTTACAAAACAATTTCATGCTAACACAAATCCAGATTTTTTAGCAACTTTCTATGCTTATAAGACCAATATTTAAAATCTGTTTCTATTTTTGGGCTTTTGTCCCCCATAATGTTATGCTTTGTCCAGATTTCTTGCTCTAAGAGGTTGTGAGGCATGTGGGAAGGACTTATGTAAGTACAAATCCTGACACTGTATGCCTGAAATTATGAAGAATAAACTAGACATTTGTCAGAAAATGTGAGGTCTAACAGTGACTGTTATCATTATAGTGATTTTGTTGGGTTGCACCCTGGCATGGGGGGGGGCATGCACTCTTCCATATGTGGAAGTTACATACATTATCCCTGAAACAAATGTACCTGGGAAAAAGGAGACTACTATAAGTTACTGCAAAAAGAAAAAAAAAATATATATATATATATATATATATATATATATATATGTAAATATATATATATATATATATATATATATATATATATATATATATATATATATATATATATATATGTGTATATATTTATATATGTGTGTGTGTGTGTGTGTGTATTTTCACTGTCATTCTCATAATCACACTTGTAGTTCTGTTCTTCCTAGATGTGCGTTACTATCCTCAAGATTTCAACAGTTTCCACAATTGTACATTTGTATGTATGCATGTATGCATTCAGGCGTCAATGATGTTTGGGAGAAAAAAAGAGTTATGCTGGCACCTGAAATTCAATGCATTCAGAAAACCAGGACTTGATTCCTATTGCTCTATTTATTTATTTATTTATTTGCAGTTGGTTTACCAGGATAATCCATTGGGCCAAGATGAACCCTTTTTCAATGGAGTCCCGGGGAGAAAAGCTCCAAAAACACGCAAGGTTACAATAAGATTTTAGGTTACAATCATTACAAATATTACAGACTAGAGAAAAAACATTACAAATAGTACAGACTAGTGAAAAACATTACAGATGCTACAGACTAGTTAAAAAAGAACATTACAGTATAAATACTGAGAAGCCATTACATCTTAAGGAAGCTTGCACTTAAGAGGTGCATTCTAATGCATTCTTTGTAAATAGCTTAGTATGTACAAGAGCAGGATGTATGAGTTAGGAGAGAAAGTAAAATGGAAATTGCCAGTGTAAAGAGGGGAAGAGATTATGTGGGGTGGGAGCAGGAGCATTCCCACTGGGATATTAGATGTGAGTGAAGAGATTTTTTTGAATAAAAAGCGGTTAGAGGTGGTACGAATGGATGGTGGTAGGGGGTTCCAGAGATGTGCTAGACCATAGGATAGGAGATTTTTACCTGGGGGACGAGTTGGTTTATACAATTCTATTATATTTTGGTTGTTAGATCTTAGTAAACTATCAGGGAGGTGCATTTTAAAGACAAAGGAAAGGGAGGGACTGAGGGAGAGGTTGAAAATGAGCTTGTGTGCAAGAGTAAGTTGAGTGTAGGTGAGATGATTGGATAGTTCTAGCCATTTTAGTTTGTAGAGAGATGTACAGTGGTGGGTGGAGGACTTATGGCTGGTAGTGAACTTGGCAATTTTGTTGTAGTTAGAGGAAAGTTGTGTTTTAAGGGAAGATTGTAGGCTAGTTAGGAGTGGGGCTCCATAGAGGAGAGAAGGGATAAGAAATGTGGTAGAGAGAGTGATTTTAGTGGAGGGTGTGAGATAACAATTTTGTTGGTAGAGCATGCCAAGTTTTTGGTGGTTTTTTTTATATTTAGTTGAAGGTGGGAGTTGAATTTAAGCTGACTGTCAATTTGGACCCCTAGTAATTTGGCCTCTGATACCAGTTCAAGAGATGTGTTGTTATGTCTAGTGATAGAGAATGTGTTTGTATTGAAAGAGGTGACTTTAGAGGGACTAAATACCATTAATTTGGTTTTAGAGGCATTAAGTGCTAGGTGATTTGTTTTCATCCATTGTTCAGTAGTTGAGAATTCATCTTGTGTAAGCTTTAGGAGTGTAGGGATGGAGGTGGCAGAACAGATAATAGTTGAATCATCTGTGTATTGGATAATATTTGAGAAAGGGATGGAGTTGCAGAAGTCGTTTATAAATATATTGAAGAGGAGGGGACCCAGTATGGATCCCTGGGGAACTCCAGTTGGGGTGTTAAGGAATGAGGAGGTGGCCTTTTTACATTTTACTGCTTGATATCTATTGGATAAGTAGCTGGAGAACCAGTACAGAGAGGAAGGTGATAGGTTAAGCTTAAAGAGTTTAGTTAGAAATAGATTGTGGGAGATAGTGTCAAAGGCCTTAGAGAGGTCAAGCAGGAGGGTAGAAACAATGTGGCCAGAGTCCTGGGCTTTATTCACAGTTTCCAGGAAGGAGAGGAGGACTGTCATAGTGCTGTGACCGGGTCTAAAAACCAAGTTGTGTGGGAGTTAGTAGGTGATTGTCAAAGAGATGTGGTAGGAGTTGTAGATGGATACACTTTTCTAAGAGTTTAGAGATGGGAGACAGGATAGCGATGGGATGGAAATTAGTAATATTGTTATTGTTGCCACCTTTATATAATGGTATGATAAAAGCCTTTTTCCAAATTTGGGGTACTATGCTTTCTTGGATAGAGCGGTTGATTAGAATGCTGATGGGGTAGGCAATGGCTTTGGCAGCTATGCTAAGAAAGCATGAAGGAATTATTTATTTATTTATTTTATTTATTTTTACATTTGTTAACCGGGGGTGTCTGACTGAGCTGAAAAGGCCCTTTTTCAGTAGAGGCCCGGGTAGAAAAGCTCCACAAAGAAAAATTACAGACACATTTAGTTATTTAGACATGATCAGTATACACACAAATTACAGGATACATGTTTTTACAGTGGTATGCGGCACATAAACAGTTACAGTGGAGAGAACAAACAAAAAATATTAATTTTAAAAATAAAGGTAATTAATAGATTTGTGGTGTACAGCTGAAATTTGGAACATAGGTAGAATACATACATAGTACAGAGATACAGTACATACATTGTAGATTAGCCAGTGTTTGTAAGATTGACAACTATTATCAAGTGCTCTAGATTTTGTATATATGTGTGAATGTTATCTGGGGCATTAGAGCATGGCTTCAGTTTCTGGAGGAGTTTTTTATGGTAGATGTGGGTATAGATTTTAATGAGAAAGGTGGAGAGTGGGAAGAGGGAGTATTTGAGGGTGGTGGTGATGGAGAAGAAATGAGAGGAGAAGCAGAAATGGGGGGTGTAGTGTTAGTGGAGGAGGATGGGGGTGAAGTGGAGGGTGTGGTGATGTTAGAGAATGATGAGGTTAGTTTGGAAATAGAATCAATGAAAAAAGAGTTAAATTGTGTAGCCAAATCTATGTCAGGAGCATTAGGGTCTGGGCTGGGGTTATCTGTTTTGCTGGGATTAAGGAGGATGGTGATCCCCTTCCAGAATTTTTGAGGGTTTGTTTTATTGTTGTTTTGGAGTATGGAGAAGTAATTCTGTCGATCAGTGATGATGAGCTTTTTTACTTTGTTCCTAAGTGTTTTGTATTCATTATGGGTGGGGGAGTCCTATTTTTCTGGTAATGTGCCCAAGCTTTATCTCTGTGGCACATGGTTGCTACTGTGTTTTTGGTTAGCCAAGGGGCAGTTTTGATTTTTGTTCTTTTTGTCCTTATGGGAGCGTGGTAGTCTAGGAGGTTTAGGAAAGTTGAGTTGAAGTGGGCATTTTCCAGAGGTAGAGTTTTTAGAGTGTTCCAGTTTATTGCTTTTAGAGAGTTAGAAACGGTAATGGGGTTGAAGTTTTTTTGGTTGCGATTAGTAATGTAATTGTAAGTAAGGTGTAATGGTGAAGGAAGTCAATGTATGAATGTGGGTAAGTGGTCACTAAGGAGATCGGGAAGGGTGCCACTGTCAGAGAAATAATGGGGATGAGAGACTAAAATCCAGTCTAGGGTACTACCACTGGAGAGGTTTTTTGAGGGGCGGGTTATGGAGTTGATTAGCTGTGAGAGATTATAGAGGTTGATCTTAAGTGGGTTTGTGGGAGACTGAATGGAGGACCAATTGATATTCATGTCTCCCAAAATTATTGTTTCATTGCTAATGTTGGTAGAAAGCCAGAAGAAGATGTCCTCGAGTGTAGAAATATTGTCACCAGGGGGGATGTAGAGGGAGGTTATACATATGTGCTTGTGTTTGTTAACTTGAAGTAGTGCTAGGAGTAATTCAGCATTATTGAAGTGGGGAGTAGGTTTGTTATAGGGAGTAAGTAACAAGGAGGATGAGTATAGGAGAGCTACTCCTCCCCCTTTTTTGTGGGTTCTATCTTTTCTAATGATACAATAGTTGGGTGGTATTATTTCAGAATCTTTTATATGGGGTTTTAACCAAGTTTCAGAGATGGACAGGATGCCAGGCTTATTATGTGTAAGCCAGGCATGGAGGTTTGGGATTTTGTTAGCTATACTTTGGGAGTTTAAAGAGGTAAGTAGTATGGACTTGTCTATAGCGGGGGTGGTGGGAGGGCCTGGGTTAGGGTGAATATCTCCAGATAATAGAATGGTAGTTAGATGTAGGATTAAGTTGGAGAGGTACTTGAACTACTTAGAATATAGGTTGAGCTTTATTGTAATTGTGAGGGATTTGTTAGTTACTGAGGGGGTAGAATATTTATGAGGAGTAATACGTTTATATGGAAAGAGTAGATTTTTTTTATAGGATATAGGCAGAGAGATATTGGGATATGTGAGTATAAGAGTGGTGAGGTAAAATGGTTGGTTATATGGAAGGATTGTGAGTGGTTAGTATTAATGGGCTGGGTGAGGTAGTAGATGTAGGATATGTTGAGAAGAAGTAGTAGCAAAATAGAGAAGGATGAGGGTTTTGAAAGCATGGTGGGATAGGGCTGTTAAGAGTAGGTATGTTGTGGCTGAGTAATTTACAGGTGCAAGAGAGTTGTATGTTACAGAGGAGCAGGTAAGACTGTAATATAAGTGAGGGAGTGGAGAGTTGAGTGATGGTTGATATGGATGGGATTAGGAAGTGGGTGTTGACAGAGGAATGGAGACTAATTGGTCAGGCATGGTAGTAGGTGTGGTTATGAAGGAATAAATGTAGAGGTGCTGGGGGCGGGTGAGATATGGGGGCAGGGTAGGGGAGCAGAGTGAGCCCACAGGGAGAACGGAGCGGGTAGAGCCAAGAGCCAAGGGAAGGCAGGAGAAGAATGAGAACCAATCAGTGGAGTGTTGATTGTTGAAGGTAAGTACAGGGGACAGGGATTTAGTAGGATAGAGTGGGCCTGATGTTTAAGAAGAAGAGAGAGAGAAAAATAGGGAATTTAGAACTATACAGAAGACAAGAAAGTAAAGCAAAGATATAGGAAGTCAAAAAAAGTGAGGAGAGGGTGCCATCTAGTGGGCAAATGCTAAAGTACACCTGTGGCTCCACCAGGGCAAATCCCTGGACTGGGAGGAGAGAGGAAAGGCTAGTGTAAATCAGGGAGCTAGAAGAGGGGCAAGTATGGGGAATATAGAATTAAGAAGGGTTTGGCTTCTGGCTTTCCTGACAAGGGAGCATGCTGAAACACCTAGCAGGAATTTAGGCAAATAAAAATAATATAGAGGTTTAGCAGCAGTTGCACATACTTTCTTGGTTTCTTCAGTAGTTATACGTCTGAGAGAAGCTTGGTTCTATTCCCGTAATGGGGATGAGGCAGCAGTGATTGTTTTAATTTATTTTAAGTCTAGGCGTCCAAAGGTAATGCAGGGCAAGAAAGCTGGAGAACTGGAGAGATATGTTGAGAGAGAGAATTTGTATTTTAGTAAGCAATACAGAAATACATTGGCTCACAGCAACAATAACAAACAGGTATCAGACGTGATTAAAAATCAGCAAAATATTCAAAGCAACAATATGTTTGAGATTTAAAACCCTTTGGCTAAGGTATTTTGTTTCATTTCTTTTTATATGTAAGTTACGCTTTTCTTAATTCCTCATTTTGGAATGTGGGTTGCAAATAAATAGGTATTGTTTTCCTTAACTAGGATTTAGTTTGACCTAATCAGTAATAGTAGTATGTGGGGGTGGGTACTCACTGTTCTTAAATGCACTTTTACTGCCCTGTTTATATTGTTTGCTTGGAATTCAACAGTAAGAAAAAAACACTGGAACCACCACGAAATAAGGGAATTCAACAGTACATATATTTTCCACACCTACTTCTAAGTGTATAAAAGCTGATATGTTTAACATTGTAAAGTATTTCTGATTGATTTTTGTTCATGAGGATCATTTGTCTGTGACGAATAAAGGCTTGTTACGTTGGAACACTACCTGGGTTTCATAATTTTTGGAAATTATCATAACTGAGCTCATCAACAAAGTTTTAAGACGACTAGATTTTCTGTTTTTTTATTTTTTTTTCCTCAGAACTCATGATGGTGAGATTGGAAGTAGACAGATTCCTGTGCTTGCTCATTTTTGTATTTATTTATTACATACATGCAGGTTTCAGCAAGTGCTACAATTCTGAGCAGAGGTGATTGCAAGGTATATGCAATTTTATTAATGGCTGTAAGATGTGGTAAATATCAGGCCTGCAGAGAATACTGTGGTCTGTTTCTAAGTTGAGAAGAAGTAAGTTGTTAATTAAAGTGTAGCCTGGAAAATCTTCACAAGAAACTACACCAGTGGGATATTAGCTTGGGACGGGACATTACTAAAGACCCTTGATGCATAAAGGAAGCTGGTTAACAGGTATATATTCTATGTTTCTAGTACTATATAACATTCTTATTTTTTGAGTTGTTTTGAAGACTATTTTTCATAGGCTGAATAAGCTTTACTTCACAGTCATTATACCAAACAAAAATCTTGATGGTATAACAATTTCTAGTTTTATCATTCATTCAGTTTTATTGAGTATAAATGTTCTTATACCATTTCACAGAATAAATTTACTGCTGAGAAGAAAGAATTACATTTGTCATGTTCATTTTCTTCTGTTTTGCTTCTCTGTCATTTGGAGGTTATTGCAGATAAAGTCCAAATAAATTAGAACTGCATGCCCTCTGTTCTATAACTCTCATTGCCTGGTGTTAGGTGGACTTGCCAACACTAATGTTGCGTGTTGTAAAGAGCTACATAATCTATATGTGCTATTTTTCTTTTTCATCTGGGGAAGGTGCAGGGATACTTTACTGAATAAATGTTGGGCTTCTCTACTGAAGACTGAAATGTTGTGATATAAGGCCCATACTTTATTTTGTTTTCTAAAATAGTTTGGGATGAGAGTGCTTTAGTGACGTCAAACAAAAAGATAAAGAAAGCTAGCCATTGTATTGTTCTGAGCCACTGTGCTTTACTTTCGCAAGTTTTACATTTCAGGTAAGACAGACGGCTTTTGTAAATCCCCAGTGTATAAATCATCAATCTGTGTATACTGTATGCCCACTGTTTCCTGTGGGTAACAATAGCAGACTGTAATGCAATTTAATCTGTCCTAAATGCATTATCTCAGTTAGTAATTGTGCAAGAAACCAATGAGTTACTGTCCAGACATGATCTTGCAGCCTTGCTGGGCAGGAGAGTCTCGTAATGTTCATATAAATAGAAGTGAATTACAAATAATACTGCTGAATTAATCTGTCAAGTTCTCTTCATATGTAAGACACTTCAGATCCTGTTTATTCAATGGTTTGCTTTTTTGATTGGTGTACTTATCATATTTGATACCTGGGACAAAAATGTTTTCTACCCCCCCCCCCCAAGAGATTTTTTTCGAACACTTCCTCCTCTATGACAATTGTTTTTAGTAATAATCATGAAATGAAACAAAATAATGGCCAGCAAGGAGCAAACTAGGGGCAGTGATCAAGTCCCCCAAAAACTCAGCCATCCTATATGAAGGCTTGTCCCAAACAAATTACTAGTACCAGAATCATGGACTAAAGTTAAATGACGGAAATGCTTAGCTTCAGTCCAATAGTCCACTTGCTGTGATTAATCCAGTTTACTGGGTTCAGTTAAACAAACAAATGAGCAAAAACTTTTCCACTGCAAAATTCTTTACTGTATTGTATTACTGTATACCTAGAAGTCTGTTGTTAATTTTAAAAATAACGACAGTTCTCTCCAATCTTGCCTGTAGCTCCTTTCAAGTTTCCTCTCCGGCCTGTACTGCATTTTCACACATGGACTAATGGCCACACACAAGAGGAAGAAATGTTTACTTCAGATCCAGATCATGGTCAAATGGGGACCAAGGAAAATGAATGGTTCATTCCACCTTCCCCGCAGCCATTCCAGTGTTCCATTACTCGGCTATTTCTCTCCAGTTGCCATTAGCCCTGTTCAAAGCTTTCAGTCTGCTTACTATTTTCTTCTTTACTTCTATAATGATTACAGTTTTTTGGATTTAGTTTAAAACTTTTAGTTCAAATCTTATAGCACAAACACTGATAGATAGACATTTACTAAACAAATCAATACAGTCTTACAATGAAAACAGACTTAGCATTAACAGTTAACATCTCTGTTCTTGAAACTCACATTCGTTGAAATGGTATTGAAACCCACATTCAAAGAAAATGCATCTGGCCACTGGCAAATAGAGTTTACCTTTTGGCTGTTTTCAAACCATAGGCCCCTTGCACACGTTTCTGGACCATACTTACATGTATGCACTCTTTGATGTACCATCCTGATTGTATTAAATTCTATTTCATGTATAATACAGCATCCTTGTTAGAGTGTTTTAAATGTGCAGTTTTGAACATTTTTCCAATAAGCAACATGTGACCCATTAATGACAAAACTGCCCATTTCAGAACATTTCAAATTTCTGTCATGATAATCCACCAACATTAGTCAATATGCACAACCTCTGCAGAAGTAAAAGGCATCTGAATAATACCACATTAAAGAGATCTGTAACTAATTGAGAAGTTGCTGTTAGCAAACAACTTTGTATTTCAGTGTTTCATCTACAAATGCAGTGCATGCTACCCTTGAAGAATAAATTACTTATGTTACATTAAAAAAATTGGCAATCTGGTAATATTGTTATAGCGAATGGATGGCAAGCTGACAACAAATTCTTAGTTACTAGGGATCTCATCCAAAGGAGGACACAACGAATGTATAACTACACATTTATGCACTATGTGTATTAAGAAAATACATTTTAAAATATGTGGATTCCATACTTAGCATTTCAGTTTAAGCAATCATTCCTAGCAAGTATACTTTTGAGAAAATACAGAACTACATGTCTTAATTTGTTATTGTTATCTGGTGTCTTCAACCCCTGTTAACTTCATTGATATAAAATTATAAAAAATACAGTCATGAGATTCATTAGATATATTGTGATTTGTTTAAGATCAGTAATGAATTATATGTAAAACCTGGTTGTATTTTCTAGAAAGCCATGTGAAAAATGATGTGGTTACTTAACCTGAAAGTAAGACTGTGGTAATGTTTTCCACATACTGTTCAAATGCAGTTTTACATTTCTTATTTGAGACACTATTTTTGTATAAAGCAGTGCAGTTTAAAGGTGGAATTTATTGTTCATTAGTGTTTTTTTTAATTTATGTATACATGACCAATAACTTTACCCATAAGGTAAACATGGGCAAGATTCAGAGATATGCACTCCTCTGCGGTGCAAACTTTGCAAAGTTATGAGTCAGACATGCCTTATGTTATGTTAAGTCATCCTTCAGAAAATGGTAGAAGTAGTGCATCCAAACAGAATAACATAATCACATTGCTTTTCAGTGCAGTAACTGACTGTGGGGAAATGTGAATGCATGGAATATGGAACAAAAATCACAGGAGCAGTCTAAGTGCACAATATAGGAGCAAAGATTTTTTACATATAACAATGAATATCGTCGATAGAAAATCGAGCAAAGCATGTTTACATATAACAATGAATATCGTCGATAGAAAATCGAGCAAAGCATGTTTACATATAACAATGAATATCGTTGACAGAAAATCGAGCAAAGCATGTTTACATATAACAATGAATATCGTTGATAGAAAATCGAGCAAAGCATGTTTACATATAACAATGAATATCGACGATAGAAAATCGAGCAAAGCATGTTTACATATAACAATGAATATCGTCAATAGAAAATTGAGCAAAGCATGTTTACATATAACAATGAATATCGTTGATAGAAAATCGAGCAAAGCATGTTTACATATAACAATGAGTATCGCTGATAGAAAATCAAGCAAAGCATGTTTACATATAACAATGAATATCGTCGATAGAAAATTGAGCAAAGCATGTTTACATATAACAATGAATATCGTCGATAGAAAATCGAGCAAAGCATGTTTACATATAACAATGAATATTGCTGACAGGAAATCAGGCAAGGCTTGTTAACATATATCAATGAATATCATTGATAGGGAATAGAGCAAAGCTTGTTTACATATAACGATGAATATCATCGATAGGGAATTGAGAAAAGCTTGTTTACATATAACAATGAATATCATCGATAGGGAATCGAGCAAAGCTTGTTTGCATATAACAATGAATATCATCAATAGGGAATCAAACAAAGCTTGTTTACATATAACAATGAATTTCATGGATAGGGAATTGACCAAAGCTTGTTTACATATTATAATGAAGATCATCGACAGGGAATCGAGCAAAAATTGTTTGCATATAGCAATGAATATCGCTGATAGAGAATGGAGCAAGGATGGATCACATATAATAATGAATGCTATGGATATGGGATAGAGCAAAGCTTGGTCACAAATAGCAAAGAATGCTATGATTAGGGGATGGAACAAAGCTTGGTCACATATAACAATGAATGTTATGGACAGGGAATGGAGAAAGCTTGGTAACATATAACAATGAATGCTATGGATATGTAATGCAGCAAATCTTGGCCATATATAACAATGAATGCTATGGATAGGGAATGGAGCAAAGCTTGTTTACATATAACAATGAATGCAATGGATAGGGAATGAAGCTAAGTTTGGTCACATATAACACTGAATGCTATGAAAAGGGAATGGAGCAAAGCTTGTTTACATTTAACAATGAAATTCTGGATAGGCAATGGAGCAAAGCATGGTCACATATAACAATGGATGCTATGGATAGGGAATGGAGCAAAGCTCGGTCACATATAACAATGAATATACTGGATAGGGAATGGAGCAATGCTTCATCACATATAACAAAGAATGCTATAGATAGGGAATGGAGCAAAGCTTTTTTACATATAACAATGAATGCTATGGATAAAGAATGGAGCAAAGCTTGTTTACATATAAAAATTAATGCTATGGATAGGGAATGAAGCAAAGTTTGGTTACAGATAACAATGCATTCTAAGGATAGTGAATGGAGCAAAGCTTGGCCACATATAACAATGAATATACTGGATAGGGAATGGAGCAATGCTTCATCACATATAACAAAGAATGCTATAGATAGGGGAATGGAGCAAAGCTTTTTTACATATAACAATGAATGCTATGGATAAGGAATGGAGCAAAGCTTGTTTACATATAAAAATGAATGCTATGGATAGGGAATGGAGCAAAGTCTGGTTACAGATAACAATGAATTCTAAGGATAGTGAATGGAGCAAAGCTTGGCCACATATAATAATGAATGCCATGGATAGGGAATGGAGCAAAGCTTGTTTACATATAACAATGAATATCTTCAATAGGGGATCAAGCAAAACTTCTTTACCTTTAGCAATGAATATTGTGGATAGGGAATGGAGCAAACCTTATTTACATATAACAATGAATATCATCGATAGGGAATGGAGCAAAGTTTGTTTACCTATAACAATGAATATTGTAGATAGAGAATGGAGCAAAGATTGCTTAAATATAACAATGAATACTGAGGATAGGGAATGGAGCAAAGCTTGGTGGAATATAGCAATGAATGCTATGAATAGGGAAGGGAGCAAAGCTTGTTTACATATAACAATGAATGCTGTTAACAGGGAATGGAGCAAAGCTTTGTCACATATAACAATGAATGCCATGGATAGGGAATGGAGCAAAGGTTGGTCTCAGATAACAACAAATGCTATGGATAGGGAATGGAAGAAAGTCTGGTCACATATAACAATGAATGCTATAAATAGGGAATGGTGCAAAACTTGTTTACATATAACAATGAATGCTATGGGTACTGAATGGAGCCAAGCATGGTCACATATAACAATGAATGCTATGGATAGAGAGTGGAGCAAAGCCTGGTTACATATAACAATGGATGCCATGGATATTGAATGGATCAAAGCATGGTCACATATAACAATAAATGCTATGGACAGAGAATGGAGCAAAACTTGTTTTCATATAACAATGAATGCTACCAATAGGGAATGGAGCAAAACCTGTTTATATATAACAGTGAATGCTATGGAAAGGGAACAGATCAAAAGCATGGTTACATATAACAAAGAATGTTATGGATATGGATTTGAGCCAAGCGCGGTCATATATAACAATGAATGCTATAGATGGGGAATGGAGCAAGGCATGGTCATATATAACAATGAATGGTATGGATATGGCATGGAGAAAAGCTTGGTCACATATAGTAATCCATGCTAACGATAGCGAATTGAGCAAGTCTTAGTCACATGCAACAATGAATGCCATGGATAGGGAATGGAGCAAAGCATGCTCACATAAAACAAAGAATGTTATGGATAAGTAATGGAGCAAAGCATGCTTGTATATAACAATGAATGCTATGGATAGGGAATGGAGCAAAACTTGTTTACATATAACAATGAATGCTACCAATAGGGAATGGATCAAACTTTGACTTGTTTATATATAACAATGAATGCTATGGATAGGGAACAGAGAAAGCATGGTCACATATAACAAAGACTTTTATGGATAGGGAATCAAGCAAAGCATGGCCACATATAACAATTAATGCTATGGATGGTGAATGCAGCAAAGCATGATCATATATAACAATGAATCCTATGGAAAGGGTATGGAGCAAAGCTTGGTCACCTATAACAATCAATGCTATGCATATGGACTAGAGCAAAGCATGGTCATGTAAATCAATGAATCCTATGGATGGGGAATGGAGCAAAGCTTGGTCACATATAACAATGAATGCTATGGATAGGGAATGTAACAAAGCTTGTTTACGTATAACAATGAATGTTGTTGATAAGGAATGTAGCAAAGCATGATCACATATAACAATGAATATTCATAGGTTCATAGGTTGGTACAAGGCTATCGGCCCTAGGGCCTATACAAGCCTAGCCATATCAATTCCCTGGCTATTTCTTCCCAGAATATTTACTTCCCTGGTCCTTTGTCTAGCAGGGCGACTGATGTGATCCCCAGTGGGAATTTCCTATCTCCCATCCAATCATTAACTCATTACAGCTGAGTGACATCTCCAGGCGTTTATGCAGTTACCTCCTACTGCTCTTCTAGGTGTCAAATATCGTCTGTTCAAATTTGCATTAATAATTCCAAAACCATGCTATGTACAAGGTATCAGAATATTTTATCTTGAAGCATACATGATGGCAAACAGAATTGTATTGATATTTGACCTCTGTCAATGAGTATTTGTTAGCAGTGTAAGGTGATAACTTCATTTTTAAAGGCTCAAGCCACACCCACTAGGAGTTAAAGGTACACACTCAAAAGAACTGTACTGGAGGGATTCCTTTTGAAGAGGGCCAAAGAAGCGCTCAGCTTGACATGTATGGGCAGTCTATTCCAGAGTATGGGGAGTCTCTGGGTCAGGAACATATCCCTCCAGCATGTTTTGTTCATTGTGATGACGAGATTTAGATCCCTAGAGCATGTAGCTCTGAGGGATTGGGATTTTGTTTAAGTGTAGCATGTCCAATAGCACTGGGTTTGAGATGGCCTTGTATGTTAAGCATAGATCACCTCTGAGTAGGCGATATGCGACAGAGTATAGCTAGAGTTTTTTTAGATGGTCAGCAGTATAAGGCATCTGCTTTAGGCCTGTGATTATTTTAGTGAGATATTTCTGTGGCCTTTCCAGTTGTTGCAGATGTCTTGTGAGGTACATACCAAATGGTATGTACTCTATAATGGGTCTAATGAGGGATGAGTACAGTGGGACAATGACCTCCTTTTTTCTAGATGAAAAGCCCTTAGTGATGATGTGTGCCACATAGAAGGATTTCCTGACTGTTGTGGCTATGTGGTTATCAAAAGTGAGACCAATGTCCACCTGTGTCCCTAAGTCCCTTATCACACTTTTGGTACTGCCACTTATGTGGTAATTCATGGGTACATGTTTTTTCCCAAAGGGGATAACTATACATTTCCTGGCATTGAGCCTGAGCCCATGGCTCTGGCACCAAGCATCTGTTTCTGTAAGGCCCTTTTGTAGAATATCCACATCATTTGGGGATTCAATAATGGCTCCCAGTTTGCAATCATCTGTGAACTTTGTTAGCCAGAATCCCTTAGTGCTGTCCTGTACTTCAGAGAAGTAGATGCCAAACAAGAGCAGTCCCAGGACTGAACCATGAGGTACTCTGCTTGTCACTTGTCTGGAGCTGGATTTTGAGTTGGCTACTTTTACAGTGTGGGTTCTGTCAGTAAGTCAGTTGACAGCCCATCGAGTGACAGGGATTAATGTCAAGCTTAGTAAGTTTATCTATGATTCCAGTGTGGGGGGATGGTGTTGAAGGCCTTGCTGAGGTCCAGATAGGCTGTGTGGACCACCTTACCCTCGTCCACGGCTCTGGAGACTGATTTGAAGAAGTCAATCAGGTTGAGGAGACATGATCGGCCCTTTACTAAACCAAACTGGGTGGGGTCCAGTGTTTGAAGGTTGCCAATGTCTTTGTTTATAAGCTCCATGATAATGCATTCCATGGCTTTGCAGATCAGGCTTGTCAGACTGATGGGACAATAGTTCTCGGGATCCAAGGTGGATCCCCCCTTGTGGAGTGGGATAACTGTAGCTGTGCACCACTCATTGGGCATGAAGCCTGAGGTGAGGCTATGATTAAACATGACACTTAGGTGAGGTGCCAGTTCATTTTGTAGTTCATGTAGTACACAGCCTGGGATGGCGTCTGGTCCCATGGATGCTGTATTCTTAGCTTTGGAGAGTGTGTATTTTACCTGTGTGGCCGTGATTATCGGAATTTGGAAATCTTTTGGTATTGAGATGGGCCCTTTAGGGCATGAGAGGGGAGTGAAGTTGGCACTGAATCGATCTGCCAGGATATTGGCAATATCCTTGGAATCAGTATATTTAATGTCATTCTGTTGTAGTTCAGAGCAGATCCCAGCATTGCCATTTAGATTCTTGACATAACCATAGACTGCCTTGTGGCTGTCCTTGGAATCTTTTACAATTTTATTTTTGTAACTAGCTTTGGAGGATTTTATGAGGGATCTCAGCTTCTTACTGAGGCTGTTAAGGGAGTTTTTTGCATCCTGGGATTTTCCTCTTTTCTGCAACAGTTTCTTCCTTCTGTTGTATAGTTTGTTTATGGCAGGGGACCACCAGATTGGGTTCCTTTTTTTGGAGGAGACTGTCTTGGTTCTATTTGGAATGGCATGATTCATGCAAGAGTGGATGTGCTCATGCAGTGCCTTAGTGTAGGATTCAGTGGTCGAACTTCCAGTTCCCATCTGCATGGGTGTCATGAAGTTTGTCACTTCTGACTTGAGTAGCATGAAGTTGGCTTTGGAGATGTTTTTTATGGAGGTTTCCCTACTGGGGGGTGGGATGTGGACGTCAAGGGTGATTAGCTTATGGTCAGACCTGACCAACGAGGGGGTGACCACTGGTGTGTAGCATCAATCTCACAAGTTGGTAATGACCAGGTCTAGGATATTTGAGCCCCTGGTGGGACTATGGATTAGTTGGTCCAGGGAGTTGGAATTTATGATTCCAAGAAACGTTGGGCAAAGGTGTTGGTACCCGAGTAGTTTTCCCAATTAATGGCAGGGTAGTTGAAATCACCCAGTATTAGGGTGTATGGTTGTATTATGGATAGGGAATGGAGCAAAGCTTGTTGCGATGACCCTGCACTGGCCCAGTAATCAAGGAGCCTCAATCCTCACCACTGGCAATAGTGTGGAACATACACAACAGGAGGATGACAAGTACACACAAAGTAAAGTGCAGTTTCCCTCATGACCTCACAGAGATCACAGTCAGTATGGGGCTAGTTTCTCCCTCTTTCTCCAAATGGCCAGTAAGACTCCCCATTGGTGTAGCTATAGGGTTGAGATCTCAGCCGAGTGGCCATGCTAAGACCTCCAGCACCCTATCTGTCCAAGCAGTGCTTTGTGTCCCTGCCCAAGTAACAGACAGACACACACTTTAAGATTTGATTTATATACAAGCACTCAGACACACACACACACACACACACACACACACACACACACACCTGGGGAAGGCTGGCACAGGTTTATTAGCTATGCGCCATTTTTCCAAGACTATAAGATAGTTCCAGCTGCCACCAGTCAACACTTTATATCTGCTACTTAAGGCCCTTAACAAAGGATGTCCAATCCTACTGTGTAATGTTATTAATAATCAAAATGGTAGTTTTGACCAAACACCAGGCTGTTAGGAGTGGCCTGTACAGTGTCACCAAATACATGTGGAAATAGTCTAGGAGCTTAAATATGTCTCACAAATATCAGCCACAAAGTTAGGTTTAAATGTATTTAATAATAAATAATAAAAGAACAAGACAATACTCAGTGACTCAACACAGTGACTTCAGAGTTCAAAATCACAGGAAATATTTTAAAACAACATTGCAGGACAGCTCAAATAAATACAGAACACATCTAAACTAATCTTTTCTATATTCCTATCTATATTTAAAAGAAATACTATGCCCTAAATCTTACTTACAGAGCAAGTGCAGATGGTGATGATGAGTGTATGTTCTTGCTAGGTCCAAGACAAAATACAAAATCCACAGTCTCTCTCTGAGAGAGTTTTTAAATTAGTATCACATTTTACTGCTGGGTTAGGTTGGGTGACATCAGTCTTTGTTACCTGACTTCAGTTCCCAGGCTAAACAGAAACTTAACAGAATTTAACATCTCTGTATGAGAAATACATATCTTTCAGATCTTTGCAGATCTGGATAGGGAATGGAGGAAAGCATGATCATATATAACAATGAATACTAATGATGGAGAATGAAGCAAAGCTTGGTCACATATAACAATGAATGCTGTGGACAGGGGATGGACCAAAGCTTGGTCACAGATAAAAATGAATGCTGTGGATAGGGAATAAAGCAAAGCTTGGTCACATATAACAATGGATGTATGTATATCCATATAGGTTGATCGATGCAGATATAGAAGATAGCTCAATACTTAACTGGTGTAATCACTTGTGAATATCCTACATCTTTTGAAATATACATTTGTGGAGGGAGGGGAATACTTTCCATCAGAAATTTCAAAAACATGATTTATGTGGTACATGTGTATATGTCACTGTGTGTGTGTGTGTGTGTGTGTGTGTGTGTGTGTGTGTGTGTGTGTGTGTGTGTGTGTGTGTGTGTGTGTGTGTGTGCGTGTGTGTGCGTGTGTGTGTGTGTGGGGGGGTGTATTTTGTGAGTTTCTTGCACCTACTGTGTGCTGGGATAAACTATACCTCCCCAAGTCCTTAAATTGGGAAGAGTGAGTAACTGAGTGATATATATGCATCATTTTCAAATGGAATCAGATGACATATCCCTATGGCGGGATCTCAACTCATGAAATACTTTCATCATATAACTCTGTTATAGCTTCTTTACTTTTGAGTATAGTTTCTCCAGCACTGTCATATGGCCCAATTTGAACTACATGGCACAGTACCTGAGGCACTCCAAAATGAAACCTGAATTATAAACACCCTTTGCTTGGTGTTAGTAAAATCAGTTATCATGACTCCCATAGCTGGCACACATCACAGCTGTACCAGATGTTTGCTATTTACTACGGGATGCTGGCTATGCACTGCAATTGTGGATGATGACACCCTTCAGAAATATACACATCCCCATGTATGAATGCCATAATGAGGCACACACAAATTAGGAACATCACAGAGCATGTGTTTGCCCTGCTGAAGTCACAGTTCTAGTGCCTTGATATATCTGGTGGAGCCCTGCAGTACTCTCCAGCCACATGTGCACATACGCTCACAGTATATACCATGCTACACAATATAATCCTGCAGAAACAGCTGCAGCAAGATCAGCATGGGGAAGGGATACACGGCCCCCACTAGTGCCTAAGTCCCCACTCCCACATCCACAGAGGGACTTGGAGAAGGAAACCCCTGAGGATGTCCCTTTAGGCAGATGTAGTCATGATCAGTATGCCCTGGCCTTGGCCAAGAGACAATGCATAGCATGTGCACTGACAGCCTAGGGCCCTAGGGACTGACTCCTTACTCCAACTTGCATACATATAGTCAAAATTATGCCAGTCAGCCCACACAACCTGTACCCTAACCAAGTATTGGTTGTGTACTGTGTGAATCAGACAGAGTCAGCCCTGAACTACAGGTCTGTCAACTGCTGCATTCTTAAGGTAAGTCACTCACCTATGCATGCATGTTCACCCCTAGTTTAGCACCAGTGACCTTCATGGATTGGGAAAACACATAAGTACCCAAAATATACTTGTGCAGACGATTTTTGGAGCTTTGTATTGTGAAACATAAAAGTTAATAATTACCATGGGAATGCCGGGCTAGGCTTCATAAGATTCTTTCAGATCAATATCCTAACTAGTACCTAGGAAACTACTGGTAAAGAAGATCATAAGCATTGCTAAACTCATACTATAGCGTGTGGATAGGAGTGAAGATCTGGATGAGCTAAGCAGGTAATGCTACTGATACACATATATGTGTAGTCTTCCAATACATCTCTCAGACATCAGTAATAACCTGTTTGCATTTCTTTCCTGTGCAGGTGCATCCACATTGTGACAGTGATATGGCATCATGAGCAGGAGAACGACAAGTGACAGTGTGGGTGTCTGGCCATTCCTACATTCACTGGACTGCCAGCCATGCCTCCAGAAGTGAAAACCACTACAACTTGAGCTTCCCCACATCTAGTGTAAGGGCATACTGGATTGCAAGAAGAGGTATGCATTGGAGCAGACTCCTGCAGTTGTTGGAAGACAAGTGTTCAATCTACCCTGAGCCTGACATTCTTGTGCTGCACATTGGAGGGAATGATGTAATCACTCACCCACTCAGAAGGCTGTGGTTTAAAATCAGAACAATTTTTGAACACCTGCAATTGTGGTCACCACATTGTCATTTTGTGTTGTCTAACATAATTCCTCTCCAAATATGGAAAATAGCAGTCAATGAGCAACGTACAAGGCCAGGCGCTTACAGAATGAGTTCATTCATGACTTGATTCACAGCGTCGGTGGATCAACAATCTGCCATGACAGCATCGCTGCAGAAGATGTTCACTTTTTCAGAAGCAATGGCATTCACCTAACTGAGGATGGCACTGCGTTGTTCTTGACTGACCTCCACAATGGTGTGATGACAGCTATGCACCATATATTGGTAACATGCAGCTAGTGAGAATGAACGGACAACAGCTATGACCAAGTAGGATCAGTATGATAAGAAACTTTATTGTTATATTTTATGAACACCATTGTCACAGAACTGCTAGGGTGCTTGTACACATGATGAGTAGCACTTCATTTTTAGATTGTAATATAATTATCTGGATGCTGTGCACAGGTACACACAACTGATTATGAACTGTGTTATGTAAATTATTATATTTTTCTTAGTTTGGCAAATAACTGTGCTGGGGAGATGGTAAACATGCTGAGTAAGAACAACTGCTTAAGGAGAGTACCACATACAAGAGAATATGTCAATAACCATCCTGCACACATATCACAGTTTGCTTAAAATTATGTTTATGAGAGTTATAATTTCTTTTCCTAAGTAATACCTCATTTTGAAGGGGGTATTAATTACAAGATGAAAAAGAACTGTGTCTGTATGCTGGACAACTGTACAGATGTATTTTGTTTAGGACTTCGGTTATCGAAATTATGATTTTTTATATATTTTGGTAAATAAGTTTGCTAGGGAGCATGTAATTGTGCCATGTGATACCTCATTCTGAAGACAGTGTTAGTCCTGACAACAAGATAAAAGAACTGTGTCTGTATACTGTACACATGTACATATATCAAAGTTTGTTTAGGACTTAGGTTATGGAAATTATGATTTTTTTCATATTTCAGTAAATAACTTTGCTAGGGAGCATGTAATTGTGCCAGGTTATACCCCATTTTGAAGACAATGTTAGTCCTTAAAATATGTTAAATGAACTGTGTCTGTATGCTGTACACATATACAGATATCACAGTTTGTTTAGGACTAAGGTTATGAAAATTATGAATTTTTTCATATTTTGGTAAATAACTTTGCAAGGGAGTATGTCAATGTCCCAAGTAATACATCATTTTGAAGAGAGTATTAATAGTTACAACATGGTAAAAGAACTGTATCTGTATGCTGTACACATGTACAAATATCAAAATTTGTTTAGGACTTAGTTTATGGAAATTATGATTTTTTTACATATTTTGGTAAATAACTTTGGAAGGGAGCATGTCAATGTCCCAAGTAATACCTCATTTTGAAGACAGTAATACTACTTACAACATGGTAAAAGAACTGTGTCTGTATGTTGTGTACATGCACAGATATCCCTGTTTGTTTAGTCTTGTAGGATTATGAAAATTGTACATTTGTAATATTTCTCATTATTATGCACATATCTTTGCAAGGGAGCATTGTGATGGCACAAATGAGGCATCATTTTGAAGCTGACATTGAGCCACATAACTTGTACACTAATATGTAGTCTCTGTCTGTTACAGGTGATGAGATATTATGTTTTGTTTATTTATCATTTATAATATTAATCATATTTCTATCTCCGTAATGGAGCATCACACAGTAATGGTTAAGGTATAATTTTAAAGCTAACATTCATACAACAAATTAATTACAAATTGTATGGGTGTCCATGGTACATTCACCAATATTTTGTGATTTGTTGTACCAAAAAGGTAAAAAATATACACAATATCAGCATTCCCTGGCAAATATTTAATAATGACTTACATACACACTATCAACATTTACACTGTTGGAAAGGTCAGTTTCTGCTGAACATCTTTCATATTTACACTTTGAGTCTAGCTCATATGGTTTAAGAGTTATGAGCATTTGTTTTCTGTATAGTATTACAAATGGATTATCTGAAAATAAGCTCAGGTTGCACTGTTGTTCCTATGGTGGAAGTAAGTAGGCAGCATTTTTTGAGCTGCTCCTGAGTGAATGAGTTAATAGTTTGAATCTAGCAGCATCTACATCTTTTGCATGTGATGCACTCATATGGAGGTATTCCCACAGACTGTCATACCCCTCACTCTGTTACTGCAAGAAAGCTGCATAAAGTCAGACAGAATGGTGGGACAAAGGGCCAAAACTACAGACATACATTGCACATGCTCCGATGAACCTATAAGGTGACTAGTATAACCGCAAGTCGCAACAGAACAGAATAGCTGCAGGATGTAAAGGCCATCACTTAAATGTGTCAGTAGTTAGTACAATTCAGTAACTGCATTATACAATATTTTACCGGAACACCACAAATGTATGAGGAACAGAGCCGACATATGGGGTGAAATGCTGGGCATTCTGCAAAAACATATACAGTGAGAGGTATGCAAAATGTGACCCTGTATGTGATGTTACATTAGGTACCCCAGTCACACAGCCAGGGAATGCCTTGGACAATTTCAGGGAAGTGCTGTACTGCAAAAACAGGTGCAGCAGCCAATGTCTGCAGCACACAAAATCCCAGACCAGAGTACAGGTAGCTCTGGCCTAGAGTCACTTTGTAAGTACTGAAAGTCCCACTGGGCATGCTCCTACACTTGGCTAACTTGAGCGGATGTCTGTTATATGATCAAAATTCATTTGACTGAGACCAAATGACCTAAACTTCATTTGACCTAAACCTCATTTCACTGACAATGAGCACTGGAAGTCTGTAGAGCACTGTAAGGCAAGTAAAAGGTATATGCCCTGCTACCTACTGTAGTGCGACCCTGGAGTTAGAATATATAGTTAGGAGGAGTGTGTGGGGGCCACACTGAACAATATAAAATCAAACCACAAACTGCCAGTGCTCATTGTCAGTGAAATGAGTTTTAGGTCAAATGAAATGTAGGTCATTTGGTCTCAGTCAAATGAATTTCGATCATATGAAATTTAGGTCATATGAAGTAGACCCATATATATATATATATATATATATATATATATATGTGTGTGTGTATATATATATATATATATATATATATATATATATATATAGTTGTGTGTGTGTGTGTGTGTATATATATATATATATATATATATATATATATATATATATATATATATATATATATATATTATATGTGTGTGTGTGTGCGTGCACACACGGAGGGGTGTGGGGGTATAAGAATGTCCCCACATACCCGTGAAATGCTGACGTTATCTGCACTTACACATCACAACAGTTGTCTGAAAGAACCAGATCCATGTTGCAACAGTACATAGTCCACTCACCCACAGACCCCTGTGCCTGCTGAATGTCACCTTGTAGACAGACACAGGTAAGTAGGTGTTGCAATGTACAATGGTTGCAACACATATCTTGAACAGGCCATATTGTCTCTGGCCACAAGTTGACTTATCCAACTGCAACCAGACACTTATAGCCCTACTGGTAACTGTACACACATAGCAGGGATGCTAACAGGTATCCTACTCCTAGTACCAAGCAATATCACTCTGCAGGCCACACATGCTGTCTAACACAAGGCTACTTTGCGTACTCCACAAGTACTGTGCCTGCAATCATATGTACAACAGACATAACCTGTAGTGCATGCAATAAGTACTGCGAGCTATAGTTTGTATTAGTAGAGAGGAGGGGTTCCAATCTCACATCAGCCAAGTATGTGTGTGTGCGTGTGTGTGTGTGTGTGTGTGTGTGTGTGTGTGTGTGTGTGTGTGTGTGCAAATATATCCCTTTGCAGCACTACAGACATCCCATATGGGCTAGCTCCATGCAATGGTTATGCATTTTATGGGCCTTTGAGTAGCTACTGGCCTCTACACTGCCCTTCTCTACAAGATCTGCTGATATCATCCACCTTAAGAGCTCTGGAAGACAGTCTAATGTCATATAAACTCTGTGGCGCATGTGATAAGTACTGAGAGCTATAGTGTGTAATAGTAGATAGGTAGGGGTTCTAATTTCACATCAGCCAATTCTGTGTATAAATATATCCTCTTGCAGCACTACAGACATGTGCATATGGGCTATCTCTGTGCAATGATTATGCATTTTATGGCATTGTGACTAGCTGCTGGCCCTAAATTGCCCTCCTCTACATAATCAGAACTGATGTTTGCCCCCTGGCTGACCCAGGCACAGGATACTTGTAGATGTGTCAACTCCATCACCACACCTTCTAGATTTGTAAGTGCAGAAAACCGAAGTGACACAAAGCTGGGTAGCAGACCTTTTCACAAAGCATAAATGCATGATTGCACTTTCTGCCACTATTGTCCCTGATAGACTGTACTACACATATGCAACTATGGAGCCATGCATATATACTGTCTTACCTTGCTGATGTCATATTTCTGCTGTGCTGCCTTGCTATCCTGTGCTACTGTATTACTGCCATATGTCCATATTTTATCCCCTCAGACTCCTAGAATAGAAACATGCACAGGTCCGTGACACACCTGTCATTCTGTAACTCTACAACAGTCCAAGATCATGCAACAACGATACACAAAGTGTGATGTGTAGTCATGACACATGCCAGCATTGTGGCCCACGAGTGGCATGGCAAAACAATACTGCACTACACAACTGCATGTCAAGTAATATAGACACCCTGTGCATCAGGCACTTAGTAGCATTTCCCTGCATCATTGGCACGCATTGCAGGGATGTGGCACAGGTATCATCACATGCACAGGGTGTGGTGTGGGGGTTTTGGAGGCCTAGGTTGTCCCAAACAGTTGACATCAGGAGAGTGAGTCAGGAAGGGGTGTAGGTTAGATGGGCCATGGAGAGGTGCCGTGTGTGTCTGTTCGTGACCTGCATGTGACAGTTTTGTTTGAGTGTGTGCATGTACACAGTCTAGCCCAATACTAGCCCTACACGTGTGTATGTTGGACAGCTGTGGACTGTACATGGTAGAGTGGAATGCTCGCCATCTCAGGCCATGAATATGGGAACTGGGTCTGCACACTGGCACCACCATGCCAAAGGTCAGATGCAATGCCAGTAACTGATAGTGACCACTGTCTGGTAGGGCTGTGTCCCCCACAGTATCACCCAGGACCATGTATCCATGGCCTGCAGTGTCGTGGTGTGGACAGCACACTTCCCTCTGTAGCGCTGGAGGTATTGTCACAGGGGGAGCATGACAGTGCATGGCCATGTGGACACTCAGCATAAAGAATAACAAAAATGTTTTGTATATATTTAGAATATTTAAAATATTTTATTTTATAAATATTTTATTTATTATAAAATATTTTATTATATTTTATTATATATTTATAATATTATTTTATTTATTTATTTATTATATTTTATTTATAATATTTAAAAATATTTTAAATATTCTAAATATATATAATTTTTTTTATTCTTTATAAGTATAATGCATGTGCTTATTAATTTTTGACTGTGTAGGTTGGTTATATATGTGTGTGTATATATATTTACTAGATGTATATATGTATATAGATATATTTTTTACAAGCATTTTAACAAATGTGCACTTACCCTTTTAATTTTTTCAAGTGTTAATTAGCATTTCAGTGATTGGACAGTTTGTATTGCATCACAAATATAAAATGGATATGTTTGATTTTATATGTAGTCTGATGAAGCAACTGTTATTGGTTGTGAAAGTGCTTACTTCTCTGTTATCGAAGATCACAGTTTTAATGCAATTGTACTGCCGTGTATAACCAGCGTGTTTTTACGTTTACATGTTTTCCTCATAGTGTTGGTCATTTTCACACAACATTGTGGATTTCTGACAAAAGGTTGTCCAATCATTGATGGTTGATGTCAGAAAATGAAGACAAACATCTGAGTTTAAGATGTCATACCTTTTAGAACACAGTTATGCTACTGTAATATCTGTTATTCTATTCATTTTCTTACTTTTTATCAACAATAGTTACAGTGTTCCTAATTTTGGGCCTTTGTCCCTGCATTAATTATGGCTTTTTGTTCAGATTTCTTGCTGTAACAGGTTGACAGTTATATTAGGCATAGCTCTCAACCAGACAGGGAACAACAAAAACAGAATCATGAACTTAGCCAGAGTACATCAGGGACAATCATGGACACTTCTAAAATGTTAGAACTATTTATGTGAAAAATTGAGGAATGAGAAGAGATGAATTAGCGTACATCGTCTGAAGTTGCAGAAATATACACTCTTACTTATTGTCACTACGTATTACATGTAATTTACTAGCTTCCCTGCAACAGCCAACCATTGTAGTAGGGAATAAGGGGGACAGAGCTAAGATGTGAATGGAAATCAGGGACATTTTAGAGGCATGCCTGTAGGTGTAGGACAGCTGAGTATCAATGATATGTCATTACCATAGAACTAAGACAGGCTTACTGCTGTAATCTCTGTTCCACATACCTCCATCCTCCCATCTGCATCCTGTTATATGAATAAATCAATTACATACCTGGTTGAGTGCAGTACTCCTTTGTTGAACTTTGCTTCTGGTAATCTTTTGAAAATACACTATTTGTGTGAGGTAAGTCTCATACAAACCTCTGCCCCATAACCTGCTGCTTGCCTTTTTAAGGTACTGCTCATTAGCAGGTAATTGCCTTTGCACCGGTCTGTGGTTCTGATATGCTAATTGCAGCCAAAACAGCTGAATTGCGCTAGCATTATACAATGACATACCACCACAGTGCAATATATAAGGCCTTAATGCAGACCTGGACCCTTTTCTTAGCTGTTAAGATGGACATTACTGAGCTGTGGAAACTACAGCATCACAGAGGGTAGGTACCATAATTGTCAACTGTAGAGATTTATGCATTATGTCCACAGATTCACCTCATATGTGTGGTCAGTGTCCCATGACATTGTGGCCATCTGGCAATTGATCGGCAAACACTGGGGGCTGTGGTCAGTAATGGCAGACACACATTTGAGTGTCAACTTCATACTCCTCTGAATATGCATGCTAATGCAATAGATGTTATTGTATCAACTTACTATCTATGTAGGAGCAAACTGTAAAACATGTCCCAATCTCTGGACCTTTGTCCCCCCCATTAAGTATGGCTAGGTCCGAATTCCTTGTGCTACGGATTTGGGAGGTATGGTAGGTCTGTAGTAGTTAACTTTACATGCAGGTGTGTGTGCTACAGGCTGCAGCTATTGCCACAGCCTAGAACCCATGGAAGAGTGTGAACACTTTGGAAGAAAACAAGTTGCATGTGTAACTGTAGCAGCTGTGTCAGCCCTGTCATTACGCAAAGCCAGGGTAAGGGTACCCTTTACAGTCCAATTGAGGCATGTGATTAAAGTGCATCTGTTATGCAACAGTGCCAATAACAGAGTAGTAGGCAACATGAAGTTATGCTATATAGATATGTGCAGTGTGTCCCTACCTTTAGGCCTTTGACTTGCAAAACTTGATAGGAGTTCATTAATTAGCAGTAACCAGGGCAGCTAAAGAATGCATGATTCAGTCATTTATTGCTGTCTTCACAATAATGTAATTGAACTGCAACACAAGACTGGATTTGAATCCAGGACTGTGTGTGGCAAAACATACTGCATGAAAGACATTTACCAGACTGAGCTACCATGTCACTGCTACAGCAGGTGTACTTGCAAGGTATTTGTGCATACATACAGGTTGTGATACACATTGCCTGCATCCATCAGTATATGCATGGCTTTCTGTGGCTGTATTTTTGCACTAAGATCCAAGTTGAACATGTTTTTTGCCACTGAAGCCTTAGCAGGTACCTTTCTCCATTTGCTGATACAAGGGCACATTTACCTGATATCACAGGCCTCACTTACATCCATTTTTATGTCTTTGGCTGTCTAGTCATGTATTTATTGCACCAGAGTCCAAAGTACATTCCCATTTTTCCCCATTAATTTTTAATTCCAGTTTGCATGGTGCAGTGTGGCGTGCAACTCCCCTGAGACATGCCTAATGACTGTGAGTGGTAATCACTATGTTTTGAGGAAAACACATTTTAAGTAAGATTTGACTGGTGTGGCAGGTTAATGCAGTGTGCTGCTGGGGTTCAAAACATGGCAGAGGTGTTGATTTTGTGCATGTGACTTACAATGTTAAAAACACATATGCTCATTATAGCTTTACTTAGCTGAGCTATGCGAAGTTGCACAATGTGGTGCACTGCTCAGTTCCGATCTAAAAAAAAAAAAGAAAAGTGGAGATAGGAAAGTGGTGAAATGAGGGCAAGCAGGGGGAGAAACATAGTGACAGACAGGTAGAGATGTGCAGGAAAGGTGTAGAAAGAACCATAGCTATCCATTTCTTGTACAGCAACAGCTGTGCACTGTGATCGAGTTTGTAGATGAATTTGAACTCTCAAACCCCAGAGACAGGGGTGAGGACAACATAACTGCATTGTCAAGCCAATTGAACCAGATTACTTGTGTCCATTGGACATGTGCAAAATGGAGAGTGATATATGGGGCAATATTTCTTTTCTGGGACATGTGCCCATTTTTTTTTTATTAAGGTGAGAGTAGAATGTTGGGGGAAGGGACTTAGGTACATGTGGGGTGATAAGTTGGGTAGGAGAGGATGCATTCATAGACAGACAAGACAGCAGACAGGGGCATTGTGTGACACATGAGGTAGGTGAACACCTTGGATGGGGAGGGTATTGTAGAATCCAAGTCGCATGTGCCTCCAGATGGCAGCAGAATGACTCACATTCCCACCCATGGGGCTGTTGGCACTGCTCTTTCACTGCACTGAGGGTTGCTGTGCTGGAGGCTGGGCAACAGAACGAGGCTGTTCTGCTAGGTTGGCCAGTATGCCCTCAATCTGATGCAGGCAGCATTCATAGCTATGATGAACAATCCTGCACTCCATGACTGACAGTTCAGCCTGGGTGACTACAGGCCCTCCACCACTGCTCCCAGGGGGAGGTTGTGCTTTGTCCCCTGAGGCAGCCCCATCTGACACCGCAGGTGGTACAGGAGCAGCAGAGCAGGCACCAGTGGTCTGGGTCCCAGATGTGCCAGGACCAGGTGCCATAGCCGGTTGAGGCAAGGTAGGCAAATCAGCTGGAACCAGCCTACCCTAACATGCTGTTGTAATGGCGGTATAGCAATAAGTATAGGTCAGTTGTGAACAAATCATTGTTAATAATAACAGCAGGGCAGAACACTGGAAATACCCCAATTACATATCAATGCATATTATGTGAAACACAACAATAAATAACAAAACAGTCAGTATGTTAACAGCATGCCAGTAACAGTAACAGCATAACGCCAACAAAATAGGTAATTTAACAAGATAGGTAAATATGCATCCATTATAATACATAACAATAATAAAACATATCCCAAAATACAGTTAATGTACAGTAATGACATATGTTAATAGTAAACCATAACCAATGAATACAAATAGGAAATAAATTAAGTTAAGGGGTGAGGAGAGAGAGTAAAATAGTCCATTGGTAACATTTCCTGTTATTTTCTTGACAACAGTATTACTATCTACTTCACAGGTCTGTATTTTTTTATGTGTACAGTGACTACAAGTCTCTTATAGCTGATGTAGCATGTACATATCTCTCAACCTATTTGCATGGGACACTATGGCCCAAGCAGTAACAACTGCAGGCACACAACTACACAGAACACTTGCACATCCGGTGAACCTATATAACTACCAAGGGGTTCTGTGGGCTAACGTGGTGATACTTTGTGATCTAGGTAATCATTTCCATGGTAATCCTGTGACAGATGGATTACGCACTAGTACTTATACAACATACAGTACAGACACTAAACGGCTTTCATGCCTTGATGAAAGCGCTTAACCAGTTGGGTGTTTACATTGTATAATTAAATAAAGGAGTTCACTGTTCAAGCTGTGCTGAAGTTTTTTAGTCCTGCACCAGTTTTGGGATATTTCGTTGTTCTAAACATACAATTGTCTACTCAGAATATGGGCTACCTCATCCGTTTACCTGTAGTCCCTGTGGAGAGAGAAACTGTGAGCATTACGTGACTGCTACTGCGATATTTACTGCTACATGCCACTGGATTTGAACCCTGGACTGTGTGTGGCAAAATATACTATATACAGAGCATTTAACAAAATGAGCACTGAGTCACTGCTGATTTCTGACTGACTGATATTTGCCTAGAGCTCACCTGGAACAAAAATATGACCTGTTAGTACTGCTACAGTGTTGTAATAGACAGCAGTGACAGTAGAACACACATGCATGAAATACAAGCATAACACAGATAGTAGGTAAGCTAGATTTCAGTTTCATATCTGTGAAGTCAACAGACAATATCAGCTCATGGAGTGGGCTACCTTACCCATATTATTTTTTTATTTTATTTTATTTTATTTGTTTACTGGGAAAGTCCGACTGGATATATGTCCATTTTCAGCAGAGGCCTGTGAAGAAAAGCTCCAGAAAGTAGAGTACAAATACATTAGGAACAATAGAAACATTTAGAGATAAGTATAATATGCCGTTTTCAGTAGGTTTACAAACTTAGATAAAACATAGTAGACAGCATCAAAATCATGTGGCTTCAGTTTCAGACAATAATACATGCAGTTATGGGCTAAGTCCCATCAAGAATTCATACAAATATTAGAGTATATGTTTGAAATGCTTAGGGAGAGTTTGCTGGAACAGCGGGTGGTGATTAGTCGGGGTTTAAGTAGAGACATTGCCAATGTTGTTGGAAGTGTAGTTTGAGGCTTTTTTTGAACTGGGTTACTAAGGATTGGTGAGTAAGTTCGGCAGGTAGCATATTCCAAGTTTTGCCCTCTGAGTTGGCGAATAGAAAGTCCACAGCCACATTTATGCTCTTAGTTGTTTGTACCAGCAGTTTGTCAGCAGAGCGCAGTGACCTTAGGTTGCAGTATGGTTTGATGATCTTATTTAGTGCTGGTGTTTTTTTGGGTTGATATAGTATTTTGTGGGTTATTCCAAGTTGGTTCTATCGGAGAAGACTGGTCCACTCCAGCCATCCTAGTTGAGTTAGATTGATATAATGGTGGGTCCTAGAGGTATCATCTGTAGCAAATCTAGCAATATGGTTGTAACAACTAGCAAGTTTGGTAAGGTTGGCTTGGTTCAGGTTAGTGAAGAGGGAGGAGGCATAGAGGAGGGTAGAAAGTAGGTGGGATCAAGCAATAGTGGTTCTTGCAAAAGGAGTGAGGAAGGGATTGATCCTGTATAGGGAGCACAGTTTTTTGTTGACAGATTTGATGATTTTATTGACATGGATATCATATTTTAGGGCGTTATCGACTGTGATGCCCAGGAGTTTTGTGTATCTGGGGATATAATTGTGCCATTGTTGGAACTTGTAGTAAAGAATGTTGAGGAGGATTTGCAGTTGGGGGAAAAGATGAGCAGTTTAGTTTTGTTGGGGTTTAATAGAAGCTGACGGTTTGCGAATCATTTTTCTGCATCACTGAAAGAATTCTGGGTTAGGGTCATAAGCTCAGTTGAGGAAGAGGCAGTACATATTAAAGTAGAGTTGTCCACATATTGGATGCAGGTGGCCTTGGGAGTGATGGTGGTTAGGTCACTGATAAAGACAGAGAAGAGTAGTGGTCCTAGTATGGAGCCTTGGGGGATTCCTAGAGTAATGGGTAGATGTGTGGATAGGGTACTCTGCCATAAAACTTGCTTGTTGTCTATCAGACAGGTAAGATTGGAAGCATTTAATAGTGCTACTATTTAGTGACAGTTCATTCAGGGTACGGAGAAGCAGTTGGTGATTGACCATATCAAAGGCCTTAAAGGGATCTAGGAAGAGAGCAGATGTAAGATTGTTATTGTTTCAGTTGATGTTGATAGAGTTAGATAGAGATAGGAGTGCTGATATGTGCTGTGGTGTGACCTAAAACCATACTGAGAGTTGGCCAGTAGTTTATTTTGGGTGAGATAGTGCATTAATTGGTTGTGGACACACTTTTCCATAATTTTGGCCAGTGGTGATAGTATGGCTATTGGTTGGATGTTTGAGAGGTTTAAAGAATTCCCTCCTTTATAAAGGGGAATGACATGGGAAAATTCAGAGAGAGGGGATAGTAACTTCAGTCAAGGTGTGGTTTATTATGATTGAGACAGGGTATGCAATGGCATCTGCCCATTTTTGTAAATATTCTGGTGGGAGGAAATCAGCTGCCAGGGTAGTGGGTTTTAGTTTGTTAATTAGAGATCAGATGGTGGATGTAGATACAGGCTGGAAGGTAAAAGGGAGTGGGGTAGTGGTTGTGGAGGAGTTTTGGAAGGAGCTGGTGGGGGGTAGTTAGCTAGCTAGTGATTGGATGGTTTTGGTACAAAAATTGTTAATGATGTTAGCAGTTTCCTCTGGAGTTTTAAGGTCGCAAGTTGAGGGGGTGGGGGTGGAGGTTTGGCCAGGGTGGAGCAGTTTGTTTATGGCTGCCCAAAATTTTTGAGGTTTGTTCTGGTGTTTTTGCTGAAGGTGTTGATAGACATTTTTGTTGTCTAACAGTGTGGCTTTCTTGGTATCATTCCTTAGTTGTTGAAATTTAATATGGACAAGTGGGTCTTTGGAGGTGCACCATTTGTACCATGCTTTATTTCTTGCTATGATTTTGGTTTTGGTTACTTTAGAGAGCCAGAGGGTCAGTCTTAGTTTTGGCTATGGTAGTGTGGATAGGAGCATGGGAATCTAGAATGGAGAAGAATTTAGAATTAAAGTAGGCTACAACATCATCTAGAGAAAGTTCTTTAAGTATGGTCCAATTGCATGCTCTGAGTTCATTCTGAAAGTCAGTGGAGTTAAAGTTCTTGTTGTTTCTGATAGATTTATATAGAACTTGGTGGTGGTTATCTACTTTATGCTTAATGATGTAAGTGAGTAGGTGGTCACTTATATCATCTGGGACGGTACCCGTGTTGTACAGGTTTTGGTGATTGTTGCTAAGAATCCAGTCCAGGATACTGCCTTTGTAGTTGGATTTATTTATTCTGGTGGGTGAGGATATAAGCTGGGTATAACTGTGAAGGTTTATATGGGTGGTGGGAGATTCAGAGGAACAATTGTTCCAGTCAATATTAATGTCTCCTAACACCATAGTTTCATAGGGGTATGTGTTGGAAAGCCATTGGAGGAAGTCTTCTAGGGTATTTGCATTGTTGCCTGGGGGATATAAATGCAGGCAATGAATATAGATTTATTTTTGTTAAGCTGTAGTTTGCTAACTAGGGCTTCTGCATTAATGAACAAGGGTTGGTTGTTGTGGGGCTAGTGTGACATTTATTGTGTTTTTGAACAGAAATGCTACTCCTCCACCTTTCCTGGTGTTATTATCTAGTCGAAGTATGTTGTACCCTGGTGGGATAACCTCATCATTTTTAGTTCCTGGTTTTAGACAGGTTTCTGTAACACATAGCACATCAGATGAGTAGGTAGCTAGAAGGGCATGAAGATTATGGACCTTGCTGTTAATACTCCTGATGTTTAGGTGACAGGTCAGGAGAGAGTTAGTGGGCCTTAAATTTGACCATATGTTGAAGGTGATAGTGGGCTGGGAGCTTGTGGGAAGGGTAGGTCCATGATTAGGGTGGATGCCCCCATCTCTCATCAGAGTAAATTGTACAATGATTATTAGGTTTTGGTGCTTTACTTATTATTTTATGATAATATCTAGTTTTGGGGGAGATGGACCATGGTCTAGTTAGTTTCTGGTTGTTAAAAGTGGAGAGGATAGGTTTGTAGTGAGTTAGGGGTTGGTCTGATTCATTCAAGGTGGGAGCAGAGATGGTATGAGATATGGGGTGGTGAAAGCTGAGATAGGGCTGATTTTCATAGATGGTGAGGGGATACAGACCAGGCAAAATAACTGAGAGGAACATAATTGGTCTCATCTTGATAGTAGTGGTACTTATTAAGGAATGTTGGTGGAGAATTAAGAGGGATGTTGGCAGGAAGGGTGGTATATAGGGGTGGAGTATGTTGGTGTGGGTTATCTGTGATAGGTTGTAGGAGGGGGGAGTGGTTTATTAGGCTTAAATTTAGCACTAGTGGGGGCGGGTGAGATTTGGGGGCAGGGTGGGGTGTGGAGCGAGCCCGAGTGAAGTGAGGGTGAGTGGAGCAGGGCTATACAAAGCTACAAGGATTTCCAGGGTCTGTGAGTATGCAGGCTTAAAGAATACAACTTTACAGTGATTTTACTCAGAGGGCGAGCGGAGCGGGGCTATAGCAAGCTACAAGGATTTCCAGTGTCTGTGAGTATGCAGGCTTAAAGAATACAACTTTACAGGGATTTTACTCAGTTCTTTTTAAAGTGAGCTGCAATTTACTCATTTTACTCAATTCTTTTGAAAGTGAGCTGTGTTTTACACAATATTGTATTAAACAAAGTTTGTAGTTTAGCCAGACAATTTTACTGACTGTTGGGAGTAATCAAGCTTTTAACCTGAATTCTGTACAGATATTTGTTATTTCATTAGCAACTGTAAGATGAACTAAGCAGGGGAAACATGTTATACAGGCTGTATGCACTATAGAATGCTTGTTTTATTACTTATTACAGCAGCCTGACTAGGGAGTCTAAGACTGTTAAGCTATCTTTTACTATGGTCCCTAGGATAGCCATATACCCAGTTCAGCCAAGCAATCTATTAGCACAGTAGTTACATGTAAGATATAGACCTTGCAGTCCTTTTCCTTAGTGAGGGACAGTGCAGGAATGCTTTTCTTTTATTTTACAGGATGATAGTTTCTTTTCAGCACAGATTGAGACATTCAAGGTAAGACAGGTGGAGAGGAAAGACCGTTTGTGTAGAAAAACAGCCAACTGGGTCCTTAGGCACTAGGGGTTACTAATGTCCTGATGTCTGTGGATGACAAGGATTATGTGACCAATATTGGTGTACAGACAGCCTTGAACTGTATTTATATGAGAACCAATACAATTTTCAGCCGTTAGATTTGCATTCTACAGCTATACTTGACTGCAGCTTTGCCTTACAGCCTCAATGCATACAGCTCTACTGCAATGGTTCTGATAACACAATCCTGATTAACACCATTTTCCTTGGTGTTATTGGTATTGTTTCATGTTTTTATTGCACTACAGTTGGCATTATTCATTCATTGCAATACAACTCTAATTCCACATTAATTGTACTAACTTTATTGTATATACTTTAATGCAGTTATTGGTATTGTTTCATGTTTTTATTACACTGCACTTGGCATTACTAATTTTTTTCACTACAGTTCTAGGTCCACCATTTATTGCACTACAAACTTTACTGTATATACTTTATTCTTTCTTGCTTATTTCACTACACTTAGCATAATACACCCGTAATAACCACACTCATGGCACAACCTGGCCAAGCACCCGGCATGTGACTCGACATTGCAAGCCCTCTCAACTGCAGCTGTTGGGAGAGAAGCACACCATTATGTATACAGTTTTTCAGACATTAATAGTACATATTGGTGAAACAGAGGAAAAAGTACTTATATACTTGTGGGACATTCAATGACCTCGCTTCTTGGACTCAGATGTCCAAGAGTCCCCTCTTCCATCTTTTCAGGTCATCATGGTGGTGACGACACTGCTCACCTGTGCAAGGGATACCAGTGAAACTGGTGAGATGTCTGATGTCTTAGACCTCCACCTTACACTCCAAGCCCTGGAAACTACCCTGCAGCAGCCTGTCAACATGGTTTTATGCAAGAAGCCTAACCATAACCCTGGACTCAAGAATGCCCCAACATTGCACCCGAAAGCACACACTTTCACTACCGCCAGCCATTGTATACTATCAGTGATAGAACTCCAATGGATTCTGCTGTATTCCCACCTATTAGGCTTAATATAGGCTGTTTTCCCACCCTTACATGTCATTGGGCAACATTCAAAAAAGCGTCGCATCACTTAGCACCGCCTAAACCAGCGTAGCTGAGCTTAGAATCGTGAAAAATGTCATAACCGTAGTCTTAGCAGAGCTTAGCAGTGCACAAACCAGCCAAGCAGAGCCGAGCAGCACACAAACATTGGCAGCCATTACCATGTTTATGCAGTGCTTAGCAGGTCTAAGCACAGTTGAGCAGAGCTTAACAGAGCACAGTGGGGGCATCATTTATAAAAAAAATGCATATGTATATCAAAATGAAATGCATATTTTCCCTTCCATGTATTCAAACACAATTCAGACTTACAGCACCTGAAGCTGTAACTCTACCCATTTAGCTACAAGAATATTAAGAAATCCAGTATACCTTCACATATACTGCTCAGCTACCTATAAACAGTACTGAACACTGCGCTGTACAAACATGCTTAGACACTCTTAAATACATATTTAAATAAATAATTAATTACATCTGGTTTCTATTTTTAGATGTCTGGCAGGTGTCTGCTATGTTATATATGACTGCAGCTTGGTATTGCTGTGCTCCGTGCCATGGTGCACAAACATGCTTTTTTAAAAATAAATAAATAAATGACAAATAAAACAAAGGAAAAACAAACCAAAAATAAAACAAAGAACATTGCAGTGAGTCTTATACTCAACTGCAGCCACTTGTAGCACTACACTTCTCACTACACTGGTTCAATAACTGTGTTCTTCATCGTCATAATTAATATGCATGGTGCTCTGCCGAGGGGGAACCGTGGTCACAAACACAGATACATTCCATGTAGGCTTTACACAGTGTCTACAAAGATTTTATTAAATCCTGGGGATAATGTAAAATGTTGCATATTAGTCCAATTTCACAATTTGCATTATGAAATGTTTTCTACCACCATGTTTTATTTCCCTGTCTCTCCTTTTTTCTTTTCTGTCATCTTTGCCACTCCACTTGCCTGTCCACAGTTCTTTCATTTTTTTCTCTCTCAACAATTTCTTTATAATCCTTTTGTTTTGATCCTGTATTTCATTACTTCATAATTTTAATTTTCCCTTCTCGTTCAACAGACTCTACCGTATCCTGTGTGTGAGTGATTATTAGTTTTAATTTCTTCAAAATCCCTACTCAGGTAGTTTCTAGAATAAGCAATTTACTTAAAACATGCACCAGTGTACTGCTCTATTATTTCCACTAAAAAACAATATTTGTCTTTTATTTGTGCTTGAACTTTTTAAGATGTAACCTACACATTGTCACCATCTGACACTTTAACTGTACTAGCTTGAATGGGTGACTGAATGAATGAATACTTGTATGTTGCTCTAATGAGTGCTAGCTTGAATGTCTATAATTCGGTGTTATTAGTTTGTAGTAGCAATAATAAATGTCATGGCTTGTTGGGGTTCTTTGAGCTTCTGTAGTTTTCCACCTGCTTTTTTACTTGCAACTGCAGGTTAGTAGTTAAGTCTGGCTATAGACATGACAGTGGTTTGTATAGTTGTGCACAACATGTTATGCAAAGACTGTATTGGTTTGCATTTATTAATCTTTCTGATTTTTTTTCTCAGGAGCTTTATTCTCCGGATTTCAGCTCAAAGTGGGCCTCACCCATCTAGACATTCTGGTAAGCAAAGCATAAATGAATAAGCAAACAAAAATAAATATATAAAATCTTTAAAACGGAAACATTGACATCAGAATTATTTTCAAGAATGTTCACTTGAATGACTTTTATTACTTCAAGCTAAAAAAATAAATCTAGTTTCAAGAATCTTTTTTCCCTGATCCTGTGAAAGCTTATAATAACATGTATCCCTTTTTTTCTGGTGGCATGATTTTGACATATCTTTATATAGTTCTCATTATGTGGCATTATAAATTTCTTTGTCACTACCAGTTCATCCATCTGTTGAATGATATGCGTATGGGAGTTGCCTTTCAAACAGTATTACTTGTGTCAGTGTTGCTTTTTTATTTATTGCCAGCATAAAGTATCTTCTTGCTCTATTTTGGACAACATTTTACAAATTGAATTGAACATAATACAATCATCATGACACTTCTGTGCCAAAGGGATTAAGTGTTCTTAAGGAAGACTTTCTTTAACATACTTTACCTTTGAGACATTGTCTGAGAAAACATACTGCTTTCAAGACATTAAATGTTGGCATGGTTGCATTTTTAAAAGACTTACACATACAGGTTTACAAATGATCATAGCAAAAGGGTACATGATATAACCTCTGAGGTTCAGGAAAGCCTGTCATTGGGTGGTTCCCTTAGATTAATAGAATTAGATTTAAAAAGGTAAGTTTAGAAATGTGTTCAGTACTGTGAGACTTAACCTTTATGCCAAATAGAATGCTGCTGTGTTTACTTCTGTAACAGTGAGGGGGAAAAGAAATGGGAATGACTAGCTAAGATAGTAGAGCCACTGCTACATAGTTTTAGGACTTCATCTGTGTTATTTATGCTATTTATGTAGTTGACTGTTTAGGATTGGGATAACCAATGATTCACAGACTGCATGGGGTCAGCTTCATCAACAGATATGGAAAATAAGACATAAGATATAAATACTGCACTCTGATATTGCCTAAATGTGCCAAATTTCTTAAGGCTATAAATATACTTTCATCCATCCATTGCTGTTGATTCACATATTGCACCTACAGTGAGTTGAAGAATAGACATTTCCATCCCCAGAGTTTACCAGACAATTAGCAAGTAAACTGCTTGTCCTTTATTCTGCATCAGACTAGAGAGCATGCACAACAACAGAAAATTTATGGTCACCAGTCCAACTGCCACATGTCTTTGAGATGTGGGATGAAATTGCACTACTCAGAGTCATACAGACATACAGAATCCATGCCTAGAAGAAAACATAACTGGGAAAATTATTTGATTATGGTGACATGGCTGCTTACTGCCACTGCAGTTCCACCCACATATACCTTACTGACCCCTTTTTTCAGAAATTCACATTGCCCACACATTATCAAGCAGATTTTATATACCCATTTATACATAGACAGTATTTTAGGAAGACATCCTTTACATTTCTTGATATTGCTTAACTAGGAAAATATTTCAGAACTCTCATCATCACCATTAGCAGTATCAGCCTCTTTTTCCCATTTTCTCCATAAGGTCAGGGTGTCACATCAAATGTCACCATCTTTCCTGATTAAATGCCACTCTACTACCTTCTTTGATAGTCATGCCTGGGTGTCACAGGTCTTCTCTCATACAATCTATCCATCTCTTTGCTATATGTCCTAATTTTTTATTGCCTTCTTTCTTCTCTCCCAGATCTTCTTCTCAAGAATGTCTTCTCTTTTCTTCTACATGTGCCAAATCACTGTAATATGTTCCCTTTGACCTTTGCAATAGGAGCTACAAGGCCTTCTGTTTTGGTGTCCTCATTTATTCGTCTTCCCAACAGTGTGCATCTCAGGCACTTCATCTCTATGACCTCTAGCTTCCTCAACTCATCTGTGTTTGCTAACCATGTTTGTCTACTATACAAAAGTACTGTTCACACCACTGTTATTTACACCTTACTTTTCAGCTTCTTTTGCATTCTTCCATCACACACTACCCCTGACACTATGTAGCAGGTGGCGGCAACCTTTCTAATTCTAACTTAGACATATTCATTTAAACTTCCCTTCTCCTCAACCACTTCTCTCAGACACATTAAGCTGTTAATCTCTTCTCTTATTTTTCCCTTCTATCTCAGTTTCAGCTTCTTTAGAATTCCCCCATTTGCTGACATTTCTGTACTCAAACTCACTATGTCTGTTTGACACCCGTGCACTGTCCCAGCAATCAAGGAGCTTCAATCCTCACCACTAACACCAGTGAGCGGCAAACATATAGGGAAAGGATAATAAATACACACAGTAAAGTGCAATTTCCCTTAAACGCACACAGAGATCACAGTCAGTCTGGGGCTGTTTTTTCCCTTTCTCTTCGGGTCCCCAATAAGACTCCCCACTGGCACCGCTATAGGGTCCAGATCTCAGCCTAGTGGGCAAGTTAAAACCTCTAGCACTATCTCTGTCCAACCAGTGCTTCATGTCCCTGCCCAAGTAGTTGACACATGCACACTTTGGGTTAAGAGTTATATACAACACAGACACTCCTGGGTAAAGCTAGCACAGATTCTCCAGCTGTGCCCTCTTTCTGCCCAGACTATATGGTAGTACCAGCTGCCACCACCCACTAATATTTATCAGCTACTCAAAGGCCCTTATTAAAGGGTGTCCAATTATTACTGTGCAATATTAGTATCCAAATGGTAAGTGTGACTGAACAGCAAACCTTATTTGTAGTGACTTGGTACAGTATCACTATATACATGAAATGTACTCTTAGAGCTTAAATTGTCTCTACACAAAACAGCCACAGTTGACAGGTTTAAAAATATTTAATAATAAATAATAAAAACACAAGACAATACTTCTTACTACACAGTGCTAGTCAAGAGTTCAGAGATCACAGAGAAAATTGTTAAAATAATACATTAGAATAGTTCTGACAGTACAGAAAAACAAACTAGTCTAATTTTCCTATTTACTAGCTATATCTAAGAGAAAACACAGTTCTAAAATCCTACTTACATATAGATACAGGCAGAGTGGTGAGTTGGATGTTCTCAAGACAAATGCTAAATGCTCTCATTCTTTCTGTCCTTAAATTGATAACAGTACCACTGATTCATTTCAGATTACATCATTTCTTTCTGGTTCCCAGGATAACATACTCTCAAAGGTTAAGAGCCCCTTTGATCTTGAAGGTGGTCAGGAATCAGTGCAATAAAAGAAATTATACATCCAAATTCTAGCCATTAACTCTGGCCTCAAAACAATAGGCAGAATACATTCATCCAGACATATCGGCTCCGAGTTTTGACATCAAAGAATTGACTTGTCAGCTTTGTTACAGCAGAGTGCACTGTTGTTACGTTTTTGCAGTTCCACATTTAATACCATTTTTTCCCATTGGAGAGAACAAGCCTGTGGCTTATATTAATATTTACAAATGACAGAATTATCTATAAAATTCTATCTGGCAGCCTTCACCTATCTTCACAGTCTGTATGATTCTGAGTAGTGCATTCCATTCAGGGCCAGATCTAGCAATAGCAACTGCCTACGGCCCAGTTTTAATTGAGGTGGGGGGCCCATAAATACCAATAAATAAATAAATAAATAAAGTGTTCTACCCACATCTCTCCTTTCTGATGTGTATTTAATTCATGATCAATTCCACTTCGATTTGTAACAGCACAGAGTTCTTCTCTTTCATTAGTTCAAATGTAGAGACAATGAAAGAAATACTTCCTGGAAACTGCCACAGTCAACGTAGACCTATAGCAGACAAGCAGTATAATGCTAACATACATGCAGTTTTTTTTAAGACTCTGAAAATGTTGTTGTTTGGATTATGTGGTAAGTAACTCTGCCATGTGTGTGTTGTGCATGTGAATGGTTGCATGAATGTGTGTGTGCATATGAAAACATGTGAGTGTGTATGTGTGTCTGTGCATGAGCATGAGCACAAACTGCCTTTCAATTGTTACAAATTTTGCAGCACTTCTCTGATTCTGTGTCATATTTTGCTGTCTCTCTGTCTTTGATTCTTTGGTAAATTAATGATAATTACAGTCAGCTGGTAATGCTGTTCAACTGAGCTTCATAGCCCTTATACAGAAATGCATGTCCATGCAAAACCTGTTTTGAATACACTGAGTACGCTTAGCTATGCAGTTGACTAACACTAGCACTAGCAAACACAGCATTTACTTTGGTAAATGACAAACTACAGCTTTTGGAAAGTATCTGTGAAGTTAACTCCTGCATCCACGGAATGCTAGTTTGTATTATATGTAATAGATGCACAGCCTGCCTTTTTATCTGTTGTACATCTATGTTGTATTTTTCACTAGTCAGAATCAGATATATAACGCATGTATACACAGAACATGACAAGTTCAAAGCAAAAGGCACATATAAATGTATGGCAGACATAGAAATAGCATGTAAATGATAGTCATTTTTACTTCGGCCATCTTGGATCAGAGACTATTATAAGCAAGTCTACTGACTTGATAGGTCATCTTTCAAATGTTTATAAGGGATTCATGTTCCACAATACTTCAGTTATAAGACAATGCTCGTTCATTTAATACTGGATTTGGACATAAGCAGGTTTAGGGAGAAAGCTGAAATTCAGTGATGGAAACAGAGCAGAGAAATATCTTGAACGGTAAACAGAAATATCGAGCAGTACGGTTTTCAGTGAAACTTGAAAAGAAAAGAAAAATGGTAAAACACAACTAGGAAGAAAACCAACTGAGGAATGTGCAGGTGATGTAAACTGCAGACATCCATAATAAACACAATGTGAGCATACTTGCCAATAGCCCCTCAAGTTTCCGCGTGTGTGTGTGTGTGTGTGTGTGTGTGTGTGTGTGTGTGTGTGTGTGTGTGTGTGTATGCTTAGTTCCTGCCTCCCAGAGTAACTATGATGTAAAGGAAGGAATCAATGGAAGTAAACAGTAGCCTCATCGTATGAGCCTTGTTCATTAGGTACAATCCTTGATTTTCTTGTTGACTGTTGACAGTCTGTGTATTACTCAGCTGTGACTAAACTGGACAACATGAAGTCTATGAGTTTAATGATAATATTTTAACTTTGAATACATTTTAATGTAACTTGTTTTTGCAGGCACATAGGCGTGAAAAGCGCTGTGTTGGGCTACAGCATTGTATGTCTTCCACTTAGTGCATATGAGTAAAGCAATGATCTGTTAATGAACTCCAAAATTTGATTTCCTCTGGCTTAATTTATCTACTGTGTGACTCTGAACAAGTCACTTCACCAGACAGAGCTCACGGTCTGCCCCTGAAAAGGGACCCCTGGATCCAATGGGCTATCCCGGGTTGTTACCAAATGCGGTACATCTTGTCTTTGAATCACCGCACTCTTCACATAATTGCTAATTAGGGCTTTGGTACATGCTATTTGAGCATAAATCTCAGCAAATATCTTGTAGTTTAATGGATTGCCAAAAGTTTCAACATGAGAGCTTTCCATTTTATTTAGCACATGACTATCAGTATTTTGCTGAAAAAATTGAAATAAATGTTTAAAGTTAAATACAAATGTATTAATAATTGCAAACGTAAAGAAAAGTGTATGAACACCAGAAAGTTTGAACACTATTTTAGGGTAATTGCGGAGAGAGAGGCAAGTAATGGGATATTGGTATGGCTGGAAGGCCTTGGTTTACTATTCCTCCTAGAGACCCATTTTACAGTGATGCAGTTTTCGATTCCATTAGCCTATTATTTGCTACAGTTCCTATTTAGAGTTAGTGGGTAATTCCACATAATTTGCATAAAGCAGCTTTGTTTGATTTGTCCCATCCAACCTGTTTGCTAATGAATGTAGCAACAAAGTAGCAACAAGCAGCAAAGAAAAAAAAACACAAAGTAATCCACAAAAAATGCAGACACACTTTATTCCTCTGACGTCTCGGCCTTAGCCTTCAAGGAGTAAAGAACTTACAAAATGCACAATACATATATATTAATCACAAACTAATTAAACAATAAAAACAATTAAATTAACACCCTCCAGTTGAATTCTTCATTTAACACATGAGGGTACAGAGTATCAAATTTTAAAATGTAAATAGCTTCCTTAGATAGCAAATAGCACTTTATATTACAAGTATCAAAACAGGACAAACTTATTTTTTCCAAAACAGTACGTTGAAGCCCCTCATTTTTGCTATCATGGAATTTTTTTTAAATGCATAGCCACAAAGCTTTCCTCTTTCTTATTAATAATATCCCTAGCATGTTCCATTAATCTCAACTTAAATGCCCTTTTGGTTTCCCCAATATAAAATTTATTACATGGGCATCTAAGTGCATAAATCACACCTTCAGAATTACAAGTGAAATGGTTACATGTATTAAAGCCCACCTTATTTATATAAGGAAAACTATTAACTACAAAGTTACATGCTCTACATTTGCCACACTTAAAAGTACCACTAGGGGGTATACTATCAGAAAAACGTAGAGAGCAAGGAAATTTTGCTGTTCACCAAAAAAATTTTGGATATTCCTACCTCTCTTGTAAGAAAATCTCAGTCTACCATCTAACCGTAAAGCCACATTATTAAGTGAAACAAAATATTCCCAATAATATTTAACCAACCTAACCAATTCAGCACTAAAATTACTATATGTAGTCACAAAATATAAAATCTCATACTGTTTATTAATTTCCAAGCTAGGTGTTGAAGTATATTTTTTATGTATATTATTATTTATTCTCCTAACACCTATATTAAACAACCTTTCATAACTTCTCTGAACGAGTTCATCACTATACCCTCTCCGTTTAAACATTCCAATAGTTGTATCTAATTCCCATTGGAGAATAGATTCAACATTGCATAATCTAGACACCCGCAACATTTCACCATATGGTAAAGCTTCTAATGTATGAGGGGGATGACGACTTAGTTATTTCAATTTATTGTTTAATTAGTTTGTGATTAATATATATGTATTGTGCATTTTGTAAGTTCTTTACTCCTTGAAGGCTAAGGCCGAGACGTCAGAGGAATAAAGTGTGTCTGTTTGCTAATGAAGTCTATCACCAGTAAAACGGCAATGGGATCAGAGGGGAACACTGATGCACTCTCAGTGGGAGTTAGAACACTGTTTGTATTTGTGTCATTGGTCCTTGTATATAGCCCCTCTCTATGATTTCTAAATGCAAAACATTTCTAACATTTAATTTATTCAAGTACAAAGTTCAAACAATTTATTATTACAGTAGCAATATGTTCAATAAAAGCAAACTGAATATTTTATTGGGCTCTTTTCTGACTAAATCTTTGTTGGAGAAATCTTTAGCTCACTCTCTGTATTCAACACAGTCATTATCAAATGCATACACAACATCTCTGATTTCTTATAATCTACTTTTCATTCCTAGCAAATATATTATTTATGTCAATATGTATATATATATATATATATATATATATATATATATATATATATATATATATATATATATATATATATATATATATACACACACACATAGACACACACACACACACACACACACACACATAGACACACACACACACACCCATATTTGTATGTACGTGTGTATATATAGTATATATATATATATATATATATATATATATATATATATATATATATAAATAGGTCCCCTTCACATGGTCAACATTTCAGAATGTTAAAGACCATATGGTCGAGACCATATGATCAACATTCGAAATGTCGACCATGCGGAACCAGCATCTCCGTACAGTGGGGAATGGAAAGATTTCCATCTTGCGCACTGTAGTGCAATCGTGGAGTTCCGGGGGGTGTGGGAGATGGAACTCCCCATGGAGGGTAAAGGGGGTGCAGCCCTCCTGCTAGCAGTGTGAAGGTAAGTTTTTCTTGTGTTTTTTTTTTTTTTTTTTTTTTTATTTAATGGTTGACATTTCAAATGTTGATCATATGGTCTTGGCCAGATATATATATATATATATATATATATATATATATATATATATATATATATATATATATAGATACATAGATGATATAGATATATGTGTGTTTTATACACATATATCTATATCATCTGTGTATAAATATATATATATATATATATATATATATATATATATATATATATATATATATATATATATATCCTTTGGTAACTTGCTTCTTTGTGGAAGTAGTAACTCCTGTTCTAAATTCCTGGGTCCTGTCTGTGAGGCAGCTGGATTATACAGTGAGTTAGTACAGTTTTACGCCTAATTCCCTACTAATGATATGTTGTTGCAACAGTGATCCTGCTCAGTATGAAAGGAACCACAGATTCTGACATTTGGTGCATATTAGGTCTAGTATACAGATTAATCCTTATTTAAATAAAAAGCATTGATTCATTTAATTTCTTTCTTCACCTCAGGTTTCCATTATATCAAACCTTCTACTGGTACATACCTAAGCACCCGCATTTCCAAATCACTTTTAATACATTTTGAAAATCTTTAAGCTACTTTTCTATCATAGCTGTAAAACTGAAAACACTTCTTACTACAACTAATTGTGTCTTGTTAAATATAATCTGTAATGCCTTGTGGTCTACATATAATCAGTAAATATTTCACAAGCATATAATTCTATAAGCAGCATTTCATTTTCCAGAGCATACCGTCTGTGTCCTGAAAAAAATGCATTACCATATACAAATGTCTGTGCTTTTTTTTTACTTACAGATGCAGCTATTCAGTTATGGCTGTCATCCACTTGTAATATAACAGGCACATTCTCATCAAAAGTGCATTATCGTCAGTGCTGCATTATTAACTGTTTATGCATTTCATAACTCTATTCTTCTCCATACTCCAGAACAATTTCATATCATGTTTCAAGAAGTTTTGTTAATGGCATAGTTTTATTCAATTATAAATTATGTAAAATCCAAGCTTATTTAAGAGTGTTTGCTTAATTACTGGCCCTGGAGCACAGATAACCCATTATTTGAACTCATGTGGCCCACAGCACAGTTAGGGATCAATCACTCCTGCACCATGGCCCTAGAATGTATATTGTAACATGGTATTAGTGTACTACTGCTCAGCAGAATGTGGAAAGTAGAAGGTCATAGCAAGGACACTGGCCTTCTTTATGCACCGAGAGAGATCATGGCCATCCTTCGATGGGCAATGAGCCTTGCTTTGCAAGGCAACTTTCTGTTATCCTGGTTGGATTTGAACTACTGGGACTGAGTGTAGGTCTTTTTTTAATATTATTAATAACCTAGGAATCTAAGCACAAGTAATATTATGTGGTCAGTGGCAGGTTCATAGTTAAGAGCCTTTATCCCCACTGACTTTTGCAAAACACTTGAATGATTAAAATGTAGCACCCTTCAAAGCATGGGAAACCCTGGCCATTTATGACTTTTATCATTTTTGGATTTACTTTGGGGAATTTGATCTGGGGTATCATATCATAAATGATTGTCATTCACTAGACTTCTACTATTACACAGAATTAAGAAAAGTAATGATGTAAAGATACTGAAAGGTCATTATGTGATTAATCCATGTTGGCACTGAATGACAGCCTCTTGATGATTCATATAGATATGCAAAGATACTTTGATCACAGACTATAGGATTTCTGCAATCTTCAAAGTGGTTTGCAATACAAATTCAGCACCTTTATTGCCTTCATGGTCAGGGTGGGATCTGAGGAAATAGGAAACAACACCTGATTTGTAACTGGATATTAAGCACTGGGACATGGAGTATTACATTTAAGTCTGCATTTAGTTCATCTCCATTACTAGATGTGTAATGCCATGAAATTCACTTTTGATGTACATTCTCTGATTCAGTTAGAAAGAGTTCATAAAGCTATGTATAGATAGTCCTCAGGCAAAAATACTTAAGAACTACCTGACTGTGATGCTGATTTTACTAAAACACTGTTTGCAGTGATTGCAGTGGTTTACTCTGCACAGTTTTTGAATAATCTCCACATACTAATCTTCCATCTTAAATGAATATACCCCTGAAGGAGAAGACAGTGCCCTGAGGGATCTTCAGTAAAGGAGAGGCATTTAGCTCCATGCGCACAAATACATGCAATGTATAACACTTTGATGCAGTTAGCAGCCTTACTCTTCTCCTACTCTTTTTTAATTTAGATATTCTCATTTCAACTGCATCGACTTATCTAACCTCCCCTGATTGCACAGTTCATTCCAGGGAAATGCACACAGAGGTCAGGGGCTACAGTATGACACCAGTCACTTATACCCCTTACTGCAAGTGTTTCCCTTTTTTAAGTCAATGCGAATATAACTATTTATTTTGCTTTTAATGCATTTGTTTTTTAATTCCAGATGGGTATGTTGGTATGCTACTGTTGATCTTCCGGGGCTATAACATGGGATTGTATTGATTTTATTGATTTTTTTTTCCCATCTGAATATCTGCCGAATATCTCCCTGTCATTTCCTGTGGACATGGCCTCTGCACAGTCTGCTTGAACTGTTATGTTTTGTTTAACTGGATATTATCAGGTTAAGCAATATATTTGTTACACCGTCTGGTCATTTTTTTCAAGGAAACTAGTGACCAAGGAGAAATATGTAAACCTCAATGTTCAGTGTTTTTTCTTAGGACATGTATGAGTGCTTCAGGCTTCTGTCTCAAAATTGAGGAACATAATAGAGAGTCATATGGCAAAGTCTATAAAGTCTTAATTCAAGAAACCATCCTAAAATGGGTAGATTCAGTTAAGGTTCATCAAACTGGTCAGAAAAATTCCAGTTGTTCTATGACACATCCTAAGAACTACAAGAACAAGATTAGTTTAGAAGCTATTAGACAACTGACATGATTCACAAGGCAGATCAGCCATTAATGAGTACACAGTAGGGACACAGGACCTTCTGATAGTGAATGGAACTTTTATGGACAGAGTCAAGATGATGACTCGTCTCTTAATGATTTATTCCAGGCTATTCATCTTAGATTGCTCAGGAATACCATTATCCTTGTTGGGAGACATTTAAACTACACCTCTAAGGCACATAAACTCGTGGGATACATTTGGAATATTTGGTTAGGCTTATATAGGCCTCAGTGGTCATTAGCCTGTTTTATATCTATGACCCTATGAACCTATGAATTTAACTAAAAGGAAAACCTTGCTCCACAATTGCAAAAATAGCTTTGGTTTAATGCAGCTTTCATATACTTTCAATGTGAGCTGCATGGGGGCTCTTAAATGTGTCAGACACTGAATAAATGAGTAATGCAACACTACAGCCCCCGCAATAGCACACATCAAAGATAGATGTGGGGAATTCATGGAGGTACAACAACATGTCCACTTCTATGTACATGTCATGGTACCTTGTTAATATTCAGCAGCTTCCCTAACATGGTGCTGCATGGTGCTCTAGCAAGATGATGTACAGCACCATGTAGGGCTGGCCCTGTAGCCATGCTGCATGCAAATAAGGCAGTGAGGGGGAGAGGCATATGCTAACTAGCAAGATGATGTGCAGCACCATGTAGGGCTGGCCCTGTAGCCATGCTGCATGCAAATAAGGCAGTGAGGGGGAGAGGCATATGCTAACTAGCAAGATGACATGCAGCACCATGTTGGGCTGGCCCTGTAGCCATGCTGCATGCAAATAAGGCAGTGAGGGGGAGAGGCATATGCTAACTAGCCATGTGCTGTCTCTACAGAACCACCTTTGGGATGACGTCTACATGCCAAGCCATTCAAGAAATCACTCAGTGGTGTAAATCAACTCAGCAGGCTCCATCAGAGGTCAGTATTGAACATGGCCGTATGGATGTGTGTTCAATTATCTATCAGGACCATGGTATGAGAATTGGAAGATGGGGATAGCCACTAGGCACCAGGATTAACGCATCCATGAAGTGCCTTCATGCATGGACATTAGTATGGGGATCAAGGTGGGGTCAACACCTGTCACCAGTGATCCATATAACTAAAGTACCTTCACATCACAGACATTGATATGGGGATTAGGGGTTGGGGAGAAACATTAGTGACCAAGGATGCATACAACTAAAATGCTTTCATGGCACGGACATCAAAACAGGATCAGGGGATGGGGGAAACACTAGCAACCAGGGATATAAATAACTAAAGTGTCTTAATGGCACTGGCATTGGTAGGGGGATGAGGGGATGGGAAAACATTAGACACCATGGATTCTCCAAATGTATCATAATGTTGCATGGTGGTCTGGTTTGGGGAAACCCACAAGAGGGCAGACAGGTCAAGGCAATGTTTATGAGGACTGGTGTGTGCATGTGTTCATGTTTGAATGTGTACTTGTGTGTGTTGGACAGTGGCTGTGGGAGTATACCAGTGACTACATGAGCAGCAGTTTATTACCTCAATGTTCAGATAAACACTGCTCTGCTCATTGTGAGTAGTAACTGTGAGGCAGAAAAATGCAATAGCCAATAATGAGGTCTTAACTTGTCATGGCTAATATATCTTTGAATCATAAGGGCCTTTTTAGAGCTAGCCATACCTCTCATGCTAGGCCTTTTGATGAATCCCCAGGAGTGCTGCTTGGAGAGTCTAGAACAGAGTCATGTGTCATTACTTGGCAGTAACTGGCTTTGGGCAGAGCTGACGATACCTGTTTATGCAATGACATATGCTGTGATACTTGCACAGATGTAATTAAATATTTTTTTATGAAAATGTATATCAATTTCTTCTAAAATGCCAAGACTGAAAACATAAAAGAGCAAGCCTGCAACAATAAAAGAAAAAAAAGAGAAAATGGAAAAAGCCCTGAAATAATTATCGCAAAACATCAACTACTTCTCTCACACTAAATAGCCATGTGAATGTAAACCCCAGCTACAAAACCCAGACCAAACATCTTCTGAACATTAATACTGTTAAGGAAAGATGTTTTTTTTGTAATGTAGTATATAGGGTTGCGGCTTGGGACACAGGTAGTGTAGCACACAAGTAGTGTCGCACACAAGAGTAAAGGTGGGCAGGAGGCTTCATCTCCTTCCATCATCGTATAGGTACAACACTAAAACTATCCACTTACCTATCCCTTAGTCAAACCCTAGCATGTGACCAGTCACAGATAGACCCTAACCACTTTAACTTGATCTTACACATCTTCACAGCCTCCATCTTTTCTGTCAAACATTTATCTTCCTTCACATTCATACTTACTTATATTATATAAAACTTAACTTTAATCATATTACATTCACATAAATGAGCATTATATCATTTTATTAACTGGGTTAGTCCTATTAGGCCAAAGGTATCTTTGCAGGGGAGACCCAGAGTAGTATTCATAATTACTGGGGGAAATTTGCCCAGGGCAACAGGTAACTTCACCTGCTCTTTACGATAAGTGCAATGAGATCTTTTACATCCCCCTGAGCTACTGCCAACTCAGACAGATGGAGCTTTAGTTTAATGTCTCATCCAAAGGATGGCATACTCAGTATGTTGCACTGCAGTGTCAATGCTGAAAAATTAATAGAATACAAGCCATAGCCTTCTGTACCAAACATGATCGTTCTACCAGTTTATCTACTGATAGAGGTCTTTGTGCAGTCAGTCTTTTTTACACCCACACAGACTTAAGTGTTCTACTTTTTGAATTACAACCAACTTCATGTAGTTCAGTGTTACTGGTTTATGTGCAATTACATGAAGAGAAAGTGAAAAGAGAAAGTCACATTTCATCAGATCATCCTAATAAATATGGCTGAAAAGTTCATCACGACTGATCAAAGGTAATTTCTCTTATCATGATTTACAAGAACACATATGGCTGAAAAGAAAATTCAGAGATTCCCAAATTAAGATTTCTCTGCAGGAGCAGGGGGCAGCAGGCAGCCCTCACCCTCTTTGTATATATATTATCTCCGCACTCAATGATTGCTGAATTGGCTTTCAGACAACTTATCTTCAAACACTCATCTGGCACAAACCAGAAGTTGTGTACATTATGTCATTTGGTCTGATACTTCATAAAAAATTAGTGAACAAATCAGCCAGATCCATAGAGACCCCTTGGGTGGTTACATAAATGAAATATTAGGCAGACAATAGCAAACATGATTATTACTGTTAACAGAAGGTGATCAGAGGGAAATATCATCATCACTATAGTACTACAATGGATAATGACAGGATTGATGCTTTACAAATTGTTTGTAAAGAAGTTTGGGCACAGCCTGAAAAACAGAAGATATCTTTTTACTCAAGATACAAAGCAATATAGAACAGGCTTGCTTGCAAATCCATGTTACTTTGGATATCGGGCCACAAACCGGCAGGTCAGTACTTTCCAGTTTCAATCTTATTCCAACAGTTTTGAAAAGTAAATGCTATTGAGTCATTAGGAAACTTATCTTCCCTTACTGATTATAAAATCTTTAGTTAAATGCAGTACCAAATTCTTGTCTTATTAAACAGGGAACTGTAAGATGAATAAAACCAGGCTCCATTGTCCTTTACACATTTAGTTTTTGAAGCCCATTGAAGACCCTTCATTTGTAAAAGATGGAGACTTACTTAGGCCACAGATGCCTCATAGATCTTAACAGTCCCTTTGCTTTCTTCAAAAAACCTAGCTTATTTTATTATTTTCTTATCTGTTTTACTCAGCCTATCTTAGTCTTTCTTTACTTTAATTTGCATATCTGAACAGTGTTTTATATCCCTCCTATCTTTCCCTCTGTTTTTCCTTGCCTGTCTCTTCCATTCTGTGTGGCATACTTCCTAAATTCTCTGTCTCTATTCCTTTATACTTTGGTAATTGTCTTTTCTTTTTCATCTGCTTTTAAAAACCCATTTATTTTGAAATCCAAAGTGTTTTCTACCTTTTTCAGACCTGAAAAACACAGAAGAGCAAAAAAAAAATGTTTATCTTGGCTCACCATTCTTTAGTTTTAGTTTTTTTAGACCTGCAACCCTTTTGTGTTTCAGTGATGGCAGTTTTAATGCAGTTCTCATTATTATTTTTCCTAATGTTATATCTAGTAGATAAATGTATTCTGGGATACTGTCCTGTCCTGTTCAGTAAACAATAGATATCTAGGAATCCACAGGATTCTCTTTTTATGGCATTGACCTGACATTTAAATTGATGATGAAGCATGTATGCTATCAGATTTTTCCTCATTCACAAATGGTTGCTCACATCCTGACTTGTGATCGTCTACCTCCCTCTCTTTTATGGGAACACCAGGCGAGGAACTGCTCTTTAATGAGCTCACTTAGGGACAACACTTGTAGGATGTCAGCTGTGGTGCTGCTCTTACATTTGGCTGCAGTCAGGATGTTCAAGCTTTGATGTGGAATTGTAATATTTTCCATCAACAATGTCTCCTTTTTCTGGGCTGTTTTAAGGGTACTGTCTTTTATTTTCTTGGAAAGTTTTTCTCCCCAGAAATAGAGCTTTTAACTTCCAAGCACAATATCTAGTTATATTCTAACATCTAGTATGAGCCAGAGTAACCCAGATTGCCCTTTGAATGTACTATACAATCTGCTGCTTTGATCACATTCTTTATGCTAAGGACTTTACCTCTTGTTATTGTATCAGCGCTTTTACTTCTATAAGCCGCATAGCTACATACTTTGACATGTCTAAATTCTAGACATAGTTCCCCTGAGCATGGCATTTCTGTTGCTGTGTCAATATCTAGGCATCATTCTTCAGTTAATGACATTTCTTCAGCTAACTCGTTGTACAGAATATTGGCATTTGTACTTACTATATTCTATTTTTCTGTTAATAGTCCCATTTGCTTTATCCACTAGTAAACTAACTTTTTCATTTATTCCATATTCTGATACCTCTGTCCATCACTGGAAATAGACCCAGTAGCATTATTGATATTTCGCCGAAGGAAAGGTTATCTTGTTGCTTTACTGTGTAATACATTTTAACCAGCTTAAGAAGTACTTTATGCAACCTTAACCTTGTCATCTGGGACTTTTATTGCTCTCTTATACAGGTATAGGTTATATGTGCATTAAAAGCAAATAGAGTACACACTATCTCAAATAAATTCCAGGTTCTCAGTGATGTCAAGACCTGGACTTTTCTAACAATTTTGCATTCATTTGTTGAACTACATAATGTGAAGTACCCTGTCATTACTCATGCCACGAGTAGAGCTTCATTTGATAAAGCTATTGTTTCTACTAATAACCTGCAATCCCTTCCCATTTCTTCAAACTTCCTGAACTGCTATGGTCCCTTTCCTCACATATCATTATCCTGTTATGGTAGATGACATCACCTGTTCTCTGTTTTGTAATTTCTCCAAATCTTTTGGGTTTCTAATACCATGATGGGAATGAACCCCATTCCTAAGTCAAAGTACAATTAAAGTTCATGAAATTAGTATTGTTTCAATCTTTGATGTAAGCCAGAAGTGCTCTTTATAGCACCTCCAATATGTCCAGTAATGACTCCTTCTACAATTCATATGAAGTTACATGTATCAGTAACATATCTAAGCATGATTGTAAATTATTTTTATAGGCCCTGTTCCTCTACTACTATTGGAATCGTCTGGGTATCCTTCTTCTACACTGCCCTCACTTCTGCCTGAAAATCCTGGTATTTTATGACTTGTGTTCTCTGCTGTACAAAACCTCCTGTGATCCTGAAGATACTGTTGCCATCCCTATAAGCAATGTCTGTCAGATGTGAACTCAAGCATAGAGCTTTCCTGTCTGTCAACTTCCATTCCTTAGATCTGATTAATGAATTATACATCTATTTTATATGAATGAAAACTGATTTGTTTCATTTTAGTTGACTAGTTAAGATGCATACTTGCTATGCCTAGGGCCACTGAAAAATTGTGGAAAATGTTATAAAAAATGGGGACATAGTTTGCAAAAATTGTGGGAAAATTGTAAGCTCTGGTAACCAACCTCACTGCCCTCTATTAGCTTGTTATATTATATGGTATACAATAACTTGTATTAGTCTCACAGTTTACTAGGCAGATGTACTGCTATGTGTAGATTTTATTTAATTTTTAATCTCTCTTTTGGTGACTGGGTTTGTCCCACTAGGCTAGTAGCCTCTTTTCAGAAGAGAGCCATGGTGGTATTTATACTTCTAGGGGAAATTTGGCAAGTTCATCTGGGAATTTCCCCTACCCTTTTCGATAGCTGCCATGGTATCTTTTACATCTAAATTAGCTACCACCTAGTCAGGCATATGGGGTCTTGATTTAACATCTCATCCAAAACAACGAAAGATGATTTCAATTTGAGTTTTTCTTAAATGCAGTGCAGACAAAGTTTTCTGCAATATTATTTCAGGGCTTGGAAACATCTCAAACAGTACAGCACACATCTGTTAGGCATTCAGTTTGGTACTCCATGATGCAGATAGTTTATAGCAAAAAACGAATTAGCTCTGCCAGTTTTGCTGAAAACTGAAGTTATAAATTGGTAAGCTATTTATCCCTCCATCAAAGTACATTTAGAAGTAAAATTTAATTCCTAAATCACTTAAATGAAAGGAATATACATTGTCAAAAAAACTGTGATAAATGCAATGCATACACACCCGGTCACTAGTAAAGTGGCTAATACGTGCTTTTTTTATTTTATAAGGCTACATTTAGGTCACTTAAAACTGGTGTGGAATCATTGAATTTAATGTCCATGAAGAGTTTTAACATTTTAAACAACCAAATCATTTACACTTCTCGTATATTTAAGTTATCATTTGGGATGAACAATTAACAGCAGAAAAAATTGCTGTCACTGCCTAATCTATGTGAAAGGGGACATTTTCTCCTTTTCTCATATCTATTGCTAAAGTTCCTTTGCAACTGAAAATTTGTCTGACTGCCTGTTTTAACTTTGGCTTCACGTGATCTTTTTTTTAACACATAATCTTAATCATGAAACCAGGAACAGAATAAATCGCATATAAATGACTTACCCTGCCTTTGTTAATTTGTTGCTATCCTTTGTTAGATTTGCTTGAATTTGTAGATAGCGCTAGCATTTTCAGTTAAAACTATAATAAATTATATGAAAAGGTGCAAATATTATGAAGAGAGCAAGATGAAGAATATGGAACTTGTGGAAAACTTGCTTACACAGTATTTCAGTGGCAAGTTCAGTTTTTCACCATCCCTGGTAATGGACACCTACCAAATTCATTCAGTTTTTAATCGGTTTACATTTTGGAATATTAAATGCCAGCAAATTCCTAAATATGAGGTGTAGATAACAGCAAACATTGCAGATGGCAGTTAGTGCAGGGGATGAAAGCTCTGAGCTAGATTAAAGCTCTAAGCTATTAACAAGCTGCATCCAGTGGTCCTGGGTTTGACTCCCATCAGCCTTCATTTGCTTTCTGTATGACCTTGAGCAAGTCGCTTAACCAATTTTACTTTCGAAAAGTTGGGATCGGCAATTTAATAGTCTTCTGGACCACATGCTTAGAAGGCGACATTGTCAATATATATAATAAGATGCAAAACTAGTTTATTACCACATAGACATAAATTGCTGATAAACCAGTTCATGCTTTACTGCAGTTTGGCAGACTGTGCTCGAGTCTGACAACCAATACATTCAGTTATGGTTTGTATTTTTACATTTCCAGTCATTCTGTTGGGGACCCCTTGGAAAAAAAAAAAACAAACTACTGGTATCCACAAACTATTCGAGCCTATAAAAAGTCCTCCCACATCAATTCCCTTCTACCACATAGAATCAGCATATTTAATCACCCTCTTAATTCCTTTATTATCCCTTCCTTTATTATCTCAGGAACACCTTCTAACCCCAGGTCTAAAACAACAGCTGTAGCTGTCTGCATCTCCCCTTCCCATCATAGTTGTGTGACTTACCCCTTTGCTATTCTTATTAAAAATATGTATATACATCCTGCTCTTGCCTGCCAGTGATAGCAAGAGCTGCTTCATCTTTTAACTCCTTTCACTCTTGTTGACAGCAGAAGGTTCTTTACCCTTCTTTATCGAACAGCTAATCTCACAGCTTATTCTAAACTCTTGTTGGAAACAAGCCCTTCAGCTCCTGGGAGCACCAGCAGCCACGATAATACTATCTATCAAAGTCCTTCCAGTAAAACAATTAAATGATCCCCCTAACTAATTACCTAAAACTAAAACTTGCATTTTATTATCTAGCTCTAACAGAACAGTGCATGCAACTTCCCCCAAATTCCTTAGTAATACAAAACGTATTAAAACTCAACATAAAAAAAAACCTAAAACTGCTACTGAGTTATAAAAAAATAACTTGCAATAACTTTTCAAGTCAAAGAAAACTTTATTGTTATTCAGAACTATACCACAGTGTGGCCAAACAAAACTGTGGTGCTTCATTTCTAGTACAAAAACGTACATACAGAGAAGAAGAGTATTAAAATAACAGAATAAAAATAAAAGTAAAAAAAGAATAAAATAATGACATAATGACCAGACATGCTTTACATATAAATAGAATTTCAAACATCAGTAAAATGAAAGCAACTTCCACATATCTATTAACCAATGGTTAATTCAACTAGTTAAAGAACATGCAATACCAAATTTTAAAACAGGTAATCCCTACCTCCATGATTTAGTAATTACAAATGAATCCTATGCCATTTCAGATCCTACAAAGGGTTATGATCTGGTCTCTGACTGCAACCACATTAATATTAAGACATGGAACATCTGAGCTCCATAAATTGAATCATATGGAGAATATTTTAATAGGAATAAGCAATATTTATATTATTTTGAACAGATATAGTACTATTATAGATTATTTATTTATTTATTTAATTTTTGTTTATTGACATTCATTAACTGGGTTGGTCCTACTGGGCATGGGGGCCATTTTCAGAGGAGACCCAAAGATAAAAGCTACAATTAAATACACAGTAAAAGTACATCACAATATAAAATAATTAAGTTCATATGGCTATAATATGCAAACTAGAGGATTTTTTTTAAATTGGTTATACAGCAAAAGTAAAGTACAGAGTAGAAAAAAAATAATCAAAAAAGAACACAAGTATTATATATACAGAGACAAAACTTATATACAAACAAAATCTTTTTGCTTCATCGTCATGTAAAAAAGTGATATATGCCACCCTACAGGGAGAGAAAGAAGGGAAATGAGGTACCTAGGTATGAGGAAGGGTGTAAGGAGTTAGGTTGGGTCATGGCAGCAGAGGCAGGTCTTGGAGTTGAGCAGGTAAGTTTTTATTACACTTTTAAAGTGAGAGGAGTGGGTGATAGAACGTATATGTTAGGAAAGCTTGTTCCAAGCATGGGCAACTGAGTGTTTATAGAGTATTTTGCCAATTTTTTTAGGTTTGTAGATAACCAGTAGCTGCTGATTAGGGTACAAGATGAGATATAGGTAGAGATCAGGGATGCAAGAGATGGACAGTCTGTCAGTTTGTAGAGAATAGAGTATAATATTTGAAACTGAACTAGCTGCAGTAGTTAGGGGAGTTCTAGCCAGTGGAGAGAATTTAGCGAAATACAGTGATGTGGATTGTACGGGGAGTTAGATATGAATCAAGCAATTTTATGGTAAGTTTGTTGGAGTTTGTTCAGTGCGGCGGCTTGAATATTGGTGAGAACAGGAGTGACATATAGGAAGGAGAGAAGGAGGAGTGTCTGTGCAAGGGTGAGTATAGAGTTGGGTGTTAGAATTCTAATACAATATAAATGTCTACTTATTGTATAAGCAAATAATATTTACATGAAAGATAGATGACAAGCAATTCAATCTTAGTAAAGTAGGATGTAGCATATATAAAACCTCAGTAAAAGATTATAGCACACAGTTATATAACATATTCTCCCTTATTGATGAAGTCTTTCAAAACTTATTATTTAATATAAATAGATGGTAATAATATTTATACCTAATGTTTATAATACGATGTATTTTACTGGATATATCAGAAGTTATATTCATTGTTTGCCAACATTTAAGTAGTCAGTTTGTTTGCTGCTAACTTACTTAAAGCACCAAGTTTATTTTATGTGAACATTGATAAATGTTAGTGCATTTTAATTATCAGTGCATCCCTCTTCCCCCCATTTCCTACACAAAAGGATTTTTATACCTGTCATTTATTATTATAAAATGAGTGAAATTATAGGTTAAAAACAAAAAATTCACTTATTGTGATTAATGATTAGAAATTTTCTTTCCATATTTATAAATAGCCATTTTATGGCATATACTGAAAGTTTTTAGATTTAAATGGCAACATTCTATTTTGTATAATCAGCAAAGAGTAAACTGAGTGATTATTGTCAATTTAATACTATTTGTTCAGAATGTGATTGTTACTCTCTGTGACATTCCTAGTTCAGGCTTCTATTATTTCCCTTGAACAACTTTGTCAGTTTGATGTCATGTATAAAACATTAGTAACCTTGGTTACAGCTCAAGTATTATGTATGGTCAAGATGGGTTACAAAACCACAATTCAAGTTAAAGGAATCATATGCCTTGTTATGCACATTTGCTTATATGAGAAAATCATCATGCTTTCCTTGATGTTCAATATAGTGTATGTCATTTATGACAAGTTAAAACAGTAGCCTTATTATACACAAGCCCATGTTATTAAACTGAGTGTCTATTGTCAATTTAATACTATTTGTTCAGAATATGATTGTTACATTCTGTGGCATTTCAAGTTCAGGCTTCTATTGTTTCTCTTAAACAAATTTGTCAGTTTGATGCCGTGTATAAACATTAGTTATCTTGGTAACCGTTTAAGTATTATATATGGTCAAGATCGGTTACAAAAACTACAATTCAAGTTAAAGGATTTACATGACTTGTTATGCATATTTACTTATATAAGAAAATCATCATGCTTCCCCTTGATGTTCAATGTAGTGTATGTCATTTATAACAAGTTAAGACAGTAGTGTTATACACAAGCCCATGTTATTAAAACCTGTCTTCAATATCTAAATTCAGCAGGCTGCTTCATCTTATATGACAATTATATATTTCATGTCTAGAGTTACTAAAATCATATATAACATAACTGTTGTGTGTGTTTGTTTGTTTTTTTTTTTTGGCTGTTGCTTAGTTATTTGAGAGACCACAAGCTGTAATGCTTATTCTTATTATTAGCTCCTTCCAAGAATGTTTATAATATACAGTCCATAGTCCTTCTAGTTTCTTATTTGTTATAAGCATATTTCCATCTTTACATACACACATATCAGTACTTCAAACACGGGCAACAATGCCCATCCAGTTTTGCCAGAATACCATTCACTAGTTCATGTGGTGTGTTTCCAGGCTGTTCTTAAAATATCCAAACCAATATTTGTCCTGATCCATTTTACCAGCCTGTTCCATGCAGTGGCCACTCTGCCAGGGAACCACTCAACACACCTTCCATTCCAACATATATTTCCAGGAAGGAAATCTGAGAATTCTCTAGCACTTCCCAGCAACCCCAAACACCCCTAGAATCAGCTATCCTCATATGCCCAACACGTCCGAGCAAGCTCACCTCCCAGACCACTGCAAAGGGTACTGCACAAGACCAAGTGCTCTCAGTCTTTCACAATAACTCAGACTTCCACTCTTTTGTAATTCCTTAATGTGTTTGGCCCACAATATATTTTAAATATAAAATTGTGCTTATTATTTATTTATTTTTTCAATAATCAACGTAATGAGCTAAACAAAGTGTTGAGAGACCATCAATATGTGTACATGTAGTTTCAAACAGCCCTTTTATTATATATATATATATATATATATATATATATATATATATATATATATTTTTTTTTTTTTAAACCAAAAACTTCATTGCTGAAAATCATCTCAGGAGCTCCTCAGAGCCTTTAAGCATTATCATCACTCTGTCTCCATTATCATAGCAACCTGGGAGCATCTATTTCTGTTAGTGTGTCTGTGTACTGCATACCAGAGGCTTGTGATGCACCTGAAGCAAAGCTTCACTTCACTGCAATTTCAAGCCTAAATTCCTTCCTTTTCAATGAGGCAGCAGCCAGGAAAAGAATGGAGAGCAAACAGATAAAAAAAAAAAACCACTTCCCAAGCTGTCACAACAAGAGATAACACATTCTTTCAGCCTTCCCCACCTCTCACTCAGCAGATGTATAAATAAACTATTCTCTTCCAAAATATCCCAAATCACAGTTTTATCCACGCCCCCCTCCCCTGCATCCAGGCTAAAACACCAAATGTCTCTTCCTAATACACAAGCATCAGTAAACCTCGATCACAAGCTGCAACCTACAGGTTCCCGGAGATGAAAATGGCAACATACAACAGCTGCCAGACACAGCTGCATCCACGCACACCATGCCAGGCTTATTCAAACAGCACTTGAAGCTATGATACCTGCCATAATTGATATTAACTATGTTTAGACAGAATAATAATGACATTTGTACTAGCTGCCAGACATGGCTGCATCCTTACACACCATATCAGGACTGATTAAACAGCACTCATAGCTGTGATACCTGCCATCATTGATATTAACTATATTTAGAAAGAATAATGATGACATTTGTACTAAGAGCTTGTTACTATTATTTAACCAGGATATACATTACATTTCTAAATCATACTTTAACTGAAGAAAGCATTAGTCTTCATGACAGTATTTTTTTTTTTTCAAAACACTCTACTGTTACTGCTATTATATATGATGTTAATGTATTACATTTGAGTCTGAACTCTGATGAATGGTACCTTGTTGAATTACTTAATTAATTACTTAAATTATTATAAGTAAAATCAATGAAAAATGAACAAGATAAGTATTCATTGAGTTCAAGTAGGCGAACAGAAACTTCTGTGTTTGTATTATATGTTGCTTTGTTTGGCTTATATATAATGTAAATAGTAACCCATCTTGACCTACCTTTGTTTGTGAAGAATTATTGGACTTTGAACATTCTGAATAAATCATTACTGTTTCTCAGTTGTTTAAGAAACCCTCTTTTTTAAAATAAAAACAGATGACAAGTGATGTACCATATCAGTTGATACTTTGAAAGATGTTGTTGTAAGAGTTATTTTTTTGGGACAGCTATCTTGGAATAAGTTTTTTGTTTCTTCTTTCTAGCATCAGTCCAAGGATTTATTTTTTTAGGAGTACTGGCCATCCATTCCATTTCTTCTGGGATAGACACTATGTTGTTGTTTTTGATGAATATAGTAGCTTCTTCTATGTCATTAAAGGTTCTCATCTCATTGGCAAAAAAATATTTTTATCTTAGCTGGAAAGACCAGCTGTGCTTTAATGTTGTTTTGTTTCAACAGTTTTATTATTGGCCAGACTTTTTTCCTTTGTTCTTCTATTTTGGAAGAATAATCATTGTCAAACCTTATCAGGCTTTGATTGTACTTTAAGGGTGATTTTCTCCAAGCAGATTTTAATATCAGTTCCTTGTCCAGAAATGAAAGAAATGTTATAACTATGGATCTAGGTGGACTATTTGTTGAGTTAGAAGCAGGTTTCCTCAGAGCTCTTTGCACCCTTTCAATTCCAAATGAAAGTTCCTCTTTCAAGTCTAAATATTCAGGAGTCCAGGTTGTTAAGAATGAAACAATGTCTTCCCCTTCAGTGTTTTCAGGCAGACCAGAGATCCTTATGTTGTTTCTCCTTTACCTGTCATCTAAGTCATTTATTTTGTTAAGCAGTCATGTATTCTGTTCAAGGAGAAATTATTTTCGGAATTCTTTCTCTTTGAGTCTCCCTTCAATGCCATTTAGAGAAGTCCCTATATTTGTTATTTTTGTATGGTGTTGCTGTAATAGCTCCTTAAGGGTATCAGTCAGTTTTTGAGAATTTAATTTGAGGTTTTCTAAGTCATTTGTAAAGCCATCCATCTTCAAAGATAGCTCCTGTAAGGTAGATGTCATCAATTGCAGTTCTTTTTTCAAAGCAGCATCTGGATGAGAATTCCTTGAGTTGTTCATATTCAGTGACTCAATATATCTCCAAGTTACTTGACAGGAAAATGTTTGTACATCTCCACCAAAATTCATATTTATGTAGTTTAGCAGTTTATCTATAGATTTCTGATGTTTTAAACTTGAAAATAATAAAATTTTCCTATATTATTACACTAGTTTATGGAGCTCTCAAAATTCACTGCTCTCAGTTGGCCATCTATGCTCTGCCCCTTCTTGGATTTTGCTATTAATGTGCCATATGTAAGTAACACTCACCATGGCTGGTGGTCTACTTACACCCAGAATGATGCCCATTGAAAGAGAAGATAATTGGCTTTAACAATTGGCTAAGTAGCTGGTGTCACTCTTGGGTGATGTGGTATGCATGAGCTTGGAACAAGATGATAGATAGCCCATGCTGCTTTGCCACAGATGTTCTACCAGATTCCATTACATGCATCCCATATGGTCCCACAAGGACAGGCTGTCCCCATATTCATTTTTTTAAAGAAAAGTTTGCCTTCTGGACTTTCTAATATAACAAAAAGGCTTGCAGTAAATTCCAATTTGGAACATTTCATGGTTACTTTGTACAATGCTAGAAGTCTTAACAAAAAAAAACAATGCTGGATCTCAAGAATCTCCTGCAACTTAATCTTATCCATACTTGTGCTGTACCAGAGACTTGGTTTCAGTGTAAAGACAGCATTCCTCTTTGCTGCGGTTTAGTACATATCATGAATTCAGGCCTACTGGAAGCTGCATGGAAGTACTGATATTTCACACAGACCTAATTATCTGTAGACAGATTCCCAATAATACACAAACAGAAATTACTGAACTTCAAATTGCAATAAGCAAGACAAATTAACAATTCAAAACCTGTTATAGAATATTTGTGAAAGTCATCTCCTAAGTTCCTGGAATACAACAAAAGATTTCTAAATTTGCTTTCTAAGCTACCCATAAACAAAAGTACCTTTCATCCATCCACTGATTTACCAGAGCACTTTTAGCACAGAAATTGTGTATGCAATAAATGCTCTCTTGTACATATGGTTAACCAGACCACTAGGTGACAAAACATCGCACCTGCTTTTATTACTCCTATAGTATTCTCATTTCTGATAATATCCAATCAGAGATCATTATTTTTCCTCTGTAAGGCATCTGAACACATCAAAATGAAAACATCTCAACAGCAAGGCTTTAGAAAGGCAAATGTATTAAAATTATATAATGAACTCTCAGATTCAGCCACAAGATTTCCAGCCACAAGTAGCCTCAGCTATCATTTATGCCAATTAATTTTACTCACGTCTGTCATACAGCATAAATCAAGTGATCCCAATCATAAGCAAATATATAGGGAAATGAAACAATAAAACATCTTGTTGAAATGCTAGTATTAATAAGCTCCATAATAAATAAATCAAATCTACTTCCTTTAAAGACTCAATCAAAAAGTCTGCAAAAAACTAAAATATGCTTATCCTCTATGGGCTTCCAACAATATAATTAGTTGCTTTATCAATTACATTAAACTCTTCTCTGTGAACCCTGTCTAAAACTATTTAAATTATGACTAGCCACAGGGTATGTTCTCAAGGTAGGTCGCACTGTGGTGCAGAGGCTACTATTGCCACATCACAGCAAGAGGTTGTCTTTTCAATACTCAGCTGAGATTCCTTCTTTGTGGTGTCCACATGTCCTTTCTGTATTCATGATTTTTTTTTCTGGGTACTCTGGTTTCCTCCTACCTCTAAAGACATGTAATAGGTTGATTGGTAACTACAAAATCTCCCTACATGTGAGTGGAAATAAGGCATGGACCATTTCTCCCCATGCCTTCACTCAAAATGGGATCTGTCCCAGTTGGGCTTTCCTGGTAAATAAATGTTAAATAACAACATTTTTGTAAGTTCCAGACCCAGAGCAATATGATTTTGCTAAAAGGAGGTCATGTCTACTTTTAACTAAGTAGTCTTTTTCAAGAAAATCTCTAAAACTGTAGACAGTGGCCATGAAGATCATACACTGTAACTGGATCAGAAATTTGAAACCATTCTCCATGCTGGACCCCATTCTGCTCAGCATCCACTTCTCAGATCTCCAAACCACATAGCGTCTACCTAGACACATGGCTAACTAAATTTGCCAATGACTGCAGTAAGTGTACTGTCATTCATTCAGTATTTAATAATGTGTTACTGCAGCAAGGGCTAAACCATACAAGTCAGGGGGTGTAGTAGAAATGGGTTTGCACTAACTGCAAAGAAGTATAGCATTGTCACCTTTGGTAAAAAGGGCTTGACTGCAGCTTACAATATAGACAGCATATATCTCCAGATTGATACATTTGTCCAAGATCTTGGCACTTTCTTAAATAACTTCCAATCCTTTGGCCATAACAAAGTAACAGCAATTTGGAAACCATTCTATCTAGTCCAGTTAAGAACTAAATTTATTATTTATTTATTTATTTATTTAACATTTGTTGACTGGGAATGTCCAACTAGGTTCCACAGAGCCTGTTTTCAGCGGAGGCCCGGGGAGAAACACTCCATGTCTTTGGAAGGTATCTCACTCAGATCAGAAGTCATCATTCATCTATACTCTGCCCTGATAACACCAGTTATCGAATACAGTCATCCTTTTACTATACATCTATCCAAATGCATCATGCAGCTAGAAAGATCCCAAAGAATCTTAATTAAAAAGATTACCAAACAAAATAAAGACAGAGATGAAGCTCCATCATTATACCTTGTGTCTTATAAACTCCTCTGCTATGATCGACATTTCTCATTTAAAGACCCAGCCTTCTCTGATCTCTTAAATCACAAGAAAACAAATAGTCACACATACACTCAAACTAAATATGAAACTTCATTGATAAACTAATAAGATAATCTTAAAGGCAGATCTATTACTCATTGCTTACCCTATATCTGGGATAATCTTCCATTGCATACAACTGTATGTGTGCCCATAAATTTATCCTGGGCCTCACTTGTTTTGCCCTATTGAAGGCTACAGGTGTCACCATATGGATGGTTTTTGGGAAGGTGATTATAGTCTGTGGTCTAACTTTGCCTTGTAAACTCTGTAAGTCATGATCACACCCATCCTAGACTCTAAAGTACATCTCAGCAACATCCTCCTACCCAACTCCTCATATATGTTCAGGTCATTTGTTTGATTTTCACCTTATTTAGGCAAACTGTAATTTGTAATTACTTTTCTCCTTCTTTAGACAACAATAACTTATTTCCCTAATCCTATCCACATCTTTCCCAATTAGCATAAGAAAGAACACTTTGACTTATTGTGCATCCCTGATTCTACTCCATATTGTTATTTATTTATTTAACATTTGTTTACCGGGAAAGTCCGACTTGGAATGAAGCCAATTTTCAGTGGAGGCCCGGGGAAAAACACTCCAGATGTATGTTTTTGTAATGTGGGAAGAAACCGGAGTATCCAGAGAAAACCCACATGAAAACAGGGAGGACATGCAAACTCTGCACAGAAGGCACTCCAGCTGAGAATCGAACCAGAGAACCTCTTGCTGTGAGGTGAAAATGGTACTGCTGCAGCACTGTGTCATCCAGTTTCTATATTGTTTCGAGTCCCATAATCCCAACAGCAGTATGTCAGCACGCTCCAAAAGCACTAGACAGACATCAGCATATTTAAGCTAGTCATTTGACTTATCTCGGCCTGTTCTTCCAGATATGACTGTATCCTTTGGGTCAGTCTTTTCCATAGTTATTATAAAGAGGATCTATAATGGCTTTGGTGGCATTGCTGAGCTTCCCTCCACAAAACCAGTTGTTATGAATCCCCTTGTTTAGAAAAATATGCATCATCAGGTCATCATACAAGACAGTGACTGCCTCAATGACCCCACCCAACTTTACACTAATTATACATTCACATCTTAAAGTACCAGAAGCCTTTTGGTTGTCCATTGGGACTAGCCCCACATTTTCCTACTTTTCTTCTCCACTCATGACACAAAATGCAACAAGAAATGCCAGTGATCCACTAATGACCCAAACTTCACACAACTTACTTGGCCCTGTCACACTGTTTTATGCCATGCACTTTCTAAGTCAGCTGCCAAAACTATAGCAAATTTTTGAAGAACCTCATTACATAAAGAAGCAGGATGGATGTCAGCAGGGTCTTCTTGATTTATTTTTGCCTTTTGGGACCATTACCCAACTTGCCTCTGTCACAGATTCTAGCAACCTACCCTTCTCCATAATGTCATTAAACACCCTAACCAGTCCCTCAGCTAACTCTATTCCTACCACCTTACAAAATCAATTGAACATTACTCACAGCCCCTTACTTAACCTTTTTACATGCTGCATTGCAGCCAAAGCTTCCCCTAACCCTATTTAGTTACAATTCTGGTATGACTAGAACTTCTGGCATGATCCACTGTCAACATGCAACACAATAAATACATACATACATAAATAAATAAATGAGGAAAGCTTATAAGAGCGAATAGCTATCCCCAACATGACCATGCCATAAATGTCCAAACTACCAGATAACCTTTTTTCATGACAGTCCTTCATCCACCCTTCGGCAATCATAAGGACTCCACCTGATGCTAGAAGAGCAAAAACAAAAGAAGAAACAAAATATAAAAAGCAGAGGTTGGGGGATGGGTGACCAAGGTAACAACATAAACTTGGGGCATAGCATTTTCTACCTTCAGAGACTTAAATACTGTTCACATCTCTACATCTTGCAGTCTCATGAGACTTTTCTTGACTTCTTTGGTTATCACAACATCTCTATGCTGCCGTCTTGTTGCCATGTCATTGAATATGCCAATGCCCTCCTTTTAGCCTTCAGATCCTATACCACAAACTAATCATTTTGGCTTCCGGTCATTGATATCATTCAAGTTATCTCGTTTCATCTCTTACTATTGATCTGCTCTCTTTCCATGGTGACCTGTTCATATATTTTTATAATACAAACCTCAGCAGGATGATCAGGCATAAATACCTTCCTTGCTTATACAGTAAATGAAAGAGATGAGTAAGATAAATGCTTTCTAGCACTTGATAAATCCATCCCTTGAGCCTTGCCATGTTCTGTTTCTCATGCTGTGGAATCTGCATTTTTAGTTTCCATAGACAAATTCATCAGCAGTCTGATTCACTGCTATGATGGCTGGCATTGGCCTATTCTGAATGGCCTCTTGTTTCATCATCAATTTCTTAATTCCAAAACTATCCCATTTAATAAATCTGTCCACTGGTTTGTTCAATCTTCCTGTCCTATAGGCCCTGTCACCCTGCAGGATCAAATCAGGAATGCCTTTCAACAATGTAGCAAACCATTTTTCAATATAAGAAATCACATTTACACCTTTTCTTCCTTCAGTGAAATATACAGACCTAAAATTGGCTTTTCTAGAGTGTCACTCAAAACTCTTCATTAGAAAATTAATCTCCAGATCTTAAGCCCAATACTCCATGCATGCATTAACTTCACTTACTTGTTTGCTTTCAGTACAAAGTGCTTGCAACATTGCACACGTGGCCCTAATATCAGTAGACATTGAGTCTAACATTAGGAGAATGTATTCAAATTTGTTTTTCCATAAGTACTCCTGGTAAACAACAAAGACTAGGGGTAATAAACAATTCATGTTTACACATAAACACATGCGCACACACACACACACACACACACACACACACACACACACACACACACACACACACACACACACATGCAGACACACACACTTCCCCCATGCTTGCAACAAATACCAAAGGGCTACAATAAAACAAGAAAAAAGGGTTATCATGTTATAAAGCTTACAGTTTATTCATCAATATTGGCTCAGGCTCAAAAATGCCTAAACCCAAATCATTACGGTTTGACTGCAAAGCACCGATTTTTAGTTTCCCACGGATTTGATAAAGTCCATGTAGGCTTACTGTGCAGCCTACATGGAGTTTTTGTGTTAGCATGATGAGTACCAGCACTAACATGGAGTTTGCATGTTAAAATGATGAGTAGCAGCGCTAATTATGTATGCATGCCCTGCATTGTAATTACATGAGTACAAGTGCGAAGTTGCCAACCAGGAAACCATGTAAAGCAACACAAACACTTGCAGACATGCAGACATGTTTACCTATGGGCAAACTAGTTCGGCAGGATTGTGTGGACAACCACAATGACTACCAGTGCTTAATATAAGGCAATGCATAAAGGTCTAACACATTATAAAAAAGCTTAGTTAGTGCAGAGTAGAGTGAAAACCTGCTTTAGACACACTGAATAAAAGTTTTGGTGGTGATCAGCAAGGGTACACAGATTGCATTATAACGTGAATTGTAGGAATGAATACAAAGGAAGCGGACAAGTGCAAAATGGTAATACACCAGAAAGACAAGACAGTTGTAGCATGAGCAGTATGTACTACGATTTACACCTGCTGTGTGGGTATAGTCATATCATTAAGCAGTTATTGCATGTCATGTAACTACAATTACAATTTTTTTGTAATATAAGATTCCTGACATGATCACTGGAGTGGACATTTATCAAGGACCATATATACTAAGGGAATGTGAATATTATGAAGATGTGTGAAAAGATTTGCTTGAATATGCATGCAATGTCAGCATAGGTTTCAGCCAAGTGGCACACATAGCAACAGGCTCATGGACAGCAGTAGACAGAAGCATGCTCAGTCACGACCAATATCTGACTAAATAAGCTGCATTATCTGAATAAATAAGCTACAAATTATTACAGCACTCAACTTTCTTCACTTGTCTAGAGGAAAACAGGTTTTAGTACTTAATAAATAAGCACCTATCCAGATATGTCTAAGGGTCAGCTCCCAGTGTTTTCTCCTGTCTTCCTGATGAATTTGGGCATCTTGGAGTAATGCAGCAATTGGCTCATGTACACAGACAACCCTCACCTCCTACCACCCAACACTACAACCTGTGAGAGATGCACTTATATAACCAAACTGGAAGCAAAGCTCTCTTCAACCAAGACTGGACTAGACAGTCAAGAGGAGAGGGTAAACACTTGCACCACACCACACTCATCACATAGTCCCTCAAAACCTACACCATCAAAACATGCACATAGAAACACAAAACACACACCTACATTCGCAGAGGCACTCAATAAAAATCTGCCCAAGCAACAGGGACCTCCAAAGCAGAAACACAAGCAACTTTATAAGGCATAACAACATACCCAACACTCTAGTCATAGGTGACTCTATAGACAGCCACACTGATGTTCCACTCACCAGGCTAAACGAGGAGAAAGTTACTGTCAGCTGCCTGTCGGGTGCCAGGATTCGCCACATAATGCATGCACTCAGGTCATGCCACAAGTACAAATATGACTCTGTCATTTTCCATGCTGGTGTGAATGAAGTGAGACATACCTCCCTGGACTACATGAAAAGAGACATGAAGGAGATGTCTGATCTTGTAACCCAGTCAGGTATGACGCTAGCCCTGAGTAGCATCCTGCCATCACTCAGAATGATACCACAGTACAAGGACAAAATGATTGACTTCAACAATTTGCTAAGCTACTGGTGTCAATCTAAGAGGATCCAGTATCTGTCTGCCTGGGATGACATGATCGACAGACTATGATGCTTTGCCAGAGATGGCCTGCGACTGTCGCCCATGGGATTCCGGATACTGGCTAAGGCTCTTGCCACCCATATAGTGCCTTTTTTAGGCAAGGTTCAAATGACAAACTCACCACCATAACAGGTACAAGCAAGCAAAATCTGAAGGTAATACTACTCAATGCTAGAAGTCTAAACCTCAAAATGCACTCACTCAAGGCACTCCTTAACATGGAGAACATCGACATCTGTGCACTGACAGAGATCTGGTTCAAGGCTCCAGAGAGCACCCCTGCATTACCAGGCTATAATTCATACCACACCTTTTGGCCACCTAAAATGGACTGAAACACTAAAGATGGAGGTGTGTCCATATTCATTAAGGATATCCACATCTCAAGGCTAGCTGCTCAGCATAATGCGTCCAAGATTATCCAAGTGCAACTAACACTGGGCAAGACAGCAATCCAAATTGTAGCTTGCTACAGATCCCCCACCATGGGTCAGGATTCCCACTCTTCATTTCTTGATACACTGGAAAATATTAGGGTACAACTTAACACCCTAATAATGGACGATTTTAACTACCCCACCATTAACAGGGAAAACTACTCATATACCAACTCTTTTGCTCAACATTTTCTGGAATTCGTAAATTCCAACACCTTGGATCAATTTATCCACACCCCCACCAGGGGCAGTAATATCCTAGACCTGGTCATTACCAACATGGGCAACCAGTGTTCAACACCAGAGGTCAATTCCTCGTTGGTCAGATCCAACCACAAGCTAATCACCCTAGACATCCACATCCCGTCCCCACCCTCCATTTGGGAAACCACCGTAAAAATTTCTCCAAAGCCAACTTCACGTTTATTAAGACAGAAGTGGTAAACATCACGACACCCATGCAGACGGACAATAGAGGTACGACTGCTGAATCCTACACAGATGCACTTTATAAGCACTTACATGAGTGCATGGTTCATGCAATCCCTAACAGAACCATGATGCTATCCTCCAAAAAAGGAAGCCAAGTTGGTGGTCCCCTGCCATAAACAAACTCTACAACAGAAGAAAGAACTTGTTGCAAAATATAGTAATATCCCATGATTAGAAGAATTCCCTGATCAGCCTCAGTAAAAAGCTAAGATCCCTCATAAAATCCTCCAAAGCTAGTTATGAAAACAAAATTGCCACTGATTCTAAAGATAACTGCAAAGCATTCTATAGCTATGTCAAGAATCTCAATGGCAATACTCAGATCTGCTCTGGGTTACTGCACAAACGCACTAAATATACAGAACCAACTGATATTGCCAACATCCTGGCAGATAGGTCCAGTGCTAACTTTACCCCCCTCTCACCCCCTAAAGGTCCCATCTCTATACCGGAAGAATGCAAAGTTCCTGTAATCACGGCTACACAGGTAAAATCCACACTCTCCAAAGCTAAGAATATAGCATCCATGGGACCTGACAATATCCCAGGCTACATTCTACATGAACTACAGAACAAAATGGCACCCTACCTAAGTACCATGTTCAATCATAGCCTTACCTCAGGCTTTGTGCCCATTGAATGGAACACAGTAATGGTTATCCCACTCCACAAAGGGGGAGCCACCACAGACCCCAGGAATTACTGCCCCATTAGCCTGACGAGCCTGGTCTACAAGGCTATGGAATGTATCATCATGGAACATATAAACAATGACATTTGTAATCTCCAAACTCTGGACTCCACCCAGTTCGGGTTTGTAAAAGGCAGATCATGTCTCCTAAACCTGACAGACTTCTTTGAAGTGGTCACCAAAGCCATAGATGAGGGTAAGTTGGTTCACACAGCCTATCTAGATCTTGCCAAGGCTTTCAACACCATCCCCTACTCTGGAATTATAAACTCACTAACCTAGGTATAAATCCCTATGTCACGAAATGGGTTGCCAACTGGCTCACTGACAGAACCCACAATGTGAAAGTAGCAGACTCCAAATATGACTTCAGACCAGTGACAAGTGGAGTACCACAGGGTTCAGTCCTGAATCCCCTCCTGTTTGGTATTTATTCCTCAGAAGTACAGGCTAACACAGAATGTCTTTGGCTAATGAAGTTCACAGATGACTGCAAACTTGGCGCCATAATCGAAACTCCTAACGATGTGGATATCCTACAAAAGGGCCTCTGTGAGACAGATGCTGGTGTCAAAGCCATGGCCTGAAGCTCAGTGCCAAAAAGTGCATTGTCATTCCTTTTGGTAAAAACTTTGTACTCATGAACTACCACATAGGCTGTAGTCTACTTAACACCAAAAGTGTGATAGGAGACCTTGGGACACAGGTGGACAGTAGTCTCTCCTTTGATAATCACATTACCACAGTAGGCAGGAAAGCCTTCTACATGGCACACCTCATCACAGAAGGTTTCTCATCCAGGAAAAAAAGAGATCATTGTTCCCCTCTACTTGTCACTCATTAGACCCATTATAGAGTACAATGCCCTTTTTGGTATGTACCTCACAAGACATCTGCAACAACTAGAAATGCTACAGAAATACCTCACAATGAGGATTACCGGCCTCAAACAGATACGGCTTTTATAGTGACAGACAACAGGTTTTAGCTGATGATATCAGCAGTGTCTTGTGAGAAAATGGTAACAGAAGTGTCTCACATGTTAGTGTAAAATGGTCTGTTGCATATCAACCAAGTAAACACACACACACACACACACACACACACACACACACACACACACACACACACACACACACACACCAGTTGACCACAGTGAGAGTAGAACTCTTACCGAACTATCTACAGAGCACTATTTATGTAACACAAGTGCCACAGTATTTTATAGCTGATGACATAAGCAGTGTCTGGTGAGAAGACGATGGTAATAGGAGTGTCTCACATGCTGTTCTAAAATGGTGTCTTGAATGTGAGCTGGCTGAACAAAAACACACACCAGATGAGTACTGTGAGATTATAACACCTCCCTAACTAGGTATACCAGCTAGAAAACTCAGAACTTAAGTGCTATGGCATGTACAAGTCTGACTTTTAAAATGCTGCTGGACAATTTATAGTGGGTGACATCATTCATTGCATGAGCAACAATGCTGTGAGGCCTGTATGAACTGGATGGGTAGCCATGTACAACTCAGTACTTAATGCAAGCATCATGGCAGAAGTCTGACTTTACAATGCCGATGGACAATTTATAGTGGACGACATCATCACAGTATGTTTGAGAGACAATGTTGGGAGGCCTGTATGGAAATGGATGGGTACCTATATATGACTGCCAAATGTTTGAGAGAAGATGTTGAGAGACCTGTATGACACGGATGTGCAGGCATGTACAACTGTTAAAATATTTGCATTCTATGGGACTGTATTCCTGACAGTAGAATATACAATTGCACTCTTCTGACTGGACACACACACACATACACACACACACACACACACACACACACACACACACACACACACACACACACACACACACACATACACACACACACTCACTCCAGTTAACTGCAGTGTAATTGGAACCCCTACCTAATTAGGTACACCAGCTAGAGAACTCAGTACTTAATGCAAGTGCCATGGTACAAGTCTGACTTTTACAATGCTGCTGGACAATTTATAGTAGGCAACATCATTCACTGCATGCTTGAGCAACAATGCTGGGAGACCTGTATGAAATGGATGGGTAGCCATGTACAACTGTCAAAATATTTGGATTCCATGGGACTGGATTGCTGATAGTAGGATATACACTTATGCATCTCTGAATAGACACACACACACACCACACACACACACACACACACACACACACACACACACACACAGACACAGTCTAGATAGCTAGGCATTCTAATCTCCCAGCACACACACACACGCACACACACACACACACACACACACACACACACACACACACACACACACACACACACCAGTTAACTGCAGTGAGATCAGAACCCATAAATAACTAGGTACACCAGTTAGAGAAATCAGCATTGATATAGTTAGTAACTTGTATTCTGACAGTCTTACCATCAGCCTTCTGCAGTGGCACAAGCATTAAGTACTGCATTCTATAGTTTGTGTAATTAGATAGGGGTTATACACTATTAAAGACAAACATGTGCAGTGGCACTAGCATTAAGTACTGTGTTCTGCGGTCTCTGTAACTAGATAGGTAGGGGTTCTAATCTCCCAGTATTTAGCCTGAATTTGTGTGTGTGTGTGTGTGTGTGTGTGTGTGTGTGTGTGTGTGTGTGTGTGTGTGTGTGTGTGTGTGTGTGTGTGTGTGTCTGAGTGTGTGCGTGCGCGCACGCGCGTGTGTGTGTGTGTGTGTGTGTGTGTGTGTGTGTGTGTGTGTGTGTGTGTGTGTGTGTGTGTGAGTGTGTGTTCATTCAGCTATCAGGCTGGAAACAATTCCACACCAGGATGCGACTCCCCAGCTATGTCAGACACTCCAGACAAGATCTCCTTCTGTTAAAGTCAGTCATCTGATTTCAACTTGAGGATTAACACTGTCCCTCTTGGTCATATTCAAGCAAGTGATTTTGCAGATCTTCACAATATGCACAAACCCCCCACTGTATATACTGCCCTCGCTAAATGTCCTCTCTAGTGAGCATGTCAGTGATGTTTATATCATAATACTTCATCTACATTGACATATAACCTTGTGTGACAGTCACAGTGCTTCGCTAGGGATGGCTTGCACCTGTCACCCCTGGGCTTTCGGATATTGGCAAAGGCTCTTGCCACCCCCATACTGCCTTTTTTAGGCAAGGCTCAAAAGTCAATCCCACCTCCATAGACAGCACAAGGAACAAGAAACTAAGGGTAATGCTGCTAAATACCAGAAGTCTTAACCTCAAGATGCATGCACTCGAAGCTCTCCTCAGTATGGAGAACATCGATATCTGTGCAGTGACAGAAACCTGGTTCAAGGCTTCAGAGACCACCCCAGCACTACCAGGTTATACCTCATATCATGCTTTTCGGCCCCAAAACCCAGACCGAACCACAAAAGAAGGGGGAGTTTCCATATTTATCAAGGATATCCACACCTCCAGGTTAGTGGCATTGCACGAAGTATCGGAGACCATCCATGTGCAACTGACAGTGGGCAAGACTGCTTTTCAGTTTATAGCATCCTACAGACCACCCTCTCAAAGTCAGGAATCCCACTCGGCTTTCCTGAAAACATTGGAGAACATGAAGATATCTCCGAACACCATTATATTGGGCATCTTCAACTACCCAAACATAGACTGGGAGCATTACTCAAGCCCCAGCACCTTAGCCCAAAGGTTCCTGGAATTTATAAACTCAAATGCTATGGAACAACTAGTCACCACTCCCACAATAGGGGAAAACATACTAGACCTGATCATTACCAACATGGGGACTCTATGCTCCATACCAGAAGTATATCCATCATTGGTAAGATCAGACCATAAATTAATTTCACTGGATATCCACATCCCGACCCCACCCCCAGCCCAGAAAACCACAGTGAAAAACTTCTCAAAAGCGAACTTCACACTTCTCAAAACCGAAGTGGAATCCTTCAAGGCCCCAGGGCCAGTGGAAACTACGACCAAAACTGTAGAATCCTATATAAACGCATTCTACGGACATCTCCAGGAATGCATGGATCATGCTATCCCAAACAAAATCAAGACCCAATCATCCAAAGGCAGGCGTCCAGTCTGGTGGACCCTAGCCATAAATAAACTGTACAACAGAAGGAGGAAGCTACTACATGATAGAGCAAAATCCCTAAAAGGGAAGGCATCTCTGATCAGTACTAGCAAAAAATTACAATCCCTCATAAAATCCTCCAAGGCCAGCTTTGAGAGAAAAATTGCACAGGACACTAAAGACAATCATAAGGCTTTTTTCAGTTATGTTAGGAACTTGGGATGCAACTCCCAGACTTGTTCTGAGTTGATTCTAAACGACAAAAAATACAGTGAACCCACAGACATCGCCAATATCCTGGCAGACAGGTTCAGTGCAAACTTTTCCACCCCCTCCTCCCAAAAGAGCAAGTATCTATCCCGGCAGAGTGCAGCCTCCCAAACATCTCTGATGCTCAGGTGAAGGCCGCCCTCTCCAAAGCAAAAAACACTGCTTCCATGGGACCAGATGGCGTCCCGGGTTGCATCCTACATGAACTCCAAGAAGAACTAATCCCTCAAGTAAAACTGCTGTACAATCTCAGCCTCACTACAGGATATGTGCCCAAAGAATGGCATAAGGCAACGGTGGTCCCACTCCACAAAGGTGGCTCCTCTACGGATCCTGGAAACTATCGCCCCATAAGCCTGACTAGCCTAGTCTGCAAGGCTATGGATAGGATCATCATGGAACTCATAAACAAAGACATTGGGGACCTACAGACACTAGATCCTACCCAATTTGGCTTCGTCAAGGGAGATCCTGCCTTTTGAACCTGGTTGACTTCTTCGAAACAGTCACCAAGGCCATAGATGAAGGGAAGGTAGTCCACGCAGCCTATCTGGACCTCGCAAAGGCATTTGACACAATACTTCGCTCGGGCATCATAGATAAGCTATCCAGCCTAAATATAAACTCCTATGTCACAAGATGGGTCGCAAACTGGCTCAAACACAGAACCCACAGAGTCAGAGTTGCTGGAGCCATGTCAGACTTGAAACCGGTCACAAGTGGCATCCCACAAGGTTCTGTCCTGGGACCTCTCTTGTTCGGTATTTACTTTTCTGAGGTACAGGCCAACGTGGGAGGACTATGGCTCAACAAGTTCGCAGATGACTGCAAACTGGGTGCCATAATCGACTCTCCAGCTGACACAAACATCCTTCAAAAAGGTCTCGCAGAGATGGATAACTGGTGCTAGAGCCATGGTCTAAAGCTAAATGCCAAAAAGTGTATAGTCATACCCTTTGGCAAAAACAATGTGCCCACAAATTACCACATAGGTGGTAACCCATTAAGTACAGAGAAAATAATTAGGGATCTGGGGACCCAAGTTGATAGCAATCTCTCCTTTGACAACCACATTGCCAAAATGGTTAGAAAGACCTTCTACATAGCCCACCTCATCATGAAAGGATTCACATCTAGATCAAGAGAGGTAATCATGCCCCTTTATTCACCCCTCATCAGGCCCATCATAGAATACAATGCCCCCTTTGGGATGTACCTTACCCGACACCTGCAGCAATTAGAAAGACCCCAAAAGTACCTCACCAGGAGGATCAAGGGACTCAAACAGATGCCATATGCTGCTCGGTTAAAAAAACTCCAGCTCTACTCAGTTGCATACCACCTACTTCGAGGTGATCTATGCCTGACATATAAAGCTATGTCCAACCCAGAATTAATGGACATGCTCCACCTCAGTAAATCTAAATCCCTTAGAGCCACGCGCTCGAGGGACTTGAACCTTGGTACAGAAATAAATAGAACATGCTGGAGGGACAGATTCATAACCCAGAGGCTCCCTTCGCTCTGGAATAGAATTCCAATTCATGTTAGGCAGAGCACCTCACTGACTCTCTTCAAGAAGAATCTTGATGAGTGGATGGGGGATCGTAGGTTTGTCCTGGGGATTACTTCCGTGTCACTATTAGACAGAGGCACAGCAAACTAAACTTTAAAAAGGGCATAGTATACTCAAATCAAGGGGTGGCATAAGCCAAACACAATCGGGCTAGGCTTATAAATGCCCCAGGGCAGATAGCCTAGTATGAACCTATGAACCTATGAACATATGTATGATTATGTGCGATGATATAATATACTTATACAGGAGGTGCAGATGGCAGCACGTACTGTGCTGTCTACATATGTCCTTAATTTTATGGTACTGACTTGCCTTGAAAGTGTACATGCATTGACATTTCATATCTTTGGGAAGTTGCCATATTTACCATACCCTCTTCCTCTGTCATCATTCCTACCATTCATGTCTGTGCCCATTTTCATCAGCACACTTTCCCTGACCAGTGTATGTTTCATTGTATTCGCCCTTGGTGACCCCCCCCACTCCATTATTTTATTCTGTAAATAATTGTTGTAGTGTACATTTCACTCAGTACACTTTACTTTACCATGTTAATACTGCTGTTATTGCAGTATTTTCACCCCTCACAGTCATTGTGGCTGTCCGCACAATCTCACAGAGCAGGTTTGCTCATAAACAAACTCAAGTACTTCTTGTTTCTGTGCCCATGCTACTCTGCACGGTTTCCTAGTGGCAGTTCTGTTGCTGGCCACAAAACCATGCTTGTATATGTATAAACACAATGAGCAACATGAATATGTGAAGCCTACATGGAGTTTATTGAATTCCCAGGTTAGTTATAGCTGGTGAAACTTTGGAACTGCTCTTAGTTATAAATGTAAATAACATTCAAGTAATAAAGCCAAGACCTCAACAAACAGAGTCATTGTTATCAATAATGTACTCCTGACTTGATTAATCAGCCCTATAAAAGCTAAACAGTGTTATTAATGTGAATTTGCTAATTAAAATGAAAGTAAATGATCTTATATTTCTACATAACTTATGGATTCAAAGAATACAGATTAATCTGTTATAACTAGAGATTTGACATATATAATGAGTTTCATGGAAAACAGGCATGTCTTGCTCAGCCCTGTCTGTAAATATTTCCCTACATCTAACTTTTACAGACAATTGCTATCCTTTGTTTACTTCCTTTCTTCACAAAGAACACTGTTGTGCATTTTCAAGGGGTGTTGCAACACAATTTCTGTGATTGCCTCATCAATTCCTATTGAAAATTGTCCTAGGTAGCCATTTTTTTCTGTGCATTTGCAATTTTTCACTACTGTCTTTGATTTAACCGTTGCATTTACAATTTTTCGCTATCTTTGATTTAACCGTTATGCATTGCATACCTTCATTTTAACATATTTTCTTTTGCAGTCATTTTACGAGTTTACCTAATTTGTCAGTGACATATGTATGACACAATTTACAGCAACAATATGTTCTTTCACTGAGTTAAGCAGCATTCTGTTCTATAAATGTCTTGTGCATTTTCAGGCTTCATGATTTTTGCAGATCCAAAATAGTATTTATAGGAACTCATAAACTAGGGTTAATGCAATTTAAAACTAAATAATCGCCACTAAATAATCTGTATATGTTTTGTTTTAAATATACAGTGGATATAAAAACTGTACACACCCCTGTTAAAATGCCAGGTTTTTGTGATATAAAAAAATGAGACCACAATAAATCATTTCAAAACATTTCCCACCTTTAATGTGATCTATAACCTGTACAATTCAATTCAAAAACAAACAAATCTGTTAAGGAAAAAAATATAAAAAATAAAAAACATACAATAAGCTGGTTGCATAAGTATGCACACCCTTAAATGAATACGTTGTTGTGTGTGCACATGCTTAAACTAATACCTTGTTGAAACACCTTTTTATTGGGTATGAGTCTATCAGCATGGCACATTTTGACTTGCTAATATTTGCCCACACTTCCTTGCAAAAGCACTCCAAATCTATCAGATTACGAGGGCATCTCTTGTGCACAGCCCTCTTCAGGTCACACCACAGAATTTCTATTGGATTTATGTCTGGGCTCTGGCTGGGCCATTCCAAAACTTTAATTTTCTTCTTGTGAAGCAATTCTTTTGTTGATTTGCGTGTATGCTTGGGGTCATTGTCATGTTGAAAGTTAAAATGTATTTATTTATTTTACATTTGTTGACTGGGATAGTCCGACTGGATACTTGTCCATTTTCATACAGAAAAATTGTTACATTAAACAAGTTAAAGCACTGTTACAGATACAATACATAGGATAAAAGTCATTCATTCTGTCATATATAAATCTGATTTGTTATAGAGTAACAATTAGGAAGCAATGTAGGGGTGGCCAAAAGACCTCTTTAGCACATGTTTATATTGCCAGAGTTTAGAGCATGGACATAGCCAGTGCCTTTTAAAGTACTGTTTTAGATTTTTATTTTAGATTTTAGATTTTTTTTGAAGTGGGTTAGAACGAGTTCTGTAGTAAGCTCAGTAAGAAGTGACCTCCATATTTTGCCAGCAGAGTTGGCATATAGAGAGTCTCCAGATGAGTTATTGCTTTTGAGGGTTTGGACTAGTAATTTGTTGGATGAGCGAAGTGTCTTGAGGTTGCTGTAAGGGGCGATAATTTTTGTAAGTATGGGTGTGTTTTCAGGTTGGCAGAGAATTTTATGTGCTACTATTAGCTGATTGTACTGAAGCTGGATAGGCAATTCTAGCCACCCTAGATTCTTTAGGTTCAGAAAGTGGTGTGCTCTGCATGCTGCTCCAGTAGCAAATCAAGCAATATGATTACAGCAGCTAGAGAGTTTATTAAGTTCAGACTTACTCAAGTTCATGAAGAGAGGGGATGCATAAAGGAGGGTGGAAAGTAGATGTGTACTGGCAATTATCGTCCTAGCTAGTGGAGTGAGGAAAGGTTTGATCTTGAATAGTGTGCCAAGTTTTTTATTAACTTTTTTAATAGTTTTATTAATATGCATATCAGACCTGAAGTTATTATCAACTGTTAGATCTAAGAGTTTGGTACAGGGATTTGGGACCATGACAGTGCCATTGTTACATTTTATAGTAAAGGGTGGAGCAGAGGCTTTACGAGTGGGGGAGAAAAACAGTAGCTTTGTTTTGTTATGATTTAATAGGAGATGTCAATTACAGAGCCAATTTTCGACGGTATTAAAAACATTTTGGGGATAGAGACTGCAGGCTTAAAGGGGAGGTAGCAGAGCAAATCAGAGTGGAGTCATCTGCATATTGAATGTAGGTGGCTGTTAGGATGACTGTGTACAGGTCATTAATAAAGATAAAAAATAATAAGGGTCCTAATATAGAGCCCTGAGGGACTCCAAGGGTGATAGGTAGAAGAGAAGATAGTTTGTTCTACCATAGTACAGCCTGTTGTCTACCACTCATAAGATTTGAACCATTGGATAGCCTAGACATCTAGGGGAATAGTTTTAAGCGTGCGTATGAGTAGTTGGTGGTTGACCATGTCGAAGGCTTTGGAGAGATCAAGAAAGAGGGCAGAAGAAAGCTTATTGTTGTTTCAGTCTTGATTAATAACATTGGAGAAGGACAGGAGGGCCGTGGTTGTACTGTGGAATGGTCTGAAACCATGCTGTGAGTTAGCCAGGAGATTGTGCTGAATGAGATGGCTCAGGAGTTGTTTATGAATGCACTTCTCCATAATTTTAGCCAGGGGTGACAAAATAGCTATAAGTCTGTAATTTGACAGTTCAATGGAACTGCCCCCTTTCTTCTTCTTCTTTCGGCTTTTCATGGTTAGGGGTCGCTACAGCTGATCATCTGTCTGCTCATGATTGGCAGTGGAGTTTTACAGTGTCGAGTTGCCAGCCCAGTGCCCAACCTTTCACAGAAGGCACACATGCACACACACACACACACACACACACACACACACGCACACACACACACGCACACACACACACACACACACACACACACACACACACACACACACACACACACACACACTCACACCTAAGGCCAATTTATAGTGTCCAATCCACCTGCAGCATGTCTCTGGGATGTGGGAGGAAACTGGAGCACCCAGAGGAAATGCATGCAACCACAGGGAGGACATGCAGACTCCACACAGAAGGCACCCCAGCTGAGGATCGAACCGGAGAACCTGTTGATGTGAGATGACAGTGCTAACCACTGGACCACTGTGGCCACCCTGGAATTGCCCCCTTTATGGAGTGGAATAACATGGGATGTCTTCCAGGAGGAGGGGATAGTGGCTTCTGATATAGTTCTATTGATCAGGATAGTGATCAGATATGCTATGGCATCCACAGCGTTTTGTAGATAATCAGATTCCTCAGGTTCCTCTTCATCTATAGCTTTCTAGCAGATGCATGAAAGTTTTGGGCCAAAAGTGACTGGTATTTGGAACGGTCCATAATTCCCTCCACTTTGACTAAAGCCCCAGTCCCAGCTGAAGAAAAGCAACCCCAAAGCATGATACTGTATCCACCATGCATCACCATGGGGATGGTGTTCTTTTGGTGATGCAAAGTGTTGTTTTTGCGCCAAATGTACCTTTTGGAATTGTGGCCAAAAAGTTCAACCTTGGTCTCATCATACCATAGCACATTTGACCACATGCTTTTGAGAGACGTGATGTATTGTTTTGTAAATTTTAGCCAGGCCTGGATGTTTTCCTGTGTAAGGAAAGGCTTCCATCTTGCAACCCTACTCCATAGCCCAGACATATGGAGAATATGGGAGAGTGTTGTCACATGTAGTACACAACCAGTACTTATCAGAAATTCCTGTACCTCCTTCAGTGTTGCTGTAGATCTCTTGGCAGCCTCCCTGACCAGTTTTTGTCTTATCTTTTTATCAATTTTGGAGGGACGTCCAGTTCTTTGCAACGTCAATGTTGTCCTACATTTTCTCCACTTTTTGATGACTGTCTTCACTGTGTTCCATGGTATATCCAGTGATGTGGAAATTTATTTGTACCCTTCTCCTGACTGATACCATTCAACAATGAGATCCCTTTGATGCTTTGTAAGCTCTATGCGAACCAAGGCTTTTGCTGTAGCAGGCAACTGAGTAAATGTCAGGAAAATCCTACTAGGACAGCTGAAATTTATTTGGGGTTAATCAGAGTTTCTTTAATTGATAGCAGGTGTGTACCGAAGAAGACTGAATGTTGTAATTAAATCAAAAGGTGCTTCAACAAAGTATTAGTTTAAGGGTGTGCACACTTATGCAACCAGCTTATTGTACATTTTTTATTTTTTATATTTTCCACTAATAGATTTGTTTGTTTTTCAATTGAATTGTACAGGTTATAGGTCACATTAAAGGTGGGAAAAGTTTTGAAATGATTTATTGTGGTCTCATTTTTTTTTATATCACAAAAGACTATCATTTTAACAGGGGTGTGTGCACCTTTTATATCCACAGTATTAACATTTGGTGTGAAGAAATCTTTAAGTCCTATAGGAACCTCCTAATGTGACCAAAAATCTTAACATGTGTAAGTCTGTGTAACCAACCCTACCTTTCTTCCACTCATCTACACACACACAAATCCCATTCTGTTTCCTCAGTGTTAAATACTGTCATCTATGTGTTGTTTACATTTATCCACAAGGATTCATAGTTGAGAGCCACCTAAAAAGTGTAACACTTTAATTCTTTTAATGATTCTCTTTTTTTATTCAGTGTTTCACATTAACTAACCAAAGCCTTAACTAACCAAAGCCTTATCAGACTACACCATTACCACACATTTGCTATTATTAGTCAAACGTTTTTTAACCATTTGTTCCATTTGTCTAAGTACTCCTATATTTCCTTTATAAACATGCAAGCATAATGCTGGGCTTTCCATTAAAACCAACTGTAATATTGTTAACTGTGTATTAAATATTACCTTGTCTTATTGTTTAGTGAGCAAACACAAGAAAGTATATAGATCAGCTTTTTTGTGATGTCCCAAGATATCTGACCAATATTAACTAAGTAAGAAATAAATACGGCATCATTAGTAAAAGATTAAAAATAAGAAATTTTCCCTTGATTATGTAGAGGAATATGACTGGGTCTTTCATCATAACTAGACTGTTACTTGCTTGACATATAATGATGTCTAGTAGCCTGCATTCATGACAAAGAGGGATAAAGCCCTGACTATGGCCCAGGGGACCCTAGCAGCTCAGTCACTTAAGTAGAATGAATAAGCTTTCTGTGGGGGAATAACTGATTAGGGAACACTTGCATAGTCTGATTTCTCTGGTGGAGGCTGGAGAAACAACTGCATGGAGCAGTCTGAGGGTGGGGTGTCCTGTTGACATCATATCCTTCTAAAAGTGAAAGGGCATTCAACACTGACCTCTATTGCACCTTAGGGAGTTGCTGGGTATGTTCAGTGTGGGCTGAGAAGTATGGAAAAAATACATCCTCAAAAATGTGCAATGATGCCTCAGTTTATTTGGTTTTCCCATGGATCTGACATGAATCTGAATTAGGCCAGGACATTAATGCATATCCAATAGGCATGGAGAATGTAGGGGACCCAGGAGCAACTGATGGTCAGGTGTGTGAAGTCAAAATATGTGGAAAAAAATGGGTATCTGGAAATTCATCTTGAGAGTGAAGCAATGCGAGATATCATAGCTTGATAACAGCGAGGTTGATAAGTACAAGCCTCACCATAACACACTTGTTACAGTGAAGTTCTTACATATGACACCCTCAATAACATGTTCTTTTTATGTTTCTGAAGTGTAATCAGATGTTGCATGTAGTACATAGTAATATAGAGCTTAAGTTGTTAGAAGGTATGTATAATGAATTCAGTACAGCTTTCTTTAAAATATAATTAAAGAAAGACCTTCTATGCAACTTTATTATTCTTTGACAATATCATTACTGTCTTACAGTAAAGGTTTACAATTTAAGAAAGAAGTCAAAGCAGACTCGATAATACAGTCTAAAATGGAAG